>NW_004524720.1:6522397-6532192 GCF_000260255.1 Octodon degus
GAACTCGGCAGAAAAAAAGCCATGGCTTTTAACACTAAGGTAAACTTAAGAAATTCCTCTTTGGGCTGAGTGCCTGCAGGACCTTTCTAAGCACTTCTTTGGACTACTTTTTTTCCTTAAAAAATCTTTCCACTGACTTTAGAGTAGAATCATGAAGAACTGTAATGAAGTACTTTTCAGATATAAAACTCTTTCTGATTTTCTTATCCCAGAAACACTATTTAAGTTCTTTATCATCAGCTTCTGATGTAAGTTGTCTAGTGTTCTCATTTAGCTATGGAAACATGATTTAGCTATGATCACTTGGCAGCAGCAGCTAATGTACTGCTTGGTAACACCACTGCCAAGAGAAAAGTTTATACTATATGGCACCACTATGCAGAAATAGCATCACTGGTACTAAATAAACCCTCCAATTCAATAAACAAATGAAGTCCTATCTTAGGTACCAGGCAGGCCAAAGAAGCAGGTTAGTCAAGAAGAATAACAAATGCTCCAAACTGAAAGAAAGATAAGAATACAGAAAATGAAATTAGAGTTCTAGGCCAAAATTAGGAACAGTAAAGAGGCAAGAGTTAAGACAAGGTGTGGAAGACTCAATAACTCCAGGCCTCCAATCTTATTGCAAGTGGGTTTCCGGGTTCCTCTTCCCCTACCTCTGCTGAGCTAAGCTCCTAATTCTTCTTATCCCATTTCCCATAAGTCTCCTGCTATGCCCGGAGGTGGGACTTCCTGTCATAGCCTGGTTGCCTACTTACTCTCGCTTTTTACTTGCCAAGTCATTTCCCTATGCCTCCACTATATATACCCAGAGTTTCCTTTGAATAAATGAGACTTGATCAGACTCTTCTGTCTTGTCTTCATTTCTTGCGTCTCCTGTCCTTTGTCCCCTCCTTCATTCCCCGCTCCTCTCCCAGGTAACCTTCGTTGACTGACCCGCTGACTCGGGACAGCAAGGACAGGAGCCCAGAAAATTAGAATAGAAGATAATTGAGGTAAAGTGTGCAGCTGAGATCAGGGAGACAGTCCAGAGGCCAACAGCAAGGAGAGTAAAAAAGTCCACCAATTTTGGTTTCCAAGCAAGGACCGCATAGCATTGAGATAGTGGGTCACCAGGAAGACAGGAATGCCTCAGAGCCTTAAACACTGAAAGTAGCATCATCGTTTGTCCCTTGTCTCACCTTATTTCCAACCTACCTACCTCCCTGAAGCTTCTTGGAAAAGGAATACTGTGGAAGTAAGGCAGTTAACTGTCACTTCCTCCCTAATTCTAAAGATTTTTGTTTTAAGTTGGTGAACTGCACAGATGCCCTCTAATGTTGTTTCTACTACTGTGTGTTAGCTATGAGAGTGGAGAGATTCTAGTGATGGAGAAAATGGTGATCAAAGAGCCATTGGTCCCTTGCCTTACTTATGCACCTCATTTCTCATTGCTTCTCTCCAAGGGCAACTCTTTTACCTGTTTTCTCTCCTGAATTTATAGCTTAAATAACAGTCTGCTACCATTATTTCGGAGTATTTTTAAATTTGGGTTCTATCAATTTCCATGTGGATGTATGTTAACAAGAAATAGTCTTTATGTTTTATTGATACCCTTGTATTGATAAATGAAGATTTAGGTTGTTTATAGCCTACCTTCTATCCCTAGTTTTTCACTTTTTTTTGCATTTTAGGGAAGGGTCTACAGAGTGTTCAGGGTCTCACTACTAGATCAGGCTTGAAGTGATCCCCTTGCTTACAGTCTCCCAAGAGCGAGGATTATAGGTGCACACCACAACCCCTAGTCTCAATTTTCCCAGGGGGGGGGGAGGGCCGGAAAGGCAGGCCCGGGAATTGAACCCCTGGCTCCTGTGCCTGCTTGCAGGCACTTTAATCTGCTGAGCTATTTGACCAGCCCTGTTTTTCACATTTTTTTAAAGACATGAATCACAAAGTTTTTAATGTGCCCATGATAAATTAATCCACATGCTAAGCTAGTCTCTTCATACCCTATTCAGAACAGATAACCTGTGTTATTCCTCCTGCAGGTCCCCATCTGTTGGATCTAATTTTTACTTGCAACTAATTTTATAGAAATGCTGTATACTTGCCCTTATGCAAACTTCTTTTCACTAATATCTGAGGATTCCTTATTCTTCTCTTATGATGGATTCTCTATTTTCCTGCATCCTATGCATTTAAAATACTATATTTTCTACTGCCTATTTTAGATGAATCACATTCTTCCCTTTAAGTTCTATGATATAAAGCGTGGGCTTTAATGGTGTGCTATTTTTCCCCCACAGTGTTGATGAATGGAATTCCAATCCTTAGCCTTAAATATTTCTAATCTCCCTAGCAGCAAGTGAAAGAAATCGGAGGAAATAGCCCATCAATTCTCACAGTTGTATAATTATATCTCTTCTGCATTGTAAAACTCTGATAAAATGAAGATTTGAAAAAGTTTATAGTAGTTCCAATTTTACTTTTCTCTCCAGGCTATCTACTTGTTTATCATCCATCTATGCCTGTTATGCTGTTTGAAACTGCTCTTGGAAGTATTATTTATACAATTTAAACTCATAGACACTACAGTTTGCTACTATGTCCTAGAAAATATGACAGATTACTTTTAAAATTTTTATATATGCCTATTTTTGAACTTACTGGTTGTTTATCAGGGAATAATATTCAAGTGGACATATCTTTTCTTGGAAAAACTATATTTATATAATTTGTTTGTTGATCCAAGAAAGTATCATGAAGGATTAAAAACCCTTTATATTTATATTTTGTTCTTTGTTTAAACAAAACTGTGCATTATTTAGAATTTACACTACCCTTTTCTTGGCCAAGCTTCTAATCTTAAGGGTGCATTCTTTAGACTCCCCTCTTCACCAGTTTATAGGAAGATATTTTTAGTGCCTTCTTCATGTCAAAAACTTCTATTATTCTTCCCATACTCTGCAATGGATAGTTTGGCTGGGTATTAGCCTTTTAGAATGAAAAAATTTTATCTCAGAATTTTGGAAATCCTCCTTCATTGTGCCCTGTCATGGCTGGCATTCAGAAATTCACTACAAGAGTCTGACCATCCATTCCACTTACATTCCTGTGAAGTATTATACCTGATTTTTCTTCTTCCACTCTTGCCCTATTATAGTCTTTTCTCAAAGTAGTCTCAGAGGGATCCTTTAAAACCAGTCAGATCCTGTACTTTCTCTAATCAAAGCCTTGTGGGGATTCCTCACCCAACCACAGGGCCATTCCTGTCCATGCAGTGAATAGCCTTCAAAACTCTCCCTGCAAGGGACATTCTTCTTTCTCTGGGATCATCTTGGCTTTCTCCACCAGGTTAATTAGTCCAGACACGCCAGCCTCAGAGTAGATCCACAAACACACCAGATATGTTGTCACCATGGCAGGAACCTTTATTTCTTTCAAGTCTTCTTAAAACGTACTTTCTCAAAGAGGAGTACTGGGGTTTCCCCATTTAAAGTTACCTTCGATTTTTGTCTCTTTTTATTCCATTTCCTCTTTTATGTGTCCTACTTGTTTAAGCTTTTCTTTGACATTTGCTTGTAACAAGCTCTATGTTTACATTTATTTTTTGTTTATCATAGAAACTCCAGAAGGATAGAGATCTCCATTTTGCCATTCATATACTCAGTACTAAAGCAGGGCACAGGTAATGCACAATAAATGTTAATTAAGTTGAGAAATGGTTATCATATCTTTCTTCCATGTGATGTGAAAGAGATCCTCTATTTTAGTAATATTTCCAAAAGGAAGGTTACTTACACAATCAAACATTTCATGATCTTATGGCCTCCACCCGTTTTCCACATTGTAGATAGGATAATCTTTCTAAAATGTAGACCTGGTGATGTTTGTCCCATTTCTACCCCTTGTGCTCTCTGTTTAAGACACCCCGCATGGCTTGATTAGCTTCAAGATTAAAATAAATTTACTTGACATGGTGTATAAAGCTCTGCATGGGTTGCTTTTTCCTAAGCCATAGGTCTTTGCATGAATAATTCTATTTTTTTGAAATGCTTTTCTCTGCTTTTTATACTTAATTAACTGCAAGAACAAAGCCATGTTCTAATGGGGCCAGTGGACCCTGGAGAGAGCAAGGCAAGAGGCATGAGGAAGGCTCTGTTAGGGAAATGCATTTAAAAATGCACTGTATCATTCATACTGCTTCCTTTAATAGCTTTCCATCTTAGTGTTATCAGATGTTAGGTCGATGAATTACCTTTAAAAACCAGCAACACTGTTAAATTTATTTATTTATTTATTTATTTATTTATTTTGGTACAGGGCCTTGCTAGACAGCTAGGATTCATAGTGATCCTTCTATCTCACTATTCCCAGCACTGAGAATACAGGAATGTTCCACTACTACCTTTTCAGGTGGCTGGCACAGCACGCCCAGGGTTCTGGGATGGGCATGGCATGCAGTACCAGGGATCAAACTCAGGTCCTTGCATTGCTAGGCAGGTGGTTAGATTGCTGAGCTATCACCCCAGCACCCAAATTTATATTTATGAAGAGCAGACTTTATCATTTTTTTCTCTAATTAAGCTTCTAATTAACTCCTGTTTATTTCCCATAGCTCAGCTCATAGATCAATTTCTCAGGTAAAGTTTTTGAGTAAATTTCATGCACCTTTAGTGTCAAGTAGGATGTCTTAGCATTATGCTCCATCTTTGCATTCATTGTAGAGACACATAGTACACAGGTATGTGTTGTGGGCTAAGTGAGGGTGAGGGATGAAACTAGTTTTGTTTTCAGGTGTATCCCCATTGCCTGGTATAAAATTAATATGATATGATATAATATAATATATAATATATCTGAATCATTTTAGATAATAAGAAAATTATTTATAATTAATGCATTGATGGTAAATAAGCTATACAATCATCAACTTTTTAATATACTAGCTCTAATCTGAACCCAAACATTTTGTGATCCCCTCATCAGTGTTCTAAGGATTATTTTTTCTTCAGATATGAACTAAATCCTGTAGAGCCCTAACTAATCTACATACATACTCTTCTGTAGATCTTTCTCTTGTTTCTAATAACAGCCTTACATAGCTCTCCATGCAGGGAGTTTTGATTCAATCAATGTATTACCTTATTATTTGTGTTCATTCTGGTGTAACTTTGGTCAATGCTGACTTCAAATGTAGTTTCCAAGTCAGCTAACTCATAGAATCACCATTTCTTTTCACTCTTTTCTAAAACAGTTCTAAATTTTTGTGAAATTCACATAATTATGCTTATAGCATGAAAAACTCGCATACTACTCAAAAACTCTAAAATATTTGAGGATCCAAGTCAAAAGGAAGTGTAAGAGGTAAACATAGGAGAATGAATGAACAATTCCATAGAGGAACAGTAAAGTGAGAACTCAGTGTGTAAACTGAATGAAGCAACAATTTTTTTCAATACAGATTTATAATATTCTGCAGAGCATGTGGAAGTATAAAGAAAATCATTGTCTTTTAATATTTGGCTTATGATATTTTGTTTCTAGATTTATTTTGGTTTTGAGGGGGATACATTCTCCTTATAATGATCTCTTTCATATTTCTACTTTATGGAAAATATAAAACACTATTTTAACAAAATAATAGAATAGTTAAGATATTGAGTATTGTTATCTTTAAAGTAGTTACTCAGAGTACAAGACATGGACATAAAAGTTCTTTAATTGACATTGGCACAAATCTTCCTTTTCAGTGAACTAAGAGACACCAGTAGTATAACTTACTTGCATTTTTTCCCTTTCCCCTTGCTTCCTTTCCCTTTTCCCCTATTCTAATTTCTTTTCCACTGACCTGATCCGTAAATATAGGTGTTGCTTTCCCAAGAGGTGATGGATTTTCTGTGATTTATCCATAATCCAGGCCTGCTACCGGCAGATTTCACAGATTTTTAAAAGATGAGTCAATTAGGCATCCAGCCCATAGTTAGGAAGTACGAAAAAAGTTACTAGGCTTCATTTGGTTCCATGTGCACAGTTTGTTGCCTTTCTTCTAGAATCTGGATGTGTGCATACAATGCAAACATAGAGATGCACTACTTTAAATATTGCCTCCCAAACTAGCCCATGTTCACAACTGCTCAAATCTTACATGCTAGCCAAAATCCTATTAACGTTGGCCTGTGTAATGATCTGAAAGAGTCCAGTAGTTTATGACTTTGGCTGCTGCTGCACATTTATTTTATCTGAATTACACTTTATAACTAGAGTGACAGGAGATTTCACAGGGATCCCAGAAGTCTTGAGGGGTACACCAAGAAAAAGCAAAGGGCAGCTTTTCAGCCTGACTTTGTTATTGTCTGGCCTTGACCAGAGGGCCAGAGCTTAAAGGCTTCCCACTGACTCTGTGAAGAGGACTAGTCAGTAAAACTGAGGCTACTTCAGCCTAAGGTTGACATTTCCTAGTACTGCATGGTATCTGTGCTGCATGTATACCTTAACTATCAATGTCACCAGTAACAAAGATTTATATGTCATCCACTTAAACATGATGGAACAGAAAAAGTTAAAAAAAACCCTCTAGAATATGCTCTACTCTTCCCAGCAATTGAAGGACAACTGCGGGAAATGCAAATGTGCTTTGTATAGTAAGTTATTCTGTGTAGAAAAGAAAGACCATCCAAGACATATAAATCATAGCAACTTCCCTCTGCAGTAAGCATTTTTTTTTCCTTCAGAATTATCACTTTGTAATTGGAAAAGCCCTAGAGTGTAAAGTACGCCTTGTACAAATGTCACTTCCAGGCTTCAGTGCTAATCCACAGGAAATATTATCCTAGTGGTCTCCAAGGCCCAATGTCTAGGTGTTGGCTACATGATAAACTTACGTGGAACTTTCTCAGTGAGATATAGTCCTCCAGAGGATTGAATTTTTCAAGGCTTAGTACAGCCCTACACTTTAAAAAGATTTAAGCTTCCCTTGTCAGGTTCTTTTAAGAGCTTTTTAATTTTTTTTTTTATTTGCTGCTTTGACCAGGTTCTAATTCCTGGTCCCCTGGGGAAATTTTTGACCATCTCAACCATTTCATGTCTTATTTCCCAGGGCTAGAGAAGTTAATTAAGGTTACTTTTTTGGTTCATCTCATACAGAACAGCTTCAAAGAAACAATTTGAGAAAGAAAAATGTGACATGTTGCTAGCTAAAATAAGATTTTCTTGTTACTCTACTGATAATGATAGAGAGTTTATTTATTTATTTATTTATTTATTTATTTATTTAATTTATTTATTTAGCGGAACTGTGGATTGAATTTAGGCCCTTGCGCTTGCTAGGCAAGCGATTATTCTACTGAGCTATATTCTCCGGCCCCAATGATAGAGAGTTTTAAAAACTACTTTTCAATCATATAGTCAATTATCTTGCACAGATTATGGAAAAGCAGCTTTTGGAGAAATGTATGGCCTATGAAATCAAGCTTTCCTAAGCAGAGCTAAAATATGATTTACTGAGCACAGGCAAATGGAATCCAAAGTTTTTTAAGAGGTCTAACAAGGGGTTGCAGATAACTATTTAGTAATCATGATCCTAAATGAATCAGGATTATGTGTCTAGCATACAGGTAACACTACTTTAGGCTATGCAGATGCCATCAAGTTGAGTAAAAACAGTCCTCAAATTGCTTATAATGGAGACAATGATAAGACATAATGATTCATGCTTTACTGAGCAGAAGTTACTCTCTGCTAATATAGGATGCTTACTAGCTCTGTAACACAAGGTCAAGAATAGCTTTTCTTTAAGATAAAATCTCAGGTGCACTAGTCTGTCTGTGACTCTGAAATTAGTTAAATCTAAGATTCTTCCCCAAGTGGTTTAGGAGTTTTAACCCTAGGCAAGAACTGCCTAAACTTTTTGCAATAAAAGAGGCATTTATGTCTATGTTGTTGTATGTGGTAGCCATTAGCCAAAAGAGGTTTTCAAATGCTTGAAATGGGGCTAATATGATCATGGAACTGAATTTTAAATTTTGTTTGTTTATAACACATTTAGGTTACTTAAATAGGCAAAATATGTTTGAAAACAAACATATAGTCTTTGCATTCTGAAAGAGCAGCTCTCAAACATGGACACCAAAGCTCCTGGGCAGGATGTTTGGGAGGAGCCCAGGACAGCTGTGTAGCCTTCACAGTGTGCTTGATGGTGCCACTCGGTGCAGTTCATTGTCCCATACTTGGAACAACATCTAGCATTTGCTCATGTCCTGGATCACTCCCCTTTCTTATTCTTTGTCTTTTCTCACAAAGCTGTCTTGATTTAGGTCAGTTCGGGGTGTTATCCCTTACCCCAGTTAACAGAGACACTTCTCATTGTAACCACAGAAGGTCAAGCATTGAAATAAAAGATAATCAAAAAAAGGAAGAATTAAAGTTTAAGTGACTCTCTTCTTCCTTCAACATTTTAGAGTGAACTCAACTGGAAGCATAACCCTAGTTCATACTGCAAACCAACTGAATTTATGGATAAAACAAAACATAAATAAAGATTTACTTCCTGGGCTTAAAAATGTGGAAATTGTCAGGCATCAGAAACAAAAAGGAGGGCTGGAGAGATGGCTCAGTGGTCTAAAGCACCTACTTGGAACAAGCTTGTCAAAGCACAGGGACCACGGTTCAATCCCCCAGCACCACATGCCAGCCAGCCCCGCCCCCTGGTGGGCTGAGCTGCCTCCCCCACAATAAATATTAAAAAAAAAATAAAAAAAAAGAAACAAAAAGGAAATCCAAAGCCACTGAAACTTAGAGCTAATACCCTTGTATCTCACAGAATTAGCAAATGAATATTCAGAGCCTACTCACTGAAGGATGAGCTTTGAATGCTGTGACAATTACATAATGATTCAGAAGCTAAGGAAAAGTCTAGAGCTAGACTTTGTGGGTTCAAATATCTAGTTTTCCATCTTATGAGCTATGAGATCATGAACATACTATACAACCTCCATGTGACTCAGGTTTTTAAATCTTTAAAATGTGGATTAAAAACTAGCATCTCAGGCCAGGGATATAGCTCAGCAGCATAAGCACCTGTCTGGCAAGCATAAGTTCCTGTATTCTATCCCTGGTACCCCCCAAAAGATAGCCTTTCAGAGGTGCTGTGAATGAAATTGTTATATTGTTATATACAACATACATAGAACTATGTTTGGAATGATTTCAGTAATATATAAAAGCTTACTTATTATTAACAGTGAAATGCCATAAAAATGGACTAGTGAAAATCAAAAAGAATCACAAGTTCTGGCAATAATATGGGGGAACTGAAGTTCCCACTACTGGTAGATAATTTAGGGTATCCATGTTGAAAAGAAGCTTTGTAGAGTATAACAAAGTGAAGTGTACAGCACTACTTTCAGCTCTGTAATCTAGAGCAGCTCTTACATATGGACACCAAAGGTGTTTCGAAGGATATTTGTAACAGCAAAAGCTTGTAAACCACCTGAAGTTCTACCCATAGGGAAAGATAAAGGTGGCACAGCTGTGTAACAGAATACTGTGTTGTAGTTAAACTGAATGAACTGTGTGTGTGTGTGTGTTCCCACACTTTCCCCATTGTGTCCATTTATACCTATAATGATACTGTTAATTAAGTGAATTGGAAAATGCAAACTTTGTATGTTTAAAATTTAATTTGTTGACTGTTATTTGTGGAAAAAGGCTTATATACTGAAAATATGAATAATGAAGAGAGATTGGTGTTTATTTTCTGAAAAAGGCAGCAATTGCAGAGCCTTGGGGATAGAGAGAATTCTCAACTGCAACTGC
>NW_004524720.1:6538172-6544012 GCF_000260255.1 Octodon degus
TCATTAAATTGAAACCTAACTATTGACCATAATGTCTATACTCCCAGTGGATGGTCTTTCTGCATTCCATGAAGTTTTGTAGTGGATGAAAATAATTATCTAATCTTCTTCTCCATATGCTCCAATCATCTGCAAGATTTTGTTAATGATTTCTAAGCCATAAGCAGTTAGTATACAAAAACTTGAAAGTATAGCTGTAATATGAACTTTTATTTCCACTCCATGTATGCAAAGGAAATAAAATCAGTTTTCAAAGAGGTGTTGGTACCCTCAAATTTATTGCAGCACTATTCATAGTAGTCAAGAAAAGGAAACAATCTAAGTTTCCATCAAGTGGTGACTGGATAAGAAAATGTGGTGTATATATATACAGTGCAATATTATTCAACCATAAAAAGAGAGACATTCTGTCATTTTTGACACCATACCTGGAATTGGAGATCATAACATTAATTAAATTAAGTAAAGAAGGAAAGGTATTGAAGGAACAGCTTCCCTTCCTTCTTCTATCCTTATAGATTTCCAGGGTTGTTTTTAGAAGATGAAACTTTTGGGTTAAATACAAGCTAAAAAACTCAAACCACTGATTCTTTAACATATCCCACAGTTCATGATTTTCTTGGGGAGTCATTATGTACTAAAATATACAAAATGAATTGAGACAGAAAGAAGAGCCATGTCAGTGTTTCCAAAGACCATCTGAATATGCTGAACAGCTGACTGTTTCCCATGCAATCTTTTCTGAGTCAGAGGTGTTTTGGGGGCCATACGATTCTCTTTTATTATTTTCTTAGGAGTAACTGCAAAGAAGTTTGCCCCTCAAGAGAGGGTAAATGATTTCATTAAAGGTAAGGACCTTAATTGGAACTCAAATGACATAGTTCCAAAACTTGGAAACCATTTAGAATTTTTGTGTAGTTGGATAAAAGCTTGATAATTTAGCATATTTATCAGCCAATTTATTTCCAAGGAATTTTTCTGGGGGGTTTTCTCTATGTTCTACACCTTAATTTTGACTATAAATTGTTGTGGTAAAAATAATGGCTGCAAAAAAGTAATGGATGCAGTTTTGCTGTGTGCAATCCAATTTCAGGTGGCACCATTTGTTGTCACAAATCTTCTCTAGTTTCCATAACATACTCAAGTTGTGCACCACCCTCAAAGGCATAATGGCTATTAATATCAATGTCTTTCCTTGCTCTGCTACAAGGTCAAGAAACAGCAATTAACTTGGACAACTGAGCTGATTTAACACTTGGCAGAACTTGATCATCAAGGTTTAAGTTGATCAGTGATGGCACATCCAGCCTGAAAGGTGCTAACCTTCTTGCAAAGTTATGAACCACTTACATACAGAATAAGAGTTTTGGGGAGGGTTTTTTTCTGGCTAACCTGGCATAAGGCAATATGATGATCTTGTGTGATGACTCAGTCATGATGTGTCCCATCGGAGGGCAAAGGGAGTAAGGTGATGAGGTTAAAGTTTTGACAGTGAAGTGTGAGTGATTAGAGGGAGAAATGAGTAAAATTTCATATAGGATAAGTGCAGACTTGGAGAAATCCTGTGTGATTTCATTAAGCAATAGTGTCTGCATAGCACGAGGGACATGCATATCAAGTGGATGACCTAATAGTAAATTAGAGTAGCTTAGACAGATGGGCATTTGTGAACATGGCCCACAAGCAAGGGGGAAATACTTTAGCTAGTTAGTCTCTGGCCAACCTATGATATCCTAGACGTCTTTGGTGTTCACTATGCTTCTAGGATAACATTTTTGAGGACATATGCCTCTATTCATGCACAATAAAGGAAAAAACAAAAACAGAGTAATTGGGATGTCCCAGTGTGGGAGGTTACAAAGTAAAGAGCCATTAAGTTTCTCAAAATCATGTTTGGTAGAGTCTCAGTCTCTTGGGTGGGTCTGAGAATAACTCCCGAGTCATGGCATAGAGGCATGAGATAATGATGAGAAGTCAGTCATCCATACTCTACCATGAGCCACAAATCCCTAAACCCTCCCAGCAATTATTTTGTTTTAAGGACAGAAAAGTATTACATAGTAGAACTTCAATCTGTAGAGATAGTTTTACAAATAATTGAAATATTATAGCTCAGATAACAGACACAAAATGACTATATTTGAATTTTTGTGGCAAATCCAGGGCCTTATCCATGCCACGCAAGAGCTCGACCACTAAGTCATATCCTAGCCAATTTAAAAATTTTATTTGTAGTCACTGTGTAGTCCTTTCTTTCTAATACTTTAAGGAAATACTCAGTGTCCAAACGAATAAAGTAATAACTTTGAAAATATAGAATGATGTCATTTACATGTCAGATTAGAGTATCTAGTTACTGTTCTTGTTGCTGAGGCAAAATATCATATACCCAAAGTTAAAGATGGAAAGATTTATTGTAATTTTTCAGAACCAGGGATTGAACTCAGGCCCTTACGCTTGCCAGGGAAGCGCTTATTCCACTGAACCATCTTCCTGGCCCTAGGAAAGATTTATTGTAGCTCAGTTTTTAAGGTGTGAGTTCACAGATGGACAAC
Source organism: Octodon degus (assembly GCF_000260255.1). Taxonomy (NCBI): domain Eukaryota; kingdom Metazoa; phylum Chordata; class Mammalia; order Rodentia; family Octodontidae; genus Octodon; species Octodon degus. The sequence goes on from NW_004524720.1 coordinate 6,540,728, forward strand.
AGTTTATGGCAGGCAGAGGACAGCAAGACAGCAAAGCAGCAACCAGTGAAGTAGCAAAGCAGCAAGCAATGGCTATAGTCCTCTTTTTGTCCCTTGTATTCTATCTATGCCACACTATCTTAGGTCAGGTAGCATTTGCACCCTCTTAAAAGTTCTACCTATGTCTGTAAGGAGCTTTGGGAGGATATCTATACACATGCCAAAATATGAAGTGTCCTAAGAATTTAAGTCCCTCAAATTGGCATTTAGGGACAGAGTTTTCCATTTCCTTTGTGTCTCAGTTACTTTTGTCTCATTGTTGGGATAAAATACTCAACCCTGAAAATCAAGGAAGGAAAGGTTTACTTAGCTCACAGTTAGTGGAGGTTTTAGTCCATACTTGGTAGGCTCCAAGGCAGAGTGGCACATGGCAGAGGACAGCAGTTCATGGAGACAGGAAACAGCAAAGTGCAAGAGCTAAAGGGGAGGAGCAGTGGCTGCAGCAGCTAAGCTTCTCTCCTTTCCTTATATTGTATTCAGGCTATCTGCTGAAGGGCAGTTACAGCACTCACACTCATAATCGTGATACTGGATCATGAATTAATCATGAACTCTAGAAACCTACCCCAATAACTGCATGAGGCTTTGGAGGGAAAACTAGACACAAACCATATTCTTAAGTTTCCTTGTTAAGAGTAAATAAATATTGTGATTCTTTTCGATGGAAATAAATATTGTTTGCTACTGAAAACAGTAGCAAACAAATTGATGACTGTGAACTATTGGGTGTTTGAAATATAGCAGACAGGTCAGTGTTAGAATTAGGAACCAAGGGAAATGTAGGCTTTACAATTTTATTGACAGATTTCATACTTTTACCTAATTAATATTCATTCCCATTTGGTTTTGTAATTAATCAAATGGGGATTTTTCATGAACTGGAAGTGGCACATAAGAGAGTTTTTGTCTGATAAACTATGATCAGATAGAGAACCTCAAGCCTTTCTGCTTTAAAATATTTGGGAATCTTGGGAAGGGGCATGAAAGGATTTATTTCAATCTTACAAGGGTAATCAATTCATGTGTATCCAATATTTATAGAGATTCAGGTGAGTAGATGTATTGCCATGCCTTCCCCAGCTTTGAACTTTGACCAGGAAATTCCTGCAGCTGGTTTTCTGTTACACAGCTGCAATCATAAGACTAGGATAACAGCGTTCTTATTATGACAGGAGAAGGGCTGATGTTATCCCAAATCCAAAACTTATGCTGAAGTCAAGGTTCTACAATGCCATTTGGGCATTTTACCTTGTCCTCAATCCAAGCCAGAACATGAACTGTTGCCTTGCTAATCACACAATTTAAAAATCTCACCAGCTAAAGGGTTATAGTGGCTCCCTAGAGCATGACATCCAGCCCTGCTGGCGCTGTGCTCCGGTACAGTGAGCAATGGCAAACTGGGCCTTTTAGCAACTGTGTGTCCCTACACTGTATGAAAGCACTACTCCCGCTGTAGGGTTTCACATCCATTTTCCTTTGAGTGACTATTTAATAAGAATAACTATATTAATGTGAAGAGGATAATAAAACAAATACATTTGTGCCCATTCTTTAGATGAAAATTTAAAGTTTGCCAACATTACCAAAGTCTCCTACCATCCTTCTCTGGATACATCCTCTCCCTTTATCTCAGTGTTAATTAATATTCTCACCGTTGTGTTTTCTAGTCACTTGAAGTCATACTGCTTAGGCTGGTGTTTTGATTTTACCTACCTAGTAATATACAGTTTATATATGTTTACAATCTATTTGACACCTGAAATTTATTTCTGACATTCGTCTTTGTGTATGGAGTAGCAGTAATGATTAAGCAAATGAGATGAGGCCAGGCCAAGTTAAGGCCTGATTTAGGGCCTTAAGACACAATGAGTCATTTTTAGATTCCAATATTTTTGTTACTCACAAAGAAAGAGAAATAAAGAGTAGGCAAAGAGACCAAGTGGTGGGGTCCCTACCTTATACAACCAAAATTTTGATACTGAAACAAGAGGAGATGCAATGCATGTTGTGGGATATCTTATTACTAACAAAACATATGTTACAGAGTTAAGTGGCTTTTCAGTCTGCAACTCTACCATTCAAAAAGCCTCACCAATACCTGAGCAGTGATACAAAACAGTATCTGAAATTTCCTTGCGGGGGTGAAGGGGTAGGGAGGGAAGTGGGCTATGCTCCCTGAAGCCATTGACCTTTTAGATTTCTGAGATGATAACAAGCACCTTGCCATACTCAGCTTAGCTGTGATTCCAGCCTGTGTTGCAAATGTGAATGTCTACAAGAGTGCTGGTATGTATTCCCCAACAGAGACTTATTAATTTTCATTGACGTATTTTGGTTTGCAAATTTATAAATATATGTTATTTTATAATTTCAGTGTTGTTGGATATGTGGGTTGCTGGAGTTTTTGTTTATTTATTTCGTATTGGGAACAAAAGCGTAGCAAACATTTTCATACATATTCCCTAGTCCACGTGTGTAAGGGTATATTCCCAGGAATTAAATTCTTTGGTCTGGGATACATACATACTTATTTCTGTAAGATAATTTCAAATTGCTTTATGAAATATTTGGGTCAGTTTTCACAAAATGATTTTGCTAATCATGTTCCTCATGATTTCTACTGTTCAACATCTTCACCAACACTTGACATTTCAGATATTAATTTTCTCCAGTCTTTTGGGGCATTTTCTGATGATTGGAACTTCTGTATTCAGGGAACTAATAAATTGAATGTCTGAAAATGTTCCCCTGACATTTGTGCTTACTTTTCTGTGAAATATCTATAAGTATTTTTATAGAAACCATTCAATATTTATTTAGTGTACTAATTTTTAATGTATTATTGATGGTACAATACTTCATTTGTTGGGTGGTTTTCCAATATCTTATGATCTGATGAACAAAATTTTATTTTTGACTTTATTTTGCTCAAATTAATTACTCTATATTTTTCTTTTTAAAATTTTTATTCATTTTTAATGAGAAAATAAAATATCACTGAAATAGTTTCAAAACAGGTTAGTAGGACAGTTACAATAATTAATACATTCCATATTGTTGTCTTCATAGTGGTTATTTAGAGAACAAGATGCAGACATGATATCTTGTTTAAACAATAGTAGTACAAACCTTTCTTCTCATTGAACTAAGAGAAAGTAGCTGTTTATCTATCCTAACTATTTTGTATACACACACATATATATATATATTTTTTTTTTCACTACAAAGTGGTCCTTTATTTATATC
>NW_004524720.1:6544112-6545168 GCF_000260255.1 Octodon degus
TTATTTGTTGAAACTATACTTTCGATTTGATTTGAAACTGTCTCATTGCTATCTGTTTATCAATAAAATTTTGAAAAAATAAAATAAAAAAAAAGATGCAGACATGATATCCTGTGCAAACACTACTAGTACAAATTATTCTTCTCACTGAATTAAGAGAAAGTAGCTGTGTATCTATCTTAACTATTTTGTATATACAGATACAAAATGGTCCTTCATTTATGGCCCCCTTTTTTGCTTAGTTTTGTCAGAGATGGGTGTTCCATTACCATTTAAATATTGTAAGTTCATGAAATCAGCAAAATATTCCAATATAGCCCAGTAGTCCATAATAGTAGTGAGTTATCCATAGGACTGACAATGTCAGAAGTTGTTGATTTGAGCCTTTTACAGCTTAGCATATTAAGATGGCTTTACTTTTTAAACCTCATTTTTATACTTTTCTGCTGAATGATTAAGGCCAAGATAAAGCAAGACCTATATATCAAGAAATGTAACTTTTCTATATGACAAGATCAGTCAAATCCCTTCAGGATTTACCTTGAAACCCTGTACCACAGTTCGCAGATCCTTTGTCAGTGTCAGCCATGTGGATGAGTCACAGCCATTGCTTGACCATTTTGCTCTCCGTGAAAGCCTGAGAGAATGTTTTCTCTCTAGCTGACTTTCCTTAGGCACATTATACATCATTATACATCATTGATCACTTTCCTCTGTGGCTTTCTAATCTCCATGATGTCACAATACAGGTTGTCTTATGTGCTGAGTCTTCACTGACCTTGAATGGCTAGAGCCAAATGTTGGCTATCTTTGTAGCCCTTCTTTTTCTCTAATTTTTGGTCTGCAAACTTAAATTGTTAACCCTCCAGAAGAGAAGCTCAATGATATCATTACTCTACAACATAAGAAGTTGTGCTTAACCTTATTATCTCTCTGAATATTGAACATCTTAGACATAACATGGAGCAGGTATTTCATCAAGCATTGATATGTTAAACTTTAAATTCCTACAGAATGTGAAGAAAAAAAGAAAAAAGCAAATATAAAATAAAAAAT
>NW_004524720.1:6545268-6548215 GCF_000260255.1 Octodon degus
TTATTTATATATAACAATGGGATTGAATCCAGGTCTTCCACTCAGTTGCATCCCCAATCCTATATAATTTTTTTGAGACATGTTCTTTTAAAAAAATTTCTTTATTCAAATAGAATAACATTCAACAATCAGCAACTGAAATGAATAGACATTTCTCAGAAGGGAAAATGGCCAATAAATCATGAAAATTGTTCAACACTGCTTATCATTAGAGAAATGCAAATTAAAACAATACTAAGATTCTCTCTTACTCCAGAAAGAATATCAATAAGGCAATTACTAAACACCAACAAAGCTACAGAGGAAAGGAAACTTTCTATGTTGTTGATGAGAATGTAAACTAATACCATTATAGAAATCATTATGAAGAGGTCTCAAACAACACAGACATTTCTCTCAACTCAGCCAGAGCCTTCTAGTTATGTTCCCAAGAATTACAGACATATTACAGTATTGAGTGATACAGGTGTGTATAGCAGCACAGTTTCTAATACCATAATTTCTACATCCCTGTCTAGCACCCTCCTGGTCCATCAACAGGTGAATTCATAAAGAAAATGTGGCATCCACACACCATGAGCTCCTACTCTGACACAAGCATAACTCTGCGTCATCTGCTGGAAGATGGATGCACCCTGAGACCTTGTTAGTGAAATAAATCAGACACACATACTTAAATATTCATCGTTTCTCCCATATGAGAAACCAAAATAAAAAGTAGGTAGGAGGAAGTAGGCACATCTTTATCAAATGGGCAAGGGATCGAGATGGAGGTGAAAAAAGATGAAAAAAGGAATTCAGATGTCACATGCATGTAGCAACTTTACAGAGGAAATGTAAACATTATGGACTGCAGACTTGTTCTACTAAAAAAAACACAGAAAAATGTCCAGGTCATATGGCTTGAAAATATCTGAATTGGGTTGTGGTCTCAATGCATTGGCACCAACTACAAAAATGATGGTCCTGATGAAGGCCCAAGTGATGAGAAAGATACAGGAATTTGTTTTCATTGGTTTCTAAAGTGTATTAACTTTTATTGAAAGATGTATCCTTACAAGCTTGTGTAAATAACCTTGACTTTAAAAGTCAGTGAATATAAAAATCCCCCACACAAGTCACCTCACCATGCTGCAGTATTATTTTGCTATCATAAAATGTAGCTAAGCCCCAGTTTCTGGCCAGGGCTGGATTCTCCTGCTTATCTCCCATAGATGTTCCTGTCCATGCCATCCTGCAAACAAACGCTACTTCCAAGGGGATTCATTTTCCTCTATTACCATGACTCAAGACCTCAGGGTTCAGGTTATGCTGTAACAGATTCATCCCAGAATGCTGTACCTAAAGCCTTTCCTTGAAGACCACCAATTCTTTTTCACATCATTATTTTGGCCAATCTTTCCACAACCATTTCTCTCCTGATGAGTATATTAAATAGAGTCAAACAAATGTAAGTGGCATAAATACAGAGATTCTAGGGTTGGGATGATGCCCACCACTCACCTACCTACAACTGACCATTCCAGGTGCTGGTGCTGGTGCTGGGGATTGGACCATGGGCCCTCGCACCTACCCACATCCCAGGCCTTTTTATTTTTTTAAATTTTCAGGCAGTATCTCACAAGTCAAAGTTTCCAAGGCTGAGTTTGAACTCATAATCCTTCTGTTTAAAGATCCCAGAGTACCAGGATCCACTTACGCTAGACACCAAGTATAAGCGTCAAGATGCTATAAATGTGGTTCACGTTTTGTTTCTGTCATGTAGGTGCTCACAGTTCCTTTCCTTAGAAACAGCACTTCCTCTCAACTCAACTAAGCCTTGCTGGTTCACATTTTTCCTTTGTGATCTACTGCCCTTTAATATCCCCTGGCCTCTAGGGCTAGCACAGAAGTGACACACTGGCTTGATGGCAGTGAGGAAAGATCCCAAGGACACAGGACTAACTGCATGGTCTACTTATAATCCATTTGGGTGAGACCAGTCCAATCTTAAAAAGATTAATCACTAATAGAAAATATACATCTGCTTCTAGTTATACAATCAATTTTAATGCGAACATTCAATAGGGCATCTTTCCCATTGCTCCCAAGATTTCAGCTCTTTCTGCTGCAGTAGGCATAATAGGCTTTACTCCATTCTGTGTTCTTTTGACCAGGATAGAATTCCTGAATCTCTGGAAGTTGTTGTACTTTAATAAGCAACTGGAACACGTTTCCCTGTTATAGTTATTTTCATCCATACATCTGGTAGAAGTATCAAATTGTGATAAGCAAAGATTTATGTCAGGATCTCTGAGTTGTTTGGTCACCAGTGGACTCCTAAGTCTTCTTACTCAGATGGATACTGCACTAGCACCCAAGCAGCCTCTAATTCCAAACACCAAGACAGGTTCTTACTAAGTTGCCCAGGTTGGGTTTGAATTTATAGCCATCCTGTCTCAGCCACCCAGAGGCCTGTGCTGCCATTCCTGGCTTATTCTCTCTTCAAAAGGAAAAAAAAAATCAAAAGTTCATGTATCATAGTACTGTTTGTTAACACTGGAAATTACATGAATGCACAAAAGTCTCAAATGTTTTGAAGTTTTTCAAAATGTTTTTAAAGCTCAACTAAAAAAGTGGTAGAGTAGAAAATCTTTACTTTTAAACTTTTGGTTAAAACAAATAAGTATGTCAGAAGATTTTTTCTTTAAATAATTTTATTGAGAAGCAAATAACAATGAGACAGTTTCAAAAACAATTAGTAGGACAGTTTCAATAATTAATACATTACACACTGTTGTCTTCTTAGTGGTTATTCATAGTACAAGATGCAGACATGATATCCTGTCCAAACACTATTAGTACAAATCTTTCTATTCATTGAATTAAGAGAAAGTAGCTGTATATCTATCTTAACTATTTTGAATATACTGATACAAAATGGTCCTTCCTTTGTATCCTTTTTTTT
>NW_004524720.1:6550508-6554447 GCF_000260255.1 Octodon degus
TATTGTGTTGGATTGCCTGGATCAGAATCTCGTGGCCCTTTTTTTGCTTTGTTTTGTCAGAGATAGGTGTTCTACTGCTGTGAGAGAAGCTGTCTTTGGAGAATTCTTTAAAAGGCCTTTTCATACTTGATACCAATCCAAAGATTGTAGGTATTTAAGTTCAGCAAAATAACCCAATATACTCCAACAGTCCCTTATAGTACTGGGTTATTAGCAGAACTGATAATTGTCAGAAGTTCTTGACATGAGCCTTTTACAACTCAGCATATTAATATGAAATTACTTTTTATACCTCGTGGTTATACCTTCTGCTGGATGGTTAAGACCAAGACAAAGCAAGACCTATATAACTAAAAATGTAACTTTTGTATCTGACAAGGTCAGTCAAATCTCCTCAGGATTTAATCTAAAACCATGTACAGCACCTTGCAGATATTTTGTCAGTGTCACCCATCAGGATGAGTCACAACCATTGCTTGACCAATTTGCTCTCTGCGAAAGGTTGAGAGAATTTTTTTTCTCTCTAGGTGACTCCCCTTAGGGACATTCTACATCAGTGATTACTTTCCTCTGTGGCCCCATAATCTTCTTGGTCGGGAAATTTGGGAAACCATTGAGTTACATGATGCCACAGTACAGATTCTCATGTCCTGAGTCCTCATTGCCTTGAAGGTCTAGGGCCAAAATTTGGGCTATCCTGTAGCCCTCTATTCCTCTAATTTTTGGTCTTCTGTAACTTTAGTTGCAGAAGAAAAACTTAATGATATTATTACCCTGTAACAGAGGCAGTTGGGCTTAACATCACTATCTGTCTGAATATGAAACAGCTCAGACATAATATGGAACTGCTATTTTCCAACTATAGATATTTTAAACTTTAAAATCCTACAGAATGTAAAAAAAATTACAATTTTTTACACAGAAATTTAGAAATCAAAACATATACAACATTGTAGCAGGACAATCCTATGATTTTTTTTTCTTGTCTCTTGTTTTCTTTTATTACTTTTTTAAAAAATAAACATTTATTTTAAAGAGAGTATAGCAATAATCAATATAACATTTGAAGAAGTGCACATTTAGAACACCAAAATGACAGGTATTTCAAGCATGGCTTTAGTATTACACATTACTCTCCTCAGTGTAGTTACTTAGTTCACAGATATCAGCATATACAGTTAGTCAGAGTGAGAATTCTACCCATTAACTGGTATGTCCAAAAACCTGATGGAGATTCATGGGAACATTGCCTTAACCATCTTGTTTATATAAATGTGTGGTTTTGCTCCTGCCATACTTCCTAACATTTATCCTTTCCCTCTTCATTGTTTAATCCTTTAGTTCTCACTTTTCATTTATTTTTATTTTTTGTATTTTAGGGGTCTATGGGGTGTTCAGGGTCTCACTACTAGATCAGGCATGAAGTGATCTGCCTGTTTACAGCCTCCCAAGAGGTGGGAATACAGGGGCGTCCTACTGTGCCCACTTTAAATTGCTGTATCAGCATACCCACAGGGGTGAAGCATGCACAGCAGGCTTGGGGATCAAACTCCCAGCCCCTGCGCCTGCTTGTGGGCACTTTAATCCATTGAACTATTTGGCCAACCCTTCTCCATTTAACTGTGTTATACCATTCAATTTTTATTTCTTCTTTTGAGAATCACAACATCTTTTTCATCCATTCTTCAGGTGATGGGCATCTTGGTTATTTACAAGATTTGGCTATCACAAATTGTGCTGGTATAAACATAGTTGCACATATATCATTATGATATGATTTTTTAGTTCTTTTGGGAAAATTTCCAGAAGAGGGATAGCTAGATTGAATGCAATTTCCAGTCTAAGTTTTTTGAGGAGTCTCTACACTGATTTCTTTAATGGCTGCACCAGTTTACATTCTCACAAGCAGTGGAGAAGGGTAAGGTGAGATGGTATCTCAGTGTTTTAATTTACATTTCATGGGTGGCTAATGATGTGGAGCATTTTAAAATGTATTTATTATCTTCTAGAATTTCATCCTCTGAGAAGTGTATGTTCATCTCGGCTGTCCATTTCTGGATTGGATCTTCAAATTTTGGGGTTCTAAATTCTAAATTTTGAGGGTTTTAGTTCTTTATAAATTCTAGATAGAAGACCTTTGTCAGAGTGCTTATTACTTAAGAAATTTAAATTTACAAATTTGTGGGTTGTCTTTTCAGTCTGTTGCTAATTTCTTTTGCCATGCAAAAACTTCTCAGTAAGAGGAGGTCCCTGTTGTTACTTCTTTCAAGTATTGCCTGTGCAGTATGATTTTTGTTCATGAACTGTTTACCTACTCTTATGTCTTCAAGATTTCCACTTACTTTCTCTTGAGGAGATTTAGTGTTTCTGTTTTATTTTTTTGATCTTTAATCCATTTTGACTTTAGTTTAGTGAATGGTGATAGACCTGGGTCCAGTTTTAGTTTTCAGCATATAGAGAGCCAGTTTTTCCAACATCATTTGTTAAAGAGAATATCTTTCTTTCAGTAAGAATGTTTGGCACCTTTGTCAAAGATAAGATGGCTGGGTGTGTTTGTTGCTGCATCTGAATCTTCTAATTTATTCTATCGATCCTAAGGTCTATTTTTTTTTGCCAATACAGTACTGATTTTATCACAGTAGCTTTGTAGTATAATTTCAAGTTAGGAATTGTAATGCCTCCTGACTTGCTTTTGTTGCTTAGGACTGCCTTTGCTATTCTAGGTTTTTTCTGGTTCCAAATAATTTTAGGAATTTCTCTAGGTCTGTGAAGTATGTTGGTGGTATTTTGTTAGGGATTGCATTGACTCTGAATAACAATTTTGGGAGTTTGATCATCTTCATGATGTTGGTTATTCCTATTCAGGAGCAGGGAATATCTTTCCATTTTCTGAAATCTTTTACCATTTCTTATTTTCAGAGCAATGTAATTTTCATTGAATAAATGTTTTGCTTTTTAGTTAGATTAATTCCTAAGTATTTCATTTTCCAAAGTGATGTTCTAAAAGTATTTTTTCTCTAATTTCTCTCTCAGTGTGTTTGTTATCTCTGTAGAGGAATGTTACTGACTTTTGGGCAATGACTATTCTGGCATGCTACTGAATTTGTGTACCAATTCTAGTAGCTTCTTTCTGGTGCTCTTTGGGTCTTCCAAATAAAATATCATGTCACTGGGGGCCAGGGAGATGACTCAGTAGAATAAGTGCTTCACTGGCAAGCACAAGGGCCTGAATTCAATCCCTAGTTCTGAAATAAATAAATAAATAAATAAATAAATACCATGTCATCTACAAAGAATGATAGTTTAACTTCTCCTTTGCTTATTCTTATTACATTTATTTCTCTGTCTTATCTAATGGGTGTAGCTAATTATTTCAGAACTATATTGAATAGGAGTGGTGATAGAGGACATTCTCGTTTTGTAGCAGATCTGAGAGTAAAAGATTTCAGTTTTTCCCCATTAAGAATTATGTTATCTATTGGGTTGTTATAGATAGGTTTTATCAGATTGAGGTACAGGCCATCTATTCTAATTTGCTATAGGACTTTGAACATGAAAATCCTTTTCTGCATCTCTTGGATTGGACATGTGGTTTTTGAATTGGCTCTGTTGATATAATAATTATATTCATTGATTTTCATACTTTGAACCACTCTTGCTTTAATCAGGGTGAATCCTACCTACTCATGGTATATAATCTTCTTGATGAATTGTTGTATTCTATTTGCTAGAATTCTATTGAGGATTTTTGCATTTATGTTCGTGAGGGAGATTGGCCTGTGGTTATCTTTTTTAGCTGCATCCTTCCCTGGTTTTGGTATCAGTATAATACTTGCCTCAAGGAAAGATTGTGGGAGAATTATTTTCTTTTCAATTCCATTGAAAAGTTTAAGGAGTATTGGGATTTTATCTTCCCTAAATTTCTTGTAGAATTCAGTT
>NW_004524720.1:6554547-6555439 GCF_000260255.1 Octodon degus
TTAGACCACTGAACCATCTCTCCAGCCCTGGTCCTTCCTTTGTATCCTTTTTTTTTGCTTAGTTTTGTCAGAGGTAAGTATTCCATTGTCATTTTAATATTGTAGGTGTGTGAATTCAGCAAAATATTCCAATATAGTCCAGTAGTCCATAATAGTAGTGGATTATCCACAGGACTGGCAATGTGAGAAGTTGTTGACTTGAGCTTTTTACAGCTTAGCATATTAATATGGCTTTACTCTTTATACCTTGTTTTTATACTTTTTTGCTGGATGATTAAGACCAAGATAAAGCAAGACCTTTATAACAAGAAATGTAACTATTGTATCTGACAAGGTCAGTCAAATCCCCTCATGATTTATCCTGAAACCCTGTAAAGCAGTTTATAGATCCTTTGTCAGTGTCAGTCATGTGGATGAGTCACAGCCATTGTTTGACCAATTTGCTCTCCATGAAAGCCTGAGAGAATGTTTTCTCTCCATGTGACTCTCCTTAGGCACACTCTACATCATTGATCACTTTCCTCTGTGGCCCCACAATCTCCTTGATCAGAAAATTCTTGCAGTCCTTCTTTTTCATTACAATTCCTGACTTGAAATTATACTACAAGGCTACTGTGATACAATCAGCATGGTACCGGCAGCAAAATAGACCTGTGGATCAATGGAATAGATTAGAAGATGCTGAAGCCCCTGTGAACACACTCAGCCACCTTATCTTTGACAAAGGGGCCAAACATACTCACTGGAAGAAAGATAGCCTTTTTAACAAATGGTGCTGGAAAAACTGGCTCTTTACATGCCAAAAACTAAAACTTGACCCAGGTCTATCACCATGCACTAAACTAAAGTCAAAATGGATTAAAGATCTAAACATTAAAGCAGAGACACTAAA
>NW_004524720.1:6555539-6561234 GCF_000260255.1 Octodon degus
ATTTATTATCTTTTTAAAAAACAAACATTTAATTGAGGTACAGTATAGCAGTATCAGTTGAATTAATTTGTGCTCTAATCTTTATAATGTCCTCCGGTCTTTGGCTTTGGATTTGGTTTGCTTTTCTTTTTCTAGATGTTTCAGGTGCAGTATGAGGGTATTTATTCGTTCCTTTTGTGTTTTCCTAATGTGTAAGTGCACAGCTATAAATTTCCCTCTAAGAACTACTTTCAGTGCATACCATAGATTCTGATAAATTGTGTTTGAATTTTTCATCAAACTGTAGACATTGTTTAATTTCTTGTTTTATTTGATCTGTTATCCATTGGTTGCAGAGAAGTGTGTTGTCTAATTTCTCTGTATTTATGAGGTTTTTGTGGTTTCTTTTGTCATCTATTTCCAGTTTCGTTACACTGTGGTCAGATAATGTGCATGGGATAATTTCTTTTTTCTTGCATATACTTTAGCATAACCTATGGACTTGTGTCTGGTCTGTTTTAGAAAATGGCCCATGTGAAGCTGAAAAAGAATGTGTATTCAGCTGTGGCTGCGTGGAACATATTGTATATGTACACTAAATCCACTTGTTCCAAGTTCTGGTTCAGTTTTACCACTTCTTTGCTAATTTTTTTGTCTGCTTGACCTTTCATTTTGGGATAAGGGGCTGTTAAGGTATCCTGTTAATATTGTGGTACTGGATATTAGACTTTTCATGTCCATTAGGTATTCTCTTATATAGTTTGGTGTTCCCGTGTTTGGTGTATACATATTTATGAGTGTTACCTCTTCCTCTTGTATTTTCCCCCTAAGCAGTATATAGTGGCCTTCTTTATCTCACTTCATCATTCTTCATTTGAAGTTCAGTCTGAGAACATGAGAGAGTTTTGCAGGTTTAACAGTGTGTAGTAGAATTTGTTTTCATGGAGGACTTGAAGTACTTTGCTCCATGCTCTTCTTGACTTGATGGTTTGTGAAGAGAAGTCTGCCATTATTCTGATGGGTTTTCCTTTAAATGTGATCTGTTTCTTTTCTCTAGCGACTTTTAGTATATTGCTTTTGTGCTGGATTTCTGGGATCTTGATTATTGTATGTCTGGGTGTGTTTTTCATTGGATTGATGTTATTTGGAGTTCTATATGTCTCAGCTATCTGAATATCAGATTGTTTCCCCTTATTTGGGGATTATTCTGCTATTACTTTTGCCCATACTCTTTTTATATCATTTGTATTGTCTCCTTTCTGTTTAATGCCAATTAGTTTTACATTGTTCATCTTTGCATTGTCTTGCAGATGATGAATTATTTTTTCCTGCATCCTAATTGTTTTTGAGAGATCTTTTGTTACCCTTTCACTAGCTGCCACAGAATCTTCAAGATCTGAAATTTAGTCGTCAGTTTCATTCAAACAGTTTTGCCAGCTTGTGATTTAGGTTTTAATTTCCTGTATATCTCTTTGAATCTGCTTCATGCATTCTATTTCTTTCCTATATTGCTCATGCAAGAATTTTGTCATTTTTCTATTCTCCTCTATTTTTTGTCACTCTGTTTTTAGAAGCACTTAGTACTTCTTTCATTATAGCTATCATTTCTTTATTTACTTTGGCAATTTTTTCTGATCTGATATCATCTATACCTTTTTGCAGTTATTTCTTTACTTCAGACACTATTATTTCAGGTATGTGCCTTCCAATTTTTCAATACTAGTGTCTCCTGCATTTGTTTGGGTGGGTTCAGTTCTTGAGACTGCATTTTTCTCCTTTCTTTTGTCATTTTGTATAGCACTATCTTCTGACCTTTTGTATAGTGCCTTGGTGTAGTAGTTACCTTAACTCTTATGGATATCATTACCCAGGGGAGATTATGTGGTTAAAGCAATTGCAGTTTTGTATTTATAGTACTACAATTAGTATCACTAATAATGGGTAGTGAGTTTTAGCGCTTGATCAACTTTTGTAATTAATTGGTTTGTATTTTATACCCCAAGGGCCAGCATCATGACTGTATATCTAGCAGATATCAAGTTGGGAATTTATATTTAAATTAGTTCCCCTGAAATGTATCTGATCAGGTCCCCTTGATGTACCCAGAGACTCGATTGACTGAGAGAGAGAGAGAGAGAGAGAGAGAGAGAGAGAGAGAGAGAGAGAGAGGATGTTCTCATAGATCTGGTTCTAGCAGTATGTCTCAGTTTACCAAGTTCGACCTCATCCAGCTGGGCCTGGCTTAAGTCTGGCTGCTGTGTTTTGCTTCTTCCTGTTGCAGCCCAGGGAAGGACCCTGCTGTGCTGCACTTGTGAGCTGTTCTGCTCCTGGATTAGCTGGCTGAATGTCACTCCTAGCCAGTCTGAGGGAGTTCCACTGCAGGGTCCCACACCAGGCTTGACAGCTGACTGGAGGCAGGAGGTTCCGGGGGTTGGGGGTTCAAGGGGCCTGGCTGCTGGCTAGAGTCAGTCCTACTTTTTATTTTTTTGAATCATAAGAAAGGCATTATTTTTTGTTTACATATAAATGTTTTCTAAAATATGTACAAAATTTTGGAATTTCACTTTTTTACATATAGTTCGTTAGTCTATTCAGAATAGATTTGTGTGTTATGTGAGATGGAGACCCAATTATGCCGATGCCAGGATTCTTTTGAAAATATCTTATTCCTACTGCAATATTATCTGTTGTCAATCAACTTATCATGTAAAAATGGATTTGTTTGCATCTTCTGCATTTATCTCTCTGTGGCATTTTTTTGTTTTGTTTTGCTTTTTGGTGCTGAGGATTGAACTTAGGCATTTCTACTGATCTACATAGCAGCTCCTGCGTGTGTGTGTGTGTGTGTGTGTGTGTGTGTGTGTCTGTCTGTCTGTCTGTCTGTCTGTTTGTCTGTCTATTTTTCTATCTATCTCTACCTTAAAGGAAGAATCTCACTAAGTTGCAAAGTTGACCAGCTTAGGCTCAAACTTGTAATTCTCCTATCTCAGCCTCTCAGAGTTCTGTGATTATAGGTATGTTCCTCCATACCTGGTTTATCTCTCCTTTAGTAACACACTGACTTAATTCCACTTTTCCTAAAGTGCATTTTTTTCCAGTTAGTCTTCCAGTGAACATCAATGAGTGGCATATTCTATCTTTGAATGAAAAATCTTTATTTCATCTTCTTAGTCCAAAATTTTTATTTGAGGGATATTTTATATTTAGTAGGTTTCCCTAAATACTTATCATGTTACTGAATAATTATACTTTTATACAGCTTTTCTTCTTTCTTCATCTTGCTTACTTCCAAGTCTCTCTATGATACTTTATTTTTCAACAGAAGTTCCCCCTCACCAAGAAAGCTCTTGGGAGTATACAAAATAAGATGGCAAATTATGAGTTTCTGCTTCTTTTGCTTCAGTCATATTTTTTTCCTTTTACATTTTTTGTTTTCTTTTCCTACCTGAAAATTGGATGTTCATGGCATAGCTGAGATCTATATCATAAGCTCATTCACTTACTATGAATATGGCTAAGAGTGGTGTGAGGTAGGAGCAAATTAAGCATTTCAGCCATGAAAGAAAAATTATTGGCATAAGGAAACAAAAGCAATGAGCCAGAAAGTGGTTCTAGCTATAGTGGCATGAGAAATAGTTATAAAACCTAAAATGACCCACAGAGATAAACAAAACTGGACAAAGGCATTTTGTATAAGCCAATCAGTCTTTCACTCCACTCACAAATTATAGGTCTGGAATGTGGAGATTGTGGAACATTTAAAAATCCTTGTCCCAAAATAAATAGCTAATGTCCAATTTATAGTGCAAGAAAATTAGCTTTGTAAAAGTGAAGAAACTTGCCAATATCAACTGCCAAATAAGTAGTACTGAGTAGCTATAGTAAGCCAAACTTCTTTCAGGACTAAATATCCTTACATCTTAAAGATATTAAAGGTTATAAAAACATCATTAAGATATTGAAATTAAGAACCTGCTTCACGTTAAACACACCAATTACCAAAAGAGACAAATGAGAACACTGCATCTTCATCTTCTGCTTAATTTTCCTACGGCACAATAAAATTCCAAATAACACATGGATGGATTCTGGCAGGATGTTGAACTTGAACTTCTTTTCCTTTTAATTATTAAAATGCATAAAGTACAAATAATCACTTAGAAAGTGGTAAAATGCTTGAATATAATCTAAGGAGAGCCAGGAAGATAAGGTATTCCATCAGTATAAATTACTATGAGCTTTATTTCCAGGAACATTATGAGACTAGCTAGCACTTATTGAACATTCGTTGTGCGCTAAGCTCTGTGGTATTTTAAATGAAGTGTTTATTTAATCACACACACACACACACAGTACATACTAATTTCATCATTGTTACAAAAGAGGAAAACATGGCTCTGAGAGACTAAAGAATTACTTTATCAAGGTGGTGAGATATATTTTTAACTTATTCATATCTATTTCATTCCAGTTCAAAGCTTTCCTTTTTATACTTTGAAACCATCTCACTTGAAAGTTCTCTCTTTTCTTTGACATCATCTACTATATTTTTTTCTTTCTGGGAGCTTACTGAATAAAAATGTTGCAGGTTGTTAGTTTCTTTTGTTGTTGTTGTTTTCATTAGATGGGATTCCTTGTTGCTAGCATGGGAAACCTAGGTTAGAATTAATGATAACACAGGTAGAAAACATGCTCACTCCCACATGAAAACTGGAGCCATGGACCCCCATGTACTGGTTGGCTCAGGCCTGGGCAATGTGCCTCATTAGTAGCCACAAACTGTCGCAGAGAAAAATTGATTACTCAAATTGCAGTATGAGAAATTCCTAATGTCAGGGATAGCATGATAATCCCATCAAACTGAGTTCTTTTGCTGGGAATGGGGAATGGGAATTCAAAAGCATAGGAAGATGAAGGAAAATAAATTGGGTCAAATAAATGAAGTTCTTATTTCCCTTTCCAGTAAAAGACTGACACAGATGAACGCTTAAAAATAGATTTTGGTTAGATTTCATGCCTTAAAAACAATACATGTATGTTGGTATATTATCAATTGCTTCCTCATGACAAGTTATACCAAACTTTAGTTACATGAAAGATCATTTCTGTAGGTTGTAACCTGGGTGTGGTTTAGCTGGCTAAGAGTTGCTCCTCAGGTTACAACCAGACTGCTGACTAGGGATGTATTTGCTTCCAAGCTTGCTCACATGGTTGTTGGAAGAATTCACTTCTTTATAGCCTGTTCAGCTGAGGACCTTAGTTCCATGACATGTGACCTCTTTGTAGTAAATATCCGAGTAGTCAGCTGATTTCCTTCCGAAGAAATAAGGAAGAGAGACAAACAGGATGCCTAAGATAGTCTTTGCATAACCTTATCTTGGATATAATATCCTATTACATCTGGTGTATGCTATTCTTTTTAAAAAAATAATTTTAGAAACAAATAGCAATGAGACAGTTTCAAAACTGATTACTAGCACAGTTTCAATAATTAATACACAGTACATTACTGTTTCAGTCGTTATTCATTGTACAAGATGCAGACATGATATCCTGTCCACAGACACTATTAGAACAAATCTCTCTATTCATTGAATTAAGAGAATGTAGCTGTATATCTATCCTGTTTTGAATATACAGATACAAAATGGTCCTTCACTTGTATCCCCTTTTTTGTTTAGTTTTGTCAGAGAAGGATATTCCATTGCCATTTAAA
>NW_004524720.1:6561334-6561845 GCF_000260255.1 Octodon degus
TTTTTTTTTTTTTTTTAATTACGTTTGGGATTTCACTGGTTGCTATTGGGTTATTTAGAGCTCTTATATTTTCTTGATTCAGTTTTGGTAATCTGTAACTTACTCAGAATCTGTCCATTTCTTTTGTATCTTGAATTCTGTGAGAGTAATGATTCTCAAAATAGTTATTGATGATCTTCTGAGTTGCCACAGTGTCTGTGGTCATTTCACTCCTTATTGTTTAAATTTGGGATTGTTTTTCCTTTTTTGATAAGGTTAACTAGGGGCTTAGCAATTTTATTTAATCTTTCAAAGAACCGGCTTATTGATTCGTTATTCTTTGCATTGTTTTCTCTGTCTCAATGGCATTAATTTCTTTTTTAATTAACTTTATTGAGAAACAAATAGTATGAGACAGTTTCAAAACAGGTTAGTAGAAGAGTTATAATAAGTAATACCTTGCATATTATTGTCTTTGTAGGAGTTATTCATAGTACAAGATGCAGACATGGGAGAGTTTGCTGCTACCCCG
>NW_004524720.1:6563882-6587931 GCF_000260255.1 Octodon degus
TATTCCATTGCCATTTAAATATCGTAGGTGCATGAATTCAGCAAAATAATCCAATATAGTCCAGTAGTCCATAATAGCAGTGGGTTATCTGTAGGACTGGCAATGTCAGAAGTTGTTGACTTGAGCCTTTTACAGCTCAGCATATTAATATGGCTTTACTTTTATACTTCGTGTTTTACTCAGTTGTAAAGAATGATAAACTCAAAACCTTTATAGTTAAGTGGATGCCACTTGAAGACATACTCATAAGTGAAATAAACCAGACCCACAGGTGCTATTCTTTAGAGTTGAATCACTAAGTCAAATCTATACTCAAGGGTAAAATATGTGGTTTAGATCGAAAATTCACCCCCAAAGTCTCATGTTCAAAGATGGGGCTTTTGAAAGCTGATTGGATCATGAGGGTGCTGATCCAGGTGGTGCTTGGTCGAAGAAGGTGAATTACTAGTGGCATGACCTGGAAGGGTATATATTGTTCCCATTTTCTCCTTTCTCTCTCTGCCTCCTGATTATCATACAGGGCACAGCCTTACTCCATCATGTGCTTCCACCTAGCCATTTCCTGCTTTAGAGCTAATCTACCATGACTGAACCCATTGAGCCTGTTTACCAAATAAATACTTCCTCCTTAAATTTCCTTCTTTGACCTTTCTTCTTTTGCCTCAGCAACAGGAAAGTAATAGAGAGGCTGACAAAAGGCATGGTTGTCATGTAGGAAAGAGGTGAGAATATTGCCAGCCATGATAGGCTGAATGGTAGCGTTTTCTCAAAATTCTTATGTTAAAATTCTCATTCCCGGTTTGATGGGGTTTAGAAATGATGCCTAGCAAGATAATTAGGAGACAAGGGTGGAAACTATGAGTGGGATTAACACCTTTAAGAGACACAAGAGTTGGTTTTACTTATTGCCATGTGTACAGTGAGAAATGTGTAATTTGCTACCTAAAAAAAGTCCTTATTAAGCACCTATGTCTGCTAGTACCTTGATCTTAGACTTCTTACTATTCAGAACTGTGAGAAATAAGTGCTTATTGTTTAAACCACCTAGTATTTTTCAATATGTTTTAGCAACCTGAACTGCTATGTGATGTGGTGTGCATGCTTTTGTGTATGTGCATTTTGACTGTTAGTGTACATAGTATGGAACCAAAAGTGCATTGAGTTCATATGCATTTTCCTGATAGGAACACTGAAGGTCAGTTGTACTTGTTTCTGCAGTAATTGGAGTCCCTGCTGGGAAGAGATGAGATTCATAGGTTGGGTATCTGAGTTGGCTTACAAGGAACTTTTTCCAAAAACATGAGATAAGGTAGGAAAATGACAAGGAAAGGGCTCAAAATAGTCACATATCACTACCTGTTGGCTTTTAGCAATGAAGTAAAGGAGAAGATGTCAGAATTTAGAGAGGATATTTGCTTAAGAAAAAACTAGAGGACCTATAATTTTCTGTTATAGGCATTGGCGATTTGGGGCATCTTCACTGGTCAAGTGCCAGAGGAACAGAAACCTAGATTTCAGGCTCATCCATTACCCCCTAGGACATTATTCATTGGGTACAGCTGAGGATAATGGAGTCCATTGATAAAGCCAATGTAGATCAGTCCTCTGGCACATGTATTGACATGGAAGTAGTGCAGAATAGATCTGGAGGCATGATCAGAAGACAGTATAGAAAACAAATGTATATAGGAAGAAAATAGTAACCACAACAGACAGGGAGGAAAAGAGAGGTTTCCATGAGTAGATGTCATTTACAGCAAGCTAAATGGAAGAGTTTGATGATAGAGAAGGTTATTTGACATCAAAACTGCCTTTCAAATAATTACATCTCTTGAAGATCCTTAAAAATAGGAAACACATATCCATCTCTATGAAGTGATTTGGGAAAAGCTGCCCTGATGAAAGGAATGTGAACGGCTAAGATGACTTTGAAGGGTCCTTGTAACTTGAGGATTCAGTGTTCCAGAAGGAGTGATGGAAATCAGGGAATAGGATCTCCTGCAAAATATTCACAACTCTTTGAAATGGAAATTAGGCTGCTCCAATTGAGGAATCAAATTAGAGCAAATATTCAGGGTGTTAGCCGGCCGTGCTCAAGCCTGTTTGAAGCCACAGCTAAAGGAGGGAAGTGTGCTTTTTTCCTGGATGAAGCAGGATCTCACTCAGCCTGTTTTCATCTTTACTTAGCACCTGCTGGCTTGGAATGGTGTCACCCAAGCAATCAGATGGAGGATCTGCCAAGAGCCTGACCTCCCCAAGTCTGCTGCCCCTCCCACCTAGCCCCATGACAGGCTGGCCTGATATAGATGGACAGGGGACTGGTTTAAAATGACAGTCTCAAGTTCTTTTAGGAAGAGAAACCTAATTCAAAGAAACAGCCAGACAAGCTTCTTTTCTTTGCAGGAATAATTATTATACCCCTTTACCATGGCCCACCTGGGAGCCCATTTTGCTTTTAGATCCCGCTGGCAGAAGACCGACGATGAACTCTGTCGACATAGCATGTCCTTTATCCTGCACAGAGCCATTAGAAATGACTTCTTTCAGTGCTATCTCTACCTGCTGGAAAAAATTCCCCTGGGTAAGTGAGTCAGAGTTGCTGGACAAGGGACAAGAAATGACTGGAGGGATTGTGTGAGGCTGTGGGACACTTGGAAGAGGTGTTAGAACATGAAGGATACTTTTCAGATAAAAAGAATCCACTGCTAATGTACATGGATACCTCAGTGCCATTCTTTTATGGGTAGTCAAGGACCAAGTCTGCCTGGCAAGGCAGGACTCTATTTCAGGATGTCCATGCACCCTGACACACAGTGATTTGCTCCTCTGGTGTCAGGCTGTTTGAAACTCATTTCTTGAGTTTTGAAGAATAGTTTTAGTATTTGCAAAAATGTGGGTGAATTAGGTAACTAGAAGGTAAAAGTATTACTATAACATTATATAAAGTACTAGCTAAGAATAAAGACTAAGCAATAATGGATCAAAATATGCTTGATATGCATGTGAGTGTGTGTGTGTGTGTGTGTGTGTGTGTGTGTGTGCTCCTCTCTGTTCTTCCAGAGTCACAGAAACCCTAAGAGGATCAGTAAATGTTTGATTTTTCAATACTAAAAAAAATCCTAAGGTAATAGTTTGTCTCCATTTCTGTTATTTCCTCCAGTTTTCAGGGAATTGGACAATAGAGCAATAAAAAGCTTGTCTGGCTTGTCTATCCTACTTTTCTCAGCTTTGTGAAGGCAGACACTTCAGGGAACTCTAACCATCATTGAAGGGGAAACAATTTAGGATTATAGACTAAAGTTCCTCTCCAACCCCTGATTTATACTTGCTTTCCATGAGAGCAGGAACACTGTGTCTCAGCTCCATCTGTTTTCACAAGGTTGTCTGAAAGCCCCTTTGTGCACTTGATGCAGCCCAAATTTCCAGCTGTGGAAAGGGTTGCATAATTCTTTGTATTGCTTTTGAGAAACTGGCTATAAACCTCCTACCAAAGCCTCATTTTATAAATGCATTTTGAAGAGGTCTTCAATTCTACACATATAAATATTTTGATTTTATGCTTAGTAGCTTGCTTGTAAAATGTTTTATCTATGATTTAATTTAATTCTCACAGCCATACTATAAGCTAGATGGTGTAGATATTATTTCACCTCCCACTTTGCTACCTTTTCTCTTCAAATTTATTTTTCAGATGAAGGAAAGGCAATTCAGAGATCATGCTTACTATTGTAGAGAAAAAAGCCATCAAAACAGGAACTGAATTCCAGGGCTTTTTCTGGCAGAACACACTGCCTTCAAGTCATTCTTCTTGGACCTATTACGTTATATCTCAACTATATTCAAGCAGAAAAATTACATGAGTTTATTTGGAAGGTGATGATGAACTGAAGGCTCCATACCTTGGCAGAGCATTAATTGTCTGGAGATACTCTTCAGGCTACATCTCAGGGAGAGAGCAGTTCTGGTTGCTGTGGCTGCTTTAGCCTGAAGAAAGCTGTCCATCACAGTAACAAAGAAGAGACTCACTAGTGGGTGGATGACAGCCAGACTTTAAAAATAATTACTGTAAAGACAAATAATGCATCTCTGAAAGCATCTGAAGATAAATTAAGATTAGAAGAATCTCTTCTAAAATTGGATGAACATTAATTTGGGACAAGCAGACTGTAATTTGTTTTTGGCCACAATCCTTTTCCCACTCAATATAATTGTTTTCCTTTTATAGCAATTTTCATTTTTCTTACTTCTTTTCTTTGTGAGTGTGCTGATAGTTTCCAGCTATTTCCAACCTTTTAGAAAATATTCAGCCTCAGCATTACTTTTCTCTGAGAATCACTGAGTTAACCCTATCTCCAATACCTCTGGTGATAGAAGCTGAAGATAAGTGGATATGAACTAGATTATGCTTCACTAGCAAGTTAATTCTTTTTTTTAAATTTTTATTTATTTATTTGTGTGTGTGTGTGTGTGTGTGTGTGTGTGGCCAGCTCAGCCCACCTGGGGGCTGGGCTGGCTGGCATGTGGTGCTGGGGGATTGAACCGCGGTCCAGGTGCTTTGCTAAGCTTGTTCTAAGTAGGTGCTTTAGACCACTGAGCCATCTCACCAGCCCGCAAGTTAATTCTTATATGTCAATGGCTAAATACAAACATTTGCTTTTGCTACATAAATTTCAACATGCACTATTGTGAGAGGGGCCATTATTCTTCATAGCCATATAGAGATCCAGGACAATATTATCTTTATCAGCTGCAATGTCACTAGTTGTGAAGACAAAATTCTGGTTCTGAAAAAAGAAAGAGAGAAAGAAAGAAAGAAAGAAAGAAAGAAAGAAAGAAAGAAAGAAAGAAGAAAGAAAGAAAGAAGAAAGAAAGAAAGAAGAAAGAAAGAAAGAAAGAAAGAAAGAAAGAAAGAAAAAGAAAGACAAGCTAAAGTTCTGCTTGCTAGCTCTAAACACTTCAGCCCCAAAAGACATGCATCTGTTTAGGATCTACTGTTCAGGGCCACAAAATTGTAAGCAATGTGACCAGAGAACATCTTATTTGGCCATTCAGTGTCTGTGCCACAAGGCAAAACTACTGCTTTTTAGGGAAAGATGCATCTTTCTAATCAGCTCAAACATGCTTGATTTAAGAGAAATTCATAGAATTCTTACTGTGCAAAATACTACGTCAGAAAATATTCAAATACTAATAAGACATAGTCTCTGTTCTGTAGGGTTTCATAATCTGTCAATGGAAACAAACCTATAAATAACTTTTTCTATCTTCACAAACTTTAAATTAGTGGTACAAAGAAGGCAAGTTATTAGTTTTGTAAACAGATCTTGTACAGTTTTCTTCTCATTGCAGAAGCTAAATCAGCATGTAGGTCTTAAGTTAACCAGCCCAATTAACTCACTTAACTATTGATTGTGATCCCAGCTTATAACTTCTTCTTGTGGAACACATCTGCATGTCTAATCTCTCCTATTGGATTCTATTTTTCATGATTGTGGAGATTTGTCTGTTTTTTCCACTTCTAAAGCTATGTATTTACCATTTACCACAATTCTTGACACCTACAAAGAACTCAGTAAATATCTGTTGAGTGAATTAAATGCCTTTTACTAATCATCAATTGCAGGTCACTAAGGTATCAGTTTATATCATGCATTGCTACTACTACGGGAAGGACTTCTGCAAACTATGGAAGCCTGTAACAATCATTTTCCTCAAAGTTGTAGGAGCGCTGTTTGAAAGATTAAATTCAGTATATATATGAAAGCATTCAATCTTCAAAAAATGAGTTTCTTCCTTTCCTTCTTATAAGCCAGGCCTCTTTTAAAATCAACATGTAGCATTTTCTGAAACAGACATTCCCCAAAACAAGCAGCTTACTTCAGTATGTGAGGTTTATAGGCCGCAGCGGGTATTATGCTTTTCAGATTCGAAATAAAACTCAGTCCATAGAGATACCTCCCGCTCTAGCTCTGCTGAGGTGTTTTGGAGTGGGCTTCCCCTTCTCTTGGTGATTTCAAGATTCCATAGAAATGAAAATAAAGCCCTTCTTTCAAAAAGGTTGTGGAAGCCCTCCTCTAGAGTCTGCACAGAGAGTTTGTTGTTTAAGGCAGTGATGGAAAGAGCTGTGGCTCACCAGCCTGTTTGATTTCTTCTTTCCTTCCTTCTCCAACTGCCTGTGCTGGGCAGCTGGTTTCCCTCCAGCACACTATGTGGCGACACTTAGTCACAGAGAAACTTGCTGTAATATTCCTGGGTAGTTTCAGGAATGTATGGAGTAGCAATGTGGACATTCTGAAGTCTCCCATGGAAGATTTTAGCAATGCAGTTGAACATAACAGATCTTCAGAAAAAAAGAAAAGAAACTGGCTTATCACTATTTTTAGTGTTTTGCATTTGTTACCCGGGTTAAACTTCACAACATCTCCATTAGGATTATTGTTATTTTTCCATTTTATACATGAGGAATAGATACACAAAAAGTTAAGTTGTCATCAAAGGTTTTGCGGTGGTGAGTGATGGAGCAAGGCCAGAACACAGGCAGTTTTGTGCCAGCCTTTTAAAACCACTATGTCATACCATCTCTCAATGTAAGTGGAAACTTGATTAATGTTGGCAGCCATGTAAACTTGCCATATTTTTTTAAATTTGACAGGACTAGAATACATAGTCTGTGAAGAGTATTGGCTTTCTCTTGGGATCAAGATGGGCAGGTCAGAGAGTAGGTTCATCCATTCATGTATGCCACTCTAATTCAGTTGGAGGCTTAGAGTGAGAAACTTTTCCCAAAGTGACTGTTTTTGAACAAATAGGGAGCAGAATCACAAAACAAGTGAGTGTAAGGGCTGGCAAGGTAGCTCAGCGAACTAAGCGCTTGCTTAGGTAAGGGCAGAGGCCAGGGTTCGATCTCTGGCACTGGATGCTGCCCCGCCCCCTTCCCCTGGGCACGCTGAATTAGTGATGGAGTCCTGGTGTGGTGACACACGCGTATAATGCAAGTACTGGGGAGGTAGAAAACAGGAGGATCACTACGAATCCATGCTGTGTAATGAGATCCTGCACCCGCCCCCCCCCAAAAAAAGAAGAAAGAAAACAAGTGAGTGTAACTCTGCAGCTTGTATACCAGTGCTCAGAGGGACTCATTCACGTCTCAATTAGAGACATTTGTGTACATTAATGCTCTTTAATGCTAAAACTGTCAGCATAGCTAAATACACAGAGATTAGTTGTAATTGTTTTATTAAGGAAGGGTATATTACCCCTAGACATTTAAGACCAATGCTTTATTATTGATAGATTTGCCTCATGGCCTGAGGTTAACATTTCTTTTCTACATAATATAATAGTAAGTTATACCAGGTTCCTCTGATGCTCTCATTTTTAAGATGACAAGTACAGCACTTGTCTTGTAGAATCATCAGAACTGATTTGTAGGATTAAAAGAGATAATGTGAGAGTACCTAACACAATGCCTGCCAGAAAGTATTCAGTGAATTTTAGTTAGTAGCCTTCTTTCATTTGTTCCATTTTAGACTAAACTGTCGTTAAGGAAGAAAATAAGAACAATGGTTACTTCTTGTTCGTCATGGTTAAAAGACAGGGTTAGTAAAATCATTTTCTAAAACCACTTGGAATTTCCATAATGAAACTTACCATAGAGCTACTAGTGCTTTTCAAACTGACTTCATCCTTGTGACTGGCACTGTATTGCCACACCCCTCATCGTACTTTTTCAAATCTCACACTTTAAAAATGTTTATTAATATTTATTATTATCTTTGCAGAGCAAACGCTTTATTCTTTTTAAAGAATAAAGTAAAAAATAATTTTCCTTTTTATTTAGTTAATATATTTTCAGCCACAGAGTATAAAATGGATAAACTATGGGTTTAGGATTTAATTAGACCTAGATTCAAATCCCAGCATGCTGGGCACTTGCTGCTTGACCTCGACCATTTAGTTTACATTTGATGACCTGGTTTCTTTTTCTGTAGAATGTACACATACTCAATTATATAGAAATGATTTTCACGTGCATTGCATATGTACAGAATTGATCAATAATAGCTCCTTTTTATCAGATTATGAATGCATATTAACTGTGCAAAATAGTAGGATTCATTGCAACATTTTTATACCTGCCTCTTCCATTATTCTCTTTTATCCCACTCCTGCTTCTCCCTCCTTTGGTAGTTTCCCTTCTGCTTTCATGTCATGTATCCTTCTGAGTCTGACTTACTTCATTTGACAGGATGATCTCGGGTTCCACCAATTTTCTTAAGAAGGCAGAGCTTTAGTCTTCTTTATGATTGAATGATACTCCATTGTTTATATGTATTAATTTTCTTTATTCATCCATTGATGAACACCAGAGCTGATTTCCTAATTTAAGTATTGTGAATAATATTATGATAAATATGGGTAGCAGGTAACTTGATATTATGAGCTGTGACCCCAAAATACAGTAAATGTAGAAGTAAAATTTATTAAGTGACACATTGTCATTAATCTTCCTCAAAATACTCCTCACTACAAACACACTTATCCCATAAGTCCTTTTGTGAAAGTCTTTAAGGGTTGTGATAAAAAATGTGGTGAATGCCACTGCAAGCAGCCATCTAACAATCAGGCAGGCTTGTAAATCATTACAGTATTTCCTCCTCTGCCTTGTTCACTGGGTCTGGCACCATGTGACTTCAGGCTTCTCCGAATGTCAGGATCACTAGGAAAGGTGAACTTATGAGTCAATTCAAGACATCAAAACACCTGTGATAGCATAGCTAACGACACAGAAGAGGACTTTCAGAACTGGTTCAGAAAGTGGCAAGAAAGATGGGATAAGTGTTCAAAGTAAAGAATAGCATTCTAGGAGGGATTAGTGGCAAGGTGTCTCGTACTGTAATAAATTTTTTTTCTTTTAAAACCACGTACTTTTTCATCATACCTCGTGTTGGCTTTGACTCCCTTGAATATATGCTCAGGAGCAATATGCCTGGATCATAGGCTGGTTCTATTTGGAGTTCTTTGAGGCATTTCCATACCATTTCCCTTGGTGGCTGCACTAATTCACATTTCCACCAACAGTGTCTAAGTGTTCCTTTACCCCACATCCCAGCCAGCATTTGTTAGCTTTTGTTATCTTGGTAATAGATATTCTTCCCAGAGTAAACTGGAATCTTGATGCAGTTCTGATTTACATTTCTCCTATGGCTAAACATTTTTCATATAGTTGTTTGCTATTTGTCCTTATTTTAAAAAGTGTCTGGTCCATTAATTTGTCCATTTTTAATTGAAATATTTTTCTTTTGTGTTACATTTTTTAGTTCTTTACATATTTTGGATGTCAATCCTCTGTCTGATGAATACTTACTGAAAAATTTCTCCAATCTTTTAGGCTGTCTATTCATTCTGTTGTCTGGGATTTTTGCTATGCAGGAGTTTTTTAATTTGATGCAATCTTACTTGTCAATTCTTGCTATTATTTCCTTAGCTATTGGAGTCCTGTTCAGGCAGGTGTTGCCTATTACTACATCTAGAAGTTTTTTTTTTTCTAGTAGTTTTTAAATATCTGGGCCTCATATGGAAGTCTTTGATCCTTTTTGGGTTAATTTTTGTACATGATAAGAAATAAGGATTTAATTTTATTCTCCTACAAGTGGATGTCAAATTTTTTAAGCACTATATGTTTTTTTTCCTTTTTTTTTCTTTTCAAAGTTTTATTGATAAACATATAGCAATGAGACAGTTTCAAATCAAATCGAAAGTACAGTTTCAACAAATAAAACACTGCATACATTCTTCCTAGTGGTTAATTGCTGTACAAGATGCAGACTTGTGATCCTACTTACAAACACCATTAGAAAAAATCATTCTATTCATTAAGAGAATGCAACTATATATCTATCCCAACCACTTTGAATACACAGATACAAAATGGACATTCATAGTTATACCCCAATTTTTTTTAAGTTCCGTTGTTGAATATTATAGGTGTGTAAACTCAGCAAAATATTCTAAAAGAGTACAGAAGCCCATAATATCATTGGGTCTTCTGTTTAACTGGCAATGTCAGAAATTATTGACCTGAGTCCCCCACAGCTCAACATAACAACATGGCTTTACTTCCTATATTTCATCTTCATACTTTTCTACTGGATGGTTAAGACCAAGGTAAAGCAGGACCTGTGCAACAAGAGTTGTAGCTTTTTGGTCTGACAAGGTCAGTGAAATGCCCTCAGGATTTATCTTGAGATCTTGTACCTCAGATTGTAGAACCTTTGTCAGTGTCAGCCATGTGGATGAGTCACGGCCAACGGTTGGCCTATGTGCTCTCTGTGAAAGCCTGAGAGAGTGTCCTCTCCCCATGTGACTCTCCTTAGGCACACTCTACGTCATTGATCACTTTCCTCTTTGGCCCCATAATCTTCTTGATCAGAAAATTTGGGACACTACCGAGGTACATGACGTTACAGTACAAGTTCTCATATGTCCTGAGTCTTAATTGACCTTAGAAGGGTAGGACCAAAATGTTGGCTTTCCTTGTAGCCCTCCTTTTTCTCTAATTTTGGTCTGCAAACTTAGGTTGTTAACCATCCAGAAGACAAGCTTATTGTTATTATCAAACGATTTACGCTATCAAGCTTAACCTCACTATCTCACTGCATTTCAAACATCTTAGGCATAATAAGGAACAGGTATTTTTCATCAAGTATTGATATGTTGAACCTTAAGTCCCTACATAATATGATAAAGAACATTTAAAAATTAGATTATATTTTAACAATAGGATAAAGAATTCTATGTTTCTCATGTTTGCACATAAGTTAAGCACTATATGTTGAAGAGGGTCTCTATCTTATTTGCAAAATACTATTTGGGTTTACCTAATAAGAAGACAAGATATTTCATAAGCCATATCAAAGGTGTGACTTGCATGGATTATACCAGCTTTTCCCTGTATCTATTCACCATTCTGTGAAACCCATGTACTATTTAAAGAAAAAATTTAGCATATATTTGATGAGCATACAAAGAAGGCTTAGTACAAGTTAAATATAATGGTAAGTACTAAGATTATAAAGCATGAGATATAGTATAATCCTGAAAAGTTTAGTGTGAAAGAGACACACAAAATGATAGTAAAATATAGTCTGAGAATACAGTAGTAGAGACCACTACTAAACTATTCAAAGGTGCAAGGGAGGCACAGGACTTCTGAGTCATTGTCTGATTCTAGGATGAAAAAACCTTACCATGAAAAATGTCTCCATTATGTCCACCTGACTTCTGTTGTTTTACAATGCGATAGTAGGTTACAGAGTGTTGAAGAATTAGGAAGATGCTCTCAAAGTGGTTGCAGTGGGATTTTGAGTGGATTCCTTGCTCTTTCAGAGAAAATGGGCTGTCCCTCCATGCCTTGGCTACTTCGTATACTTTGAAGCCTACTAAAAGTCAGAAAACATGAAACTATTCTTCATCTGAAAAGGCAGAAGCCTTTTATAATCTTCAGTATAGGTAACACATTCATTTTAAAATAAGAAACAGCAGGCATCCAAAGTGTACAAAGAACAAAATTTAGAAAGACTCCCTAAGAAATAAAGTTTGAGTAACAACAGCTTTATGACATGCTGGTACAAGCTGGACATAATTCTACTCATTGATGATGAAAGAGTGAAGATAGAAGTTTTTGAGCTTTCATTCTAAACCAAGTACCATGCTTACTAGACACTTTGACTGACATCATTTGATTTAGTAACTTTGCACAATAAACATTGTTTCATTTATAGGAGACAACTGATGATTACATGAGGGTAGAGATGCCAAGCAAATACAAGAATGTCTCTTTCCAAGATACTTCTGCCTATCATCTCCCTCCCTTGCTCTTTATAAAAGTTTTTTAAATAATACAAATAATAATTAAAAAAAACATTAGAAATGATACAAAATTTCACTAAATAAAGTAATAAGAATTCAGTAATGGTTTCTGTATTACATGATATTATCTTCAAATTAGTTGCTTAGATTTCCAGATCTAAAATTATTTTAAAATTATTTTAAATTATTAAATAATTAAAACATTTTTAAAACAAAACAACAAAAATTTTAAGAAACTATAAAGAAAAAATGATAACAAAACAAAAAGAAAAGAATTTTTTAGCTTTAACTGCTCCTTTCAAAAGATCAGTAGAAATTGGCAGTACAATCATCCAAACTATCCCATATATATACATAAATATATAATTTTCATTTCTTTCTTTTATCCTTTTCCTCATCCTACTTTTTCCTCCCAATTGAACAAATTCTTTCCTTTTCACAGTAGCTGCTGTACTTTTCAGACTACATCTACTCTTTCAGGTTTTCACACTAGCGAGATAATACAATGTCTGCACATGTGGGTTGAATTTGTTTCACTTATGAGTATGGCCTCTAGTTGCATCTATTTATGTACAAAAGCCTTGAATTTATCTTTCCTTATAGCTGAGTAGTACTCAATTATGTAAAATGCCATATATTTTTATCCATTCTTAAGTTGATAGGCATTTGGGTAATTTCCAAGATTTAGCTATGACAAATTGCACTGCTATAAACATGGGTACACATATATTGCTGTGGTATGATGATTTCAGTCCTTTCGGAAAAATATCAAGGAGGGGAATAGTTGGCTTGAATGGGACCTCCAATTCTAGCATTTTGAGTAATCTGCATGCTGATTTCCATAGTGGTTGTAACAATCTACACTTCTACCAAAAGTGGAGAAGGGTTCCTTTTCCACCACAGCCTCTCCAGCATTTGTTATTGGTCTACTTCTTGATAAGAACCATTGTTTCTGGTGTAAAGTGGTTTCTCAGCCTTGTTTTAATTTGCATCTCTTGAATGACCAAAGATGTTAAAATTTTTTTATATATTTATTTGTCATTTGTATCTTTTCATTTGTGGAGTATATATTCATCTCAGATGTTCTTTTTTGAATTGGGTCTTTTGTCCCTCCTCTTTGTTTCTTCCTTCCTTCCTTCCTTCCTTCCTTCCTTCCTTCCTTCCTTCCTTCCTTCCTTCCTTCCTTCCTTCCCATCTTTGAATTTCTACCATTACCTCTTTAATAGTTAAATTGGAAAAAAATCATTTCCACATCTTTTTTATTAAAGGAACATTTCTTCATAAATGTAATTGAGCATTTCCCCCTTTATATAAAAGTGTTAATGTGATCCAATATTCTCTGTCTCAAATAATTTTAAAATTACTATTTAAGCTTAACCCATGTATTATCTAGAGACTCAGCTAAATTTTCAGTTGGCAATCAGGCTTGCTTCTGTAGTATAGGATAAAATAACTATCTGTCTATTAAAAAGAAAAAAGAAAAGGTATTCATCAGAGATGAGCACTTAGTTGTTAAAAAATTTCCCATTTGTAAGAAATTTTCCATCTTATTGGAAACTTGAAAAATGTTGCCTTGACTTTTTGATCCCATCTCTGATAGTGATTCAATATCCCCTTTTAGATCTATTGTAAAATTTTGAGTTATGTTTAGTTTTCTCAAAAATTTTATATCAAAAGACAGTCAAAGTGATCTAATAGCACATTACCTCAGTATAAATCCGATTTCCTTACATCTTAGAATTACATGTTCAGGACTCATACAACAAAATTCTTTAGCTGCCTACAAAAGATTTTCTCAATGGAGACACCTGAAAATTTTGTATTTTATCCAGATGATTCATAGCAAATGAAATTCCTTTCCTATGTTTTGCTAACCAGAATAAGAGCCATCCTTCATGGGTGGAATTTTTTGCAGTTTTTCCTTAAGTGATTCTACTTTCAGGCGGCTAGCTGATATAGGGCTTGGATGTTATGTTTCTTGTTTCCTAAGGGTTTTACTGGTGCTTAATAAGTAAACTAGGGGAGAACTGATTCTGATATACTCTGTCTTAGATATTCATCTCTTTGTGAACATTTGCAAAATAATCTATGAGTAAATTGATTTTTGCTTTATATTATATTAGATATCTTTCCTAGAAAGTTCACAAAATCTTTTTTTTTCTTTTTCATAACTAAAGGCTTATAGTCTATTTCTTTTTTTGTAATAAGCAGAAATTTAGGTCTTGTAGTTCAGCACACAGTGTAGGTCAAGAAATAGGTACTATATTGTATCAAGAACTCACAACATGTCTAATTTCAATCTTTGGTTACCTCAAATTTCACAAAGAATTGGAATTCTTTCAGAATGAGTCACTACATGTATTTGTACAGTAAAAAGAAACAGCCTGATGATGGATTGCCTTATCTGAGTCAACATGCATTATTAAAGGAACTACCAAGAAGGGAGTTTCTGGGGGTGGCCATGATACCCCACAACTTTCTTAGTGAAATACCCCTGGCAATTAGGTAAAAATAAAAACTCAAGCCTGTAACCTTAAAATCCCACCTATCAAGACTGACCCCTACTGCGCTGGGTGTTCACTTGAGCTCTAAATGTCGCTGGACTGTTCTCATTCTGGATCAAGGTTCATAAGAGACTGCACCAACTAGTTGACTTATGCAGGTAATGTGACTGTGGTTGCTTTACTGAGTTGGTTGGGTCATGGAGAGCACTGGGCTACGGCTTGCCAGTGATCCCCGAGCAGCGCTCACCATGGGCAGCCTATGTAAGCTGTAGTCTCCTAGCCTGATTGTAAAAGGCACATAATTTTGAATGGACATGTTATTGTGTTAGTGATGCGTAATTATTCTCATCCCTATTGAATTTGTAATTACTTATCAGGGCACTTGATGTTTACACAACATTTTACTAAGTGCTATGGAAGGGGATTGGTGTAGGTCAGTGCCTCCTACTCTATTGGAACCTGAGGACTCTACTTTTGAGGTTGTATTTTCTCAGTCCAGTAGCTAATTTGTGAAGATGGTAAAAACTTCTATGTATTTATTAAGATTTTAAAAATATTTGTACACTTAAAACAGTGTTCTATGTATATGGATATAGTGCATAATATTATTAATCTCCAGAAAATGACATATATGGAGATTGGTTTCTTGCAACCATTTCAGAAAATTCATGATCAAGATTCAAACAAATGGTCCCAGTGTAGTCAAAGATGGTAAATACTGTTGTAACTTTATAGATGGGACACAGTCATAGTAATATGTGATACTTGAATTTTTAACTTTTTGAATAAAAATTTGGTACTATGTAATTCTTACTTATTTTAGAGGCAAGTGGTACACCAGTACAATGTCAAAACTTGGGGCTTATCTAAAGGAAAATATTATTAAAATTGTCAATTTTTCTTAGATTCCTTTGAATAAATGTTATTTTATACTTTAGTTTGCTTTATCCCATGATCATGCTTTGGAATAGTTGCATGTTTCGCTTAGAACTTTCAATAACTATCTTTTATTTTTGGGGATTGACAAGAAAACCATGTCTTCTTTGAATATTTCTAATATTTTCTTATTTATGGGATGGTTTGTCTATTTCTTAGGCTCTACCCTATGATATCTTTTATAAAATAATCTGACTTCTTTAAAAATATAATGCATATCTCTCACTTGGAGTTTTTTGATGATTACACCATCTTTCATTGTGTGTCTTTGCTTGATTTTAATCCTCATTGAGCTGGAGGACAATCAAGAAACTTTTGAAGAAGTTTTGGTGGCCAAAACATTATACTGAAGAAAAGATAACTTCTTTAGCAAAGGATGCCAGGAAAACACTACTCAAACACAGAAGTTTGAAACTCCATACTTATTTTCTGATTAAATCAAAATAGATTGAAAACCTGTATATAAAGACATAAACACTGAATGTGCCAGAAGATAAATTAGATAAAACTCTTTAAGACGTAGGTGTAGACAAGGATTTTCTGAACAGAACTCCAACTGTTGAAGAAATAACAACAAGAATAAAAAAGGGCTATCAACTTAAAAAGCTTCTGAACAGAAGAACAAACAAAAACAGTGCAATGAAGACACAACGTATAGAGAGGGAAAAATTTTTCTAGCATATTCTCAGGCAGAATACTAATATTTAGAATACATAAAGAATTAAAAATATTAGACCACCTAGAATAAAAACAATCCAATAGAATGTAGGCAGTTGAAATGAATAGACACTTTTCAGAAGTACAAGTGTCTAGTAAATACATGAAAAACATTCAATGTCATTGTCCATTCTGGAAATGCAAATAAAAACAACAGAGATTCTACTTACTCCAGAAGAATGGCTATCATCAAGAACTCAAAAAAGCAAATACTGGTGAAGCTGCAGGGGACAAGGCATCCTTCTACGTCAGTGATGGGAACGGAAACTCTTACAACCTCTACAGAAATATGTAGACAAATTCCTCAAAAAAATAAATATAGACATTCCACTTGACATGACTATATCTCTTTTGGATATCAACCCTATTTGAAGATAACTCCTTTTTCTTCTCAAAACAATTTAAGGACCATTTTATTACTCTTCCTGTTTGAAATTACTTAAGATTATACACAAATATGGCTTTTTCAGCATCTGTGACTTCTCTGCACTTGTGGAATCTTATAATCTCTTTGAGCTCCAGAAAACTTTCTTCTAGTATTATTTTCTTCCCTCCATTTTATTAGTTTTCCAGAATCCTAGTTAGCTTGATATTGGGTTTCCTGAATTAAGTCTTTGAACATGTCTTCTTTTTTACTTTTGTTTTCCATGTCTGTTTGTTGTTTTATGTCTCAGAAATTTATGTACTCTGTATTTTTTTAAATGCATTTGCTACAGGGTCTCACTATGCAGCTTGGACTCAGCGATCCTCCTGTTTCAGCCTCCTCAGTGCTGGGTTTACAGGCATGCACCACCATGCCCAGTTGCAGTGGCAGGCAAGGTGCACCTGGAGGCAGTGCCAGGACAGCATGTGGTCCTGGGGATTGAACCCCAGTCCTTGCGTTTGCCTAAGCAGGTGCTTAGTCAGCTGAGGTATCTTACCTTCCAATGCACTTGGTATTCTGTTCCAAAGTTTTTAGCAATTAAAATTTCTAAGATTTTTTTTTGAATTGTCATGTCTTAATATCTTACCTGTGATTTATGTGTCAATTCTTGTCTCTTCAAGAATATATGGATTTTAGATTTTGTTTTTATTTGAATTCTCAACCATTTCCTATGTTACATCTTTTCCTTTTAGGGTCATTTTTGATTATTCATATCAAGCTTTTCCTTTCACGACAATATTTTATTCTCATGAATCTGAAGATCATTGTTTAGCCACATTTAAGAACAAAGAACAAAGTAAATGACAGTAGGCAATGATCTGCAGGGTTCCTTTGTTACATAAGTGTACCCTAAGGAAAAATAATGACAATGGGCTTTATATGTGGATCTTAGAGACTCGAGAAGTGGGAGCATCTGAGGCATATGGAGCCTCCTAGTTGCTAAAGTGAGTAGAGTTCTAGGACCCCAATGCTCATGACTAATGCACCCTACAAAATTTATTCATTTATTTATTTTTAGAGGGACATGGTTTTCCTCCTTTGAGGTAAGATCCTTGGTTCCAGGAGGGCTTGTTTGTCCCCTCACCTGATTGAGTTTTGAATAACTTCTTTTTTTGGCTTTCTTTCTCATTCTTACACTTGCATCCTATTAAATCTGGAACATAATGCTCTTGTAATTGTTCTAGTTTGCAAATTATTTAACTTGTTCTATCTCCTTTTTGTCTTTCAGACATTTGTTGAAATCATGAATCAATCAGTGATCCCTTCTCATTTTCTTCATTATTATGGGGCTACTCTCCTACAGAAGTATACTCTCAGGGAACTCGAGGAATGAAAGACAGATGCATTTACTCTGCCTTGATCTTGAACAAGGAGTTCTTTCCTTTCATCTTCTTTTGACTGACTCTTTTTTTTTTTTTTTTTTTTGGCAGAACCAGGGATTGAACTCCGGTCCTTGCTTTTGCCAGGGAAGCGCTTACTCTACTGAGCCATCTCCCTGGCCCCCATTTTGACTGCCTCTTGAGTGTCCTCTAATGACATAAGGCACACTGAAATCCATACTCATGTACCACTCAAAAGTTGCCACTGATGTCTTTCTAAAAATAAGTGTCTTAAAATAGTGCATCACATATAATTTGAAAAATAAAATGAGAAACTGTGTGTGACTTTGCCTAGTACCTTATCTAGAATGGAACATCTGATCAAATATTATTTCTCTTTTCATTATTTTCTTTTAAGATGATAAAGTTTAAGTGCATTCCTAGGATAGAAATTGTTTTAAAATAATGAAAATAGCATCCTCTACTTAGTGATTAGAACCAAGAAATAATAAGAAAATTGTCATTAAACATTTGGAGTTCAGAAGAAGTCCTAATTTTCATTTTATTATAGCAAACATTTTTCATCTTTTAAAAACTGCAATGGTAAACTATAGATTCATTTAATTATAAAAATGCACTGTGATTTATAGATGAGGTCCATGGAGATCACCGGGCTTGCTAAATTGAGCCAGAACTGAAGCCCAAGTCTTTTGACCTCAAATAAGTCCCATTTCTTTTACAACACAAATTTAGGACTTTTGAGAGAAAATTGAATATATGATAAGATAGAGCTTATTGCATCATATGAACATTAATAACTATGACTAATATTTCATTTGCAGTAAAATTGTATGCTTTAACAAGTCAAGTTATCAATGGTGAGATGCAGTTCTATGCCAGAGCAAAGCTTTTCTACCAAGAAGTACCAGCCACAGAAGAAGGCATGATGGGCAATTTCATTGAGCTATCCAACCCAGATATCCAGGCTTCGCAGGAGTTTCTTAGAAAATTTGTTGGGGTGAGTTATCTAACTGCAACTTGAGAGGGCAAAGTGCTTGGGAATATTGTGCTCACATAACTTTGTGTTGTTACTCAAGTCACACTGAAGTCCTATGGCTCAGCTCCAGGGCCAACCTGAAACCCTGTTTTAAGGTGCTCATAAGAGCTGGACATTGTCAAGCCCTTGGTTTACCCCACTTGGCATTTCATATTCCTTGCATCAGATAATCTTGCACAGTGCAGGGAAAGGTGAATTAGCAGTGCTGATTTACTCTTTGAGGAGTAGAAAGACCTCTCTTTCAGAATCTCAGGGGTAAAAAGTTGACACCTAGATGACTGATGACTTTTTAGATTTGGAGTTGATTTACTTATTCCCGTAATAAAAATTAGATGTAGTGAGAAACTACATGTTTACATTCAGTTTGAAAATAAGGATAATAGAACCTTCTTATTTTCAGATTTTTTCTTGCAAGAATGTGATTCTTTTATAATTCTTGTTTGGTGTGAATCTCCAATTCCTTACTTCCAAACCACATGGAGATAATAACAGAGGGTAGAGGTCAAAATTTTGGGTTAAAGTTGTCATAGTTCTTTCACTTACTATATAAGAAACTCTGGACTTGTTACCTAAATGCATGGAGCCTCAGTTTTCTCACCTGTGACCAGGGAGCACCAATAGAATTTACTTTACAGAAGAATGTAAGAATAAAAGAGATAAAACATGGGTGCACAAAAGTAGCACCCAGGAGATCTAATTTATTGCTACTGC
Source organism: Octodon degus (assembly GCF_000260255.1). Classification (NCBI taxonomy): domain Eukaryota; kingdom Metazoa; phylum Chordata; class Mammalia; order Rodentia; family Octodontidae; genus Octodon; species Octodon degus. Next base: position 6,583,422 of record NW_004524720.1, read on the forward strand.
TACTAATAATGAGATATCATATGCTGTATTATTATTATTTTATACTAGAAATTGAACCCAGGACTTTTGCACTGAGCTATATCCCAGGAACTTTACACTGAGCTATATTCTCAATGAGTTGTATTGTTTTCTACTTTGAGACAGGCTCTTGCTAAGTTACTAAGGTTCCCAGGAGGGGCTGGAGCTTAGATTCTTCCTGCCTCAGTTTCCCAGAATACTGAGATTACAGGTTTGCGACACCACACCTAGCCTATTCATTGTATTTTAAGGAATTTCATTTGTTTATTAGAATAGACTTAACCCATCCATTAAAATTGCTATTGGTCTAAGTGAAGATAAAAAATCATTAATGAGTAATTAGTCATATATGTGAAACTTGGAGCCTATTTTATTCTGACAAGTGAAAAGTTTTGGAGTTAGGATGTGAGGAATAGTATGAAGAGTAGCTCTAGAGTTGAGATGAGGCTTACTGCATGCCCAGCCTCCATAGAGCAGTCAATGCCTGAGTCCCAGGTCTGGCAGTAGAGAAAACATGATCAGCATACAATATCTACTGAGGCAAAGTGTCTGCATGGATCTCAGCTGCAGCCATAAAGTACAGGGGAGTCTAGGGTGGGTGGCCATGGATGTTGACAGGTTAGGGTGACCTGGGGAGTTTCTAAACCCATCCTGCCAATTTTTTGGAATGTGCATCCCAACATGGCCTGTCATTCTACTAAGCAACTCAGAAGCCTTGTCTCATTTATTCTTCACAGCAATAATGAAAAGTAAGTACTATTATTAGCTCTGGTTTTATAGTCATGGAAACTGAGACTTAAAGAGGTTAAATAAGTTGTCAAGGTTATACACTGGTAAGAGGCAGAACTGAGGCTTAAGAACAGCCAGCTCTGCCTGACACCAAATTCCCTGCTATTAACCACGACATATTTTTTTCCACTTGTCTCATGAAGAAGAAAAATCTCCCCCACCCTCTTTTGACCATAGACCTCAACTCTCCTCCAGTCTTGCCCAAGAAAGGTCTTCTGCTTGTCTCATAGTGAGACTGACTTTGATCCCAAAACATTTCAGAAGCTTAGTTAGTAATCCAGCCGTCTTGTCACTCCATGTGGAATACCAAGCTGACCACAGGGAAGTTGGTCAGAGCCCAGGAGCGTGGCCACAGACCTGGGAAAGGAAGTCTGTGCTTGCATATTTATGTTGGAAAAGAGGCAGCTGCTCCTTTCAAACTAATATAAAAAGTCCTTCTTCGTAGACAAGGCTCATTGTACAGCTGTGACCTCTAACTAAATGCAAACACAGTCTCTTTTAAAGGAATGATATTTTAGTTCGTTGACCTTAATGATCTGCTAAATTTGTATCTGGGTCAAGAAACAAGGAGTTAGGGGATGTGAGCATCTGACATGATTTATTCTTAGGTCAACTGGGAAGAAGGTAATGGTTTAATTTAAAATTTTTCTTTTCTTTCAACACTTAGTGACGGGGACAGTATGAAAGGATGTTTATTCGACTTGTAAATGGATTTACTTTAGCAAACAAATAGCACCAACATGATATCAGTAACATAGCTGATAACTTTCTTCAACTTTCAAGTGGTGAAAAGAAGTAATTCATAAAATATAATCAGTGTCATTTGCATTTATATTTTGATATTTCTCAGGGATTGGATGACTAAAAAAATCTGTAACTTGTTATATTTGATGACTTCTATATAGTGCCATCAATTCTGTCATTTTAGTTTTCAACTCTATTGGATAAGCTTAAAGTATTATTCTTTAAAGCAAAATATAGAGGCAGAATCAAAACTAAACTGAAACTAAAACTAAAACAGTAGCACTTTATTATTTTATATGAATCCATGAATATGAAGATAATATAATACATGAAAATGAAAACAGAACATTTTGTTTTGAAATAACCACTAGTGTGTAGCTCTAGTCACATCAACACAAGAGCATCAAATGTCATACAATCACAGCCTCTGTAGCTGCCATATCCAAGAGGTGAACAATACAGTCCCTGATATCCATCTTCCAATGTCTCTCTTCAGAGGAGCTCTATGCGAAAAAGAACAGTAGTGCCAGGACATAGGAAGCAGTGCCAACCACATCGAAGGAAATGGAATGTAGAGAACTGAGCAGTAGTGGGGACAACCTGGAGGGCACAGCATTCAAATGAAGGGCATTTTAGTTTTGTAATTGAAAATAATAATAATCTTAAGAATAAATGTAGTTGAGGGCTGGGGAGATAGCTCAGTAGAATAAGCACTTGCCTGGCAAGCGCAGGGTCCTGAGTTCAATCTCCAGTACCGTATAAAGAAAAAGAATAAATGTAGTTGAGCATTATACATATAAATTGGTAAAATATACTATTTAGAATATAAGAATCTTAAGGATGGTCTACTTGAAATATTTGACTTTCCTAGGCCTCAAGTTTGTTTGGAAAAGCAGGAGAATGAAACACCTGCTTTTAATGATTTAAAAGCTGTATAATTTTTCTGAGAGTCTTTAAAGGCTTCTTTGGAGAATGATGGCAGGCTCAGTAGGCAAGGCCTGGCCTCACTTTAACCAGGGCAGCTTCATGTTTATATATTCTGTGAAGACAGAAGTTTGACCTTTAAAATTCTCTGGCCTACATCTCTTGGATCTCTTTGTTTTATTCCATGGTTCTACTTCTAAAACCACCTGCTATACTAATGAGAACAACAAAGTCAATACAGAATTTTGGAGCCAAACAATTATATGAAAAATTAATCATGAAAATCTTTTGTGAAGCATACAAATTTGTAGTAGTCACTTCTTGTGGCCTCAAGTAATTTCTCTATACTTTCTTCTATCTTATATTATGAATTCACTGAGAGTTACTACTTTTATGGTATGGTACTTACATAACATGACATGACAAAACAACATAATATAAACTTTGGCTGAAGTCCTTTTCTGAATTAGTTTAAATTGTGATATTTGAATAAAGATATTCCATTCAAATGTGATATTTGAATCAGTTTAAAATGTAATACTTGAATGAAGGGGGCAGTGTAGTATAAGTAGAAATCATCAAACATATCAAACATCCTACTGCTCTTCCTTCGTATATACTAGGTGTCACTGACAGTTAATCATACATCCATTTCCTGCTGAGTCTAAATAAGTCAGACACACAAGCACAATGTCATCTGGTATATGTCATCTTTAAGTAAGGTAAGGTACAAACAGGATACAATAAAGGGTGGACAGAACAAAACATTGGATAGATCTCTGGCAAATGAGAAGTGGTCTAGGAGACTGAGGGCTCTAGGAAGGGAAGAAGAAGTAAGAACTAAGATATATCATGTACAGGAACTTAATAACTTCAATGAATGCAAACATTATATGTCACAAAAGTGAGATAAGAGTAATAATAAGAAGAATGAAACTAGCAGAAGAGGATTTACAGGCAAAGAGAGAGAAGTAAGTAGGAAGGGGAAAGAGATTGAAAAAAGGAATAAACTATATTAGGCTCATATTCCTACTTCCCAAGATATAAGCAAATCTCATGTACTACAAATGTACTACTAATAAATAAGATGATAAAAATAAAATTTTAAAGAAGATTTCTTTTGAACATAACATTAGTCAGACAGTGCCAAGGAGATTACAGTTGTCACTTGGGGTGATATTCCTCCTGCCCAACTGGCTTTGAATGCTGACAATTTCTATCTAAATTCCAGTTCTGCCATTAACTGAGCAACATTAGCAGTTTAAGTTTGCTCATCTCCACAGTGGCAACGATGATCATCATCTTGTGGAGCTTTTTTTTTTATTATTTTAGCTGTAAAAAGATCTTGCTACATATAAACACTCACTTGTGGTTACTTTTCTATTTGAAAAGAAGCTGCAAACTTTTCTCTTCTTTCTTCATTGTCTCTTTCTAGCATAAGGAAAGCCTTCTGGATGGACCTAAAGGCAGATTTTTTGATGTTTCCTTCTGCTCGTACTTAACTTTGATCCTTAGCCAACTTTTTCAATCCTTAGTTCCTGAGAAATCAAGAGTAGGCTTTCTCATTAAGATCTTGACTTGTAACCTGAGGTATCGCATTACTGTAATTTCTAACACAAAACCTATTCAGTACTCACCCCAATTATGACCAAATAACTTCAAACAGTTGAATCTTCATAATTCAGAAAACTGTTTTAATTGTATGGAAGTGAGTCTGAGAGGGTGTGCATTGGCTAATTTCTCACTACCCCCACTTCCTCTCCAAAGCCTCACTCAGTTAATTTAATGCACAGAAACATTTTAAGGAAGTTTCCAATAAACATGTAGTTTCTGTTACAAAAGTAGAAAACGTTTAGCATTAGCAGAGACAAGGAGGTGGCTGGAATTAATCTTTATTCATGTGAGCATTCTGTGTACTGTAAGGGTAGATATGAAATTTATAAACCTGGCCAGAAAAGGGAATCATTAGAGTCCTCAGCTCAGATCCCTAAATTTACCATTCATATAAGAGGATGTAATTCAAAGTTCAAAAATT
>NW_004524720.1:6588731-6594519 GCF_000260255.1 Octodon degus
GGAAGAGATTGCTGGGGAATCTGTGACTTCAGGTAAGGCTCTGTACCTGAGTGTCCCATGAGGTACCTTTCTGCAGGGCCCTGGGAGAGCTGGAACTGACTGCGCCCTGGACTGCGGCTCTGGGATAGGAAGGGTCAGCAAGAATGTTTTGCTGCCAGTTTTCGACAGAGTGGAGCTGGTTGATATGATGGAGTCTTTCCTACTTGAAGCCCAGAACTACCTGCAAGGCAAAGTGGACAAGGTAGAAAGTTACCACTGCTTCAGCCTGCAGGAATTCACACCCCCCTTTGGGAGATACGATGTCATCTGGATTCAGTGGGTATCGGGTCAGTCCTGCATGGTGTTGTCTGCGTCCTTCCTTGCTTCTCCACTACAAGAGAAAACACTGGGGTGAACAAAGACACGGGAGGCGATTAGCTTATTTATTCTTAATGTCCTAGGTACTGTGAGACCTCTCAATAAGTTTGGTCCCCAGATTTTACTCTTAGCTTTCTCTGTACAAGCTTAACAAGTAAATTCCATGTATAGGGATGGAGTGAGTACCTTTGGACCAACTTAAACCTTTGAAGAGATAAACTTAAACATTAAACAACTGAATCCAAGAATGGTTAATCTCCATTTATTGGCAGAGCTAAACGTTCTTAGATTTCAATACCCAGGAAAGAGAGTGCAGTGCGTTTGATTGATGTGGTGATGGTGGTTGGGTGTTTTTGGCTTGCGTTATTTGTTTGTTTTGTGTATGTACACCATGGAAGAATGATATTAGAGCTGGGCTGTCCAAGAGACATAAAGGGACCCATGTGATGGACAGTATCTCGTGTCTGTAGAAGATATTTATCTTTCTGTCTAAATTTCCAAAGACCCCTGCAGCTAAAGCAATTTAAGGTATGTGTGGTTGGGGAAGCAAATAGCCAGGCTTCTGATTCTGAGTCCTGTATTCTCTCCTATTCATCTCCCTCCCTCCTCTTATTTCAACTTGCTTTTCCCCTGCTTGGCCCCACCTGCAGGGTATTTAACTGATAAGGACCTGCTTGCATTTCTTTCCCGGTGCCGAGATGGCCTGAAAGAAAATGGCGTCATCATACTGAAGGATAATGTGGCACGGGAGGGCTGTGTCTTCGACCTCTCTGACAGCAGTGTGACTCGAGACATGGACATCCTCAGGACCCTCATTAGGAAAAGTGGGCTGTTGGTGCTGGGCCAGGAAAAGCAGCAGGGCTTTCCAGAGCAGTGCATTCCTGTATGGATGTTTGCACTGTGCCGTGATGGACTCTCCTGAGCAGCACTGAGAGTGGACAGCCACACTGGGCAGTGGTGCTTTGGGAAAGGATGCCACCTCCAAGGTGCCTCTTGAAATGCAAAGAGGGATGGAGTGAAGGGAAGGGATACAATGCATGTTGGGAAATGATTGATGATGTGGTGTGTACAGGTTTTTGGTGATGAACTAATATGCACACTTGGATGTGCACACTAATACTCTGTGCATATTCTAAAAAATGGAGTGAAACATCAGGAAGAATGCTTTAAGAAACAGCTTATAGAATTGAAAAAAAGATCACACATAATCAACAGGATTTTGTACAGCAAAGGAAACAATTGATAGAGTGAAGATACAACCTACCAAATGGAGAAAATTTTTTCAGCTATTCATCTGACAAAAGATAAATATAACCCAAGAAGTTTAACTCCAAAAGAACAGGAAATCTTACTCAATAAATGGACAAATGAGCTGAGCTAGTGTTTCTCAAATGAAGCACAAATGCACAATATATACATGAAACGATGCTCAGTATCTTTAGGCATCAGAGAAATACAAATGAAAATTATATTAAAATTCCATCTGACATGTCAGAATGACCATTATGAAGAAAACAAAATAAATGCTGGAAAGGATTCAGGGAAATGACTGGTGATATAGCTTAGTGGTCTAAAGTGCCTGCTTAGGCAAACTTAGGCAAGCGCAGGGATCGTGGTTTGATCCTTGGCATCACATGCCACACCAGCTCTGAACATGGGGCAGGCTGAGCTATCCACAAAAAAGAAAGGATTCAGGGAAAAAAGCAACCCTTATACCTTGGTGGGAATGGACTCTACTAGAGCCTTTCTGCAAAACAGTATGGAGATTGCTTAAAACACTAAAAGTAGAACCATATGACCCAACTATACCACTCCTGGATATACACCTAAAAGACTGAAGCCAACATACTATGGAGATGCTATCTATGTTTATTGTGGCATTATTCACAATGGCAGGTTATGGAAGCAGGCTAGATGCCCTTCAAAGAATGACTGGATAAAGAAAATCTGATATATGTACCTAGTGGGGTATTCTTTAGCCTCAGTGAAAAATGAAATCATATCACTTGTAGGAAAATAGATGGAAACAGAGGACATCATGTTAGGCAAAATAAGCCAGACTCAGAAAGACAAACATTGTATGTTTTCTCTCATATGTGGAATCTAGCAGTGGAAAGCTAACATGAAAGCAGAAGGGGGAATATTGAGGGAGAAGCAGATTGCACGGAGGGCGATGGGCACTGAGAGGGTAACAAGGAGGTAGATATGGTTGTGAAATAGATTATTGGAATATATGAAAAGTTAAAAAGAAACCACTATATTGTTCAATTAATATGTGCTAATAATAATAAAGAAAGAAATTCCTTGTAACCTGAACTATACAAGTGAGCATGGAAAGGAGAAGCACATATCATAAAATTGTCTAAGTCATTGGCACTTTGTGCTATCCAGTAGTGCAGGACGGATGAAAAAAATCTAGACCACTTTGGTACCCTTTCCCTGAGGGGCTACTACTTCCCTTGACCAAGCATTTTTCCCTAATTAAGAATACACACGTCTCATGAGCTTGTGAAAAAAAGCCTAGGAATTTTGTCTTATTCCTTCTTTTGGGGAGAAAGGATATGCTTTCACTTTCTATTTCGGGTCCATTTTATTACCCAGTGATGTAATGTGGATGCAATTTGGTAACAAGCCTACATCAGAGTGGTGGAAAGTATCTCCTTCCAGGAGAAACACGCTGTATCCTGAGGTTTCAGCCTTGAACTTAAAAATAAATGGCACTGATAATCTAATTTTAGCCACTGACTTCAGCACTGCCTGCACCGCAGCTGCTCTTGGATCTTTGACTGAATGAACATACATGTATCGGAAAGAGATTTGCCAAAGGAAATGGACAAGGAAGTGACCAACTGAAAATCGATCCAGCTGCAAGAGTAGGATTGGTTTAATTAAAAATAAAGTACTGCTCTGCCATAAAGGAGGATGAACTTCAGTCATTTGTAATAAAATGGATGCATCTTAAGACTCTGATGTTACGTGAAATAAATCAGATCTACACACTTCAATATCACATGATTTCTCTTATATGAGAAGCCCAAAGTAATTTAAAGAGCAAAATGAAAGATTACTAATAGGAAACAGGAAGATAGAACTTTTCCAAGAGACAGAGGGAGAGGGCAAGGAGTGCTGGAGAAAGGGATGAAAAAGACTTATGATATGTTTGTGTATGAACTGACTCCCCACGATGAGTGTACTCATTATGTATTTCAAACATGTACTAATAAATTTTTTAAATCTCAAATATTTCAAAAATAAAAATCATTTTCATTAGCACAACATTTAAACATTAAATATCTTTGTGTTGCAGCACTTATTTGTGGTTTGAGATATACTGAGTCTTACATGAAATTTAAGGAGTCAATTAAGACAGTCTATTGCATGGCTCTGCCATCATCATGAGAACCATATTTCTAAGTCATAGCTCTAATTTAAGAAGAAAACAATTGTTATGAAACATTTGGTACCTCGTAGCATTATCTTGGTGATTTTATCTACTGTGCTATAAAATTGTGTCACTCTCTTTGCCTGAGGCACCATGCAGCTGTTGGGGTTATCCTTTGCACTCTAGGATAAATTAATAGGTGAGTCAAAGCCAGTTGGAACAAGTCAGAGGTCAGAATCAAATCCAATGGCAAATCATTACCATGTAGTCTAAGTGTGGCAGAGAAAATGTATACATGCCTTTATTCTCCAATAGTTTTGAGGCAAATTAATGGTTGCTTTGTTGTAAGCTATAGTAGGAATTTTGCTATTTTTTAAAAACACCAGAATCCTGATTTCTCTTACCTCTTGACTTTCTACCTTTTCAGTACTAAGAAGCTGAGAGACCCAGACATCAATTTTCTCTGCTCTTAGGTTTCTGAGCTCATGGAGAAAATAATTGTTCTGTGTATTCCAATATATGGTCTTCAGCTCAGTGGGGTCTTGGAAACTGATAGGAGTTCCTTTTCTCTTTTTAGGTCAAGTCATTTACAATTATACTGAGAAATTTTCCAGATCTTTATTGCTTTACACAAATATCTTAGTTCTGTATTGATCCTTAATTATCTGAGAAAGTAGAAATGAGAGAGTAAGTTGTACTTCTCTGAAATGCTAACTATATGTACAAAGTCAGGAGAAAATTGGCTTGAGAAGAATTGAAGCCGAGGCATGAGCTTACTAGGATATCTTAAAGTTTTGATGTTACTCAAAGAACAAACAGAAATCCTTAAAGGGGACAGAGCAAGGACTGATTTTTGTGGTAATAGATGCTGTGGAAGGAAGGTGGTAAGAGGGAGGCCTACTCCAGCCATCTCCAATCTAATTCTGTAAGCCAAACACATTGCTTATGCTTATAGATACATCAAGAAACTAGTGGTACATGTGGCAATCTATGTCAGTTCACAACTAGTCCATGAAGAATATACCTCAGAGTTATTTGGGGAGATCCAGAAGAAGTAGATTCCCACACTTCAATCCCATGAGAGTTTGGTTGTGTGAAAGATCAGATCATTTTTCATTCTTATATATTCTCAAGTTAATTCTGAAAATTAGTTTTGTTTCAGGAAACTGATGAAGAAATAAGAATGAAGTTGGAAACTTCACAGAGGCCAGGCAGGGTGAGAAATTGTAGGAATCAAATTTAGGGACATAGTCAGATGGTAAAATCCATCCTCCATATTGATGCCACTGTTTCTGAAATACAAATCTGACCATATCGCATATTATCCTTGTGAATTCATAGTGCTTTTGAACAACATAGAGAGCCTTTCATGATTAGACCTGGTTTCCCTCTTCAGCCTGTTTTACAAGCCTGTACAACTATGCTTGGCAATCTGTAGCTCTGTGAAGGAGTCAAGGTTTATGGCTTAGGGTATTTATAGCATTTACTTCCTCAGGAAAGACTATCTTCCACTATTTTGTGTCTGGCATAAAGTCCTTAGATATGTTGAGTCCTAGAAGCCTCCTTTGTTCTGCTCCACCAGCTGCTGAGCTAAATGTCTCCATTCTGCACTGCCCTCTGCACTCCATATCATGTCACTTATTATGTGGCATCCTAATCATTGGTTTATTTGACATTTCCTTTATTAAATTCTGAGCACCTCAAGGGAGAATTCATGGTTAACATCTCAGTCTTTATCATAGGCCTTGGCATACTGTGGGAACTGAAACCTTTGTGCAAATGACATAAAGTGATGTTAAGAATGGAAAGACTCAGGACAATCTTGATTTTCAGGAGTCAGAGCAGAGCATCCAGAAAAACTAAGGGTTTCTGATGTTCCATGAACACAGGCATATACAAGTCCCCAAAACATTGATCAAGCAATGCAAGTGGCACAATCCAGGAACAATGCAAACAGCTGGAGACTGCAGCATGAGTAGGTCCTGAGGTAAAGTCCTGAGTACTGAAGAAATCTATCTCATTCACCTTCTTTCTCTTAAGTTCAAAGGC
>NW_004524720.1:6594854-6595957 GCF_000260255.1 Octodon degus
CACACATCTTACATACCACATCTTACAAGGTCAGAAATTTTTTAGATTTGAGACCATCATAAAAATATAAAACAAAATGAATAAGGTCACCATGTAAAAGCTAATTTGATTTGAATTATGGACACCTTTTGACCTCATCTTTGTTGTTTTTTTTTCTCCATCATTTCCTGTAACTGGCCTTTGAGTGATATAGTGGGGAGAAGGCCTGTATTGGCTATATGCAGCTGCCTGTCATGAGTAATTAAAACCAGTTGTGTTATTGTTTTCTTTAGCTTCAGCTGATTCTTTGATGCTTCGGTATCTAGGCCAAAAAAACTATCTCATATAATCACCAGAGGCCAGTGTTTTAGCAGAGGTCACTGCAAACTAATTAAGCAAGTATGTGAAAATAGATTTAAATTATCTCAATTAGTAGAGTGTGTCTGTCCACACATTTAGAGTGGAGATTGAAGAGAGGCCTTTGAAACTGTAACTGACTTGCAGAGCTGGAGATGTGGTATTAGAAAACTGCAGAAGCAGCATCTTTGTACATTCACTAAATTGGCATGATTTGGCCTTTTGCTACTTGGCAGACGCTGTGTTGGTTTCTACAAATTACGAGTCCTTAGCATAGATGTGACATTCCAAGTTGCTATTCTGGGTGAGATTACAAAAGAAATAAGTAAAAAAGGGGAAGAGAACAAAGGCTGAACTGGGGCACTTAAACATTGAAAACTGGAAGAAGGGTAAAACTAGCAAAGGGGACTGGAGAAGAGTGGCTGGCGAGGTAAGCAATACATTAAACCAAGAGTGGTGATCCTGGAAGCAAAGCGAGAAATGGTATCAAATAGGACAGAAGGGGTGACTGCAACCAATAGTGCTGATATGTGGAGTAGACAACCAAAATTAGAACACTGCAGTTTGTGTAGACTAGGTAGGAATGAAACCTGATTGTAGTACATATAATCAAGTTTTGGAAGAAAAGGATTGTAGAGGACAAGGATTACAGACAATTCTTTCAAAGAGTATTTTGCTGGAAGGACCAATATATTTGTCAACAAAGCAGTTTCTCGTATAAGGAGTAGTAAAAGAAGAATTTTTGGTTTTGTTTTTAAGGTGAAAGA
>NW_004524720.1:6598382-6638293 GCF_000260255.1 Octodon degus
AATAGTTGTACATTTAATTCATGTTTGAAGACATAGAATTTAAGAAATGGAGAATGTATCAAATGTCTGGGCTATTACCTTAGGGCACAGTGGCTATAGATGTAGAAATGTTGGGAAATAGTACAGCATAGTAGAAGAAAATAAAATTTGTAGGTTTGGTCAAGTTGTGATGGGTCTTACATATTCAGATTTCTTTTGTAAGAAAAAGGATTACTTAGTGTATTTACTCAGGGCACTAGTATCATTAGATTTAGTTGAGAGAAGTAAACCTTTCTACAATGCAGAAAGAGGATTGGAAACAAAAAACCACAACTAGAATGTACAACAGTATTGAAAGTACAGTTAAGAGCGCTTTAATTGAGGAACCACCCATAAGACTAGAGAAAACAACAGGAAGGTTAAAAAGGTTGTTGATTATTTAGATGTGGTTAGTGAGAGAAAAGAACTGAGGAAATAGTGAAGGTTTTAGATTGCAGTCTTTGAATAGAGTATACAATCTTTTAGCAGCTTAGCAAATAAAGAACAAGTAAGATTGGTACATTATGTGTCTCGTAGTAGACAATAATGCAGCAGATTCTTATAAGAGTACATTTCATCTTGTAATGGGGTTGTTACTTCTTTCATTCAACATTCCCCACCTTAAACACTAGGGAGAACTTGGAAGGACCAATCATATTCTTTCATCCAAATGTTTAGCCAATTCAATTATCAAGGATCAAACATTAGTTTTATTAAGTGTGAGGCAAGCTTGGAAGATGTATCTATGATCTAAAATCCAAATAAAGCTTCCTCTCATGCCTTGTGTCCTTATACCTCTCAAGTTTAGATTTTGGGATGTGAGTAGCTTGTGCTTGCCTACTGCACCCCAGTCCCATGATCACCCAAGAGACAGGTTAGAAAGGAATTGCCAAGACAGATGCAAAGAGACCTGCAGTCCCTCTTATCCTAGGGAGGATGAAGAGCTCTGATAAGAAAGATAATCAGGGTCTTATGCCTTATTCTTGTGGTGAAACAAGAGCAAGAGGAAAGGCTACAGCCTCATCTATGAAGACCATCACTTCTCCTTGACTTAGTGAGATGAATCACTGTCATTTTCTAGGGGAAAGAATAAGAAATATAAGCAGGACAGAGACACTTCCTTCCCTCCTGGAAGTGGAATGGAAATTCTTGCTTCTTTATGGAAATTGAGGATTGGGTCAATAGACATTCTCCTAGAGAGGACAAGATCCATGTTATATGTGGGAAAACTAGAAATAAAAATGCAGGTAAGTTAATCAGTCATATGTGGGTTCTAAGTATAGGAACACACCTCTCTGTGTACAAAACATGACCAGGACACTGAGGCAAAGAATATCAATGTCTTTAGAAGCAGTTATTAATTCTTTTACTGCAGTGTTTTTTTTCAGATTGGGTTTCCTCCCTATGTTTCTGTAGTTGATTCTTTACTTCAGATGCTATGAGTTCAGAGAACTCTTTTCTTATTTCAGAAAATTCCACTCTGAGTTCCTCTATGACTTTCTGTTAATATTCTTTTAAATTGACCATAGCAATTATTGTTTCTGAGCTCATGCTTCACAATATGAAGTTCTGACAATAAAAGACAAGCACAATAGATAAGCCAGGAGAGGTGACAGAATGGCTCTCTTCTAGACCCACTTTTAGTTTCTTTCTGGGAAAAAGAAACTATTCTTTAGATTCCAGATACTTTCACTTTCCCTCTTCAAGGAGACCATACTCTTAGTGCCAAATGTATGCAAAAATCTCACCTTGTGAGCAAAAGACTCCTTCACACATATTTTGGAGTGTACATGATGTCTCAGTGGTGCTGTGCATGGAGGGGTGAGAAGTTCAGCACAGTGGTCTTAGAACAGCCATAGTTCTCACTGTGGGATGTGTCAGGCTCTTCATTTGTCACTGCAGAGATCACGAGTCAGTGACTGTTTGTTCAAGGACAGGTTTATATAGAGATTAACAAGAAACTCTAACCCTCTCTGGACTGTGGGCAGAGTATAGGTTCTCAAGAGTTGGGTCTTGAAGCAATGACTTCAAATGTTGAAGCCCAAATAGTCTAAAGTAGGATATTAGATCTTTAGCTAATAGCAAACAAGAATTCTTCACAGAAGCTTGATTTAGGACTTGATGTGCAAAATCTCAAATCATCCTCTCTCATTTGATAACTTTCCCATTGCTAGGACAAAATGGCCCACATCCATAGGTGACAGGAAAGGTGACCTTGGTGCACGCTTTCAGCTCATAGTCTGTTGGCTCCCAAGGCAGAAAAAGCCTGACGGAAAGGACTAGCTGGAGAAAAGCTGCTCATCCTGCCCAGTGACCTGCCTCTTCCAGCCAGACCCACCTCTCAATGCCACACTCAGCTCTGAATCTTTCCACAGATGAATCCACCAGTGAGTTCAGTGCCTCCATGGTCTAATCACCTTTCCCAAACCCAGCCTCTGAATATGGGGCATTGCATCTAGATCTAAACCATTATACTTGCAGGTTTAACCATGTGGTTATCAAGAAGGAATGTGAGACCAGATGATGTAGTGTGCGGGCAGGAAGTCTGAAATTTAACTTTCCCTGGGGAATTAGAGTAAATTATTTTAAATACAGACTGATGATCATGTGTTTTCATCAAAGCATATAAGTAGGCAAGTTCCGATCCTTGTTGCCAATACTTCTCCAAGCTGAGGATAAGATGTACTTTATGCACTTGTTTAACTATTCATTTTTTCGTAAGGCAAGAAATATTTATTTGATGCCTAACTTTTGCCAGGATTGGTTTAAGTTCTGGGGAGCAGGATAACTAAAAGAGATTCAAGTAACTTTTAAATTAGGTGATAGGTAGACATGAAATTGATTATGCACTCAAATAAAGTTATAATTTTAATTATAGTAAATGCCATGAAGTAATATTCATGTAAGAGAATAACAGAAGTAGGAATCTCTAATTTGTATTTGAGAATTTTTAAAAATTAAGGTTTTTGATACACTTTAGATATACATAATGATCATATTCATCATAAGGAATGATATATTTTGATTGCTTTTTCCCAATCCCGCCTCCTCCCTTAAATTCATTTTCATCTCCCTATTTGTAAAACTTTATTCTATATTATTCATTTTTATTTGTTTCTCTTTCCCCTCCTTTTGTTTCTGGCTTCCCCAATCCTAGTTCTCCTTTCCTTTTGAAAAATTTCTTCTGATTTCACAATATATATTGTACAGTTTGGTCCTTATGTACTCTTTCAGTTTTTATTTTTTTATTTTTTATATTAATTTTATTGAGAAAGAAGTAGCAATGAGAGTTTCAGAACAGGTTAGTAGGAGAGTTACAATAATTAATACATTGCATATTGTTGTCTTTGTAGTAGTTATTCATAGCATAAGATGCAGACATGGTATCTTGCCTAAACTGAAAGACCAAAACTTTCTTAGTTCAATGAGAAGTTTTGATCTTTCACTTGTTCACACCAGGGAGACAACGCTGTGTGCACACAGGAGAGTTTAATTTGCTTCACTGAGGTGCATAGTCTCAAATTACACCCATTTACCTAGAAATGCCTCAGATTTGTCCTGCCTTATGTCAGCAGCGTTCTTCGGTACTTTAAAAAATACCACATCTTTATCCATTCCTCGTTTGATGGCATTTCTGTTGTTTCCAAGATTTAACTATTAAAAACTGCTTCTCTAAATATGGGTGTGCTTATATTGCTGTGGTACAGTGTTTTTAATTCTTCTGGGAAGAAACTAACAAGGGGACTAGCTGGATCAAATGGGACGTCTAACCTCAGTGTTTTGTGGAATCTCCATATAAATTTTCAAAGTGGTTACACCAGTCTATATTGCCATCAACAGTGGAAAAGTGTTACTTTCCCCCCTCACAACTCCTCCAGCAATTGCTATTGTTTAATTTCTTAATGATAAATTTTCTTTCTGGGGTGAGGTAGAATTTAGCTGTTGTTTTAATTTGCATCTTTTGAATGACTAGTGATGCTGAACATTTTTTCATATATGTATTTGGCATTTGTACTTCATCTAAGAAGTGTGTATTTGTCTCAGATGCCCATTTTTGGAATGGGTCTTTAAATTTGGGGCAGTTTGTTCTTTTTTAGTTTTTTGTATGTTCTGGATATAAGTCTTTTGTCTGAAGGACAACTGATTAAAATTTTTTTCCCATTGTGTGTGTTTTCTTTTCACTCTGTTGGTGATATCCTTTGTTGTACAAAAGCTTTTTAGTAGAATTAGATTCCAGTTATTCTTTGTATTCTTTCCTATGAAATCAAGGCTTTGTTAAGGACATCTTTGCTTACACCTGTGTCTTCAAGTGTTCTACCTAATTTCTCTGCCATCTAGTTTAGTGTTTGTGATTTAATATATAGGTCTTTGATCCATTTTGATTTTAGTTTAATGCATGATGATAGATTTGGGTCTAGTTTTAGTCTTCTGCCTATGGAAATTCAGTTTTTCCAGCACCATTTACTAAAAAGGCTATCTTTCTTCCAGTGAACATATTTGACTCTTTTGTCAAAGATAAGGTGACTATGATACTCAGATCTGGTTTTTGCTTTGCCAGTACCATGGTATTTTTATCACAGTAGCTTTATAGTATAATTTCAAGTTAAGAATGGTAATGGCCCCTGAAAGATGTCTATTGCTCATAGATAGGAAGAACCAACATAGGGAAAATGGCCATCCTCCCAAAATTGTTATGCAGATTTAATGCAATCCCAATCAAAGTACTATTAGCATATCTCACAGAACTAATTGAAAGATTTATAAAGTTCATTTGGAATCAGAAGAGACCTAGAATAGCAAAAACAATTATTGGCAATACATTTGGGAATTAAAAAAATCTTTCTCCACAGCTAATAAATCTTGGATTGCTTGGGGATTCCACTAAGAAGTGGCTTATGAAATGAGGACTACCATGAAACTCTTTGTATGGGGTCAGCATAAAGATGAGAGGACATAATGGCACTTGCAAAGTTTTCTTTATCCCTGCACATTTTCCTGCATAAAACACACATGCCACAAATGTGTCATTCACATTTTTCCCTGTTTTCTAGGTGCAATGACTAGAAGATAGTTGGTATCCCACAAATGCTAGCTCAATAAATAATTTCAAAACATTCATTTTTTTTTTCCTGTTTCTGTTAACCTGTAGGGAAAGGCTGAGTGTAGAGATGCAGATGAAACTTTTGATATGGTTTCAGCTCTTAAATCTGAAACCAGAATCCTACCAGCATATAAGCGAGTAGTACTTTGTGGGCAACACCAGAAAAAGAGCCTCAGAACAAAGACAAGGTGGAAAGGAAGAGCATCATCTCATACATGATGCCCACAGGTCAGGATGAGACAAAAGATGCCAGTTTTCATGTCAGCCTTGGTAGCACCTGTCTAGATCTTCATACCAAGATGGCTGAGGCTTCTTTTATTCTGTTCAGCATTTTCCATATGATGAACAAGTTCTGGGGAACTGAGGAACAATATTATTAATGGAGGATGTGTTAATCAATTTGGTTGTGATCATTATTATACAATGTAAGAGTATATCAAGTCATCATACAGTATATATAATATTGATGTGTCAATTAAATATATAACATTGACTTTGTATAATGTTGATGAATCAATTAAATATATAATATAAAAGAAAGAAAATAGAAGAAGAGCTTGCAGCTCTACAGAGGCAAGCTTGGGAAGAAAGATAAATGCCAAATTTTGAAATGTAGAATATGCCTACAAGGTCTTTCCATTTTTTTTCTTAATAAAAAACTTCTAGGGAAAAAAATTTTCACTACAGCTAAGATAACTCCAATGATATGTGCAAAGTTTCCACACCAAAGACCACAGAGTCATTGTGCAGATGAATAGGGATGGTATAGAATGAATACCACTCTGTCTTCAGTACAAAATTGCCTCATTTAGCTGCCTTGGACAAAGACTCCTCACCAAACCATGTACCACCTACTGTAAGCCTTTTCTTGGGGACACCAAAATCAAGTTGTCTATCTCAATTTCCACTTCCTTTAAACAGCAGTACCCAAAGTTTTATTCCATTTCAGCAATTTCCCTTGTTTTTAATTTTATGGAGACATAACATTTGTGTATGTTTACTTGGTGCAGTATGGCCATTTGGTATATGTATACAAAGTATTATGAACTCTTTGACTTTAGGGAGACTTGAGAAATGCCAGAGTCTTTGTATGCTCCAGGGGGCCCTTCACTTTGATGTCCTTGAAGTGACCAAGCACACCCTGATCTTTGGGGCTTTTTGTTTGCCCTCTCTGTACTTGGTGCACAAATGGTCTGCCCCTGTACTTCCTTTGGATCCATGCATGTACACACTCCCCACCATAAATACAATTATTATATACTGCAAACCTGTAGAATATTAATAAAACATAAAAATAAACAATAAAAACACCCAAAGCACCCAAACAACACAAAGAAATGAAGCCCTGTTCTGTGAAAACAAAGGTCCTAGCTCTAAAAATGAACATGTTTCCTATTTGTTTACTTGGATTTTATTTCCCAGTTATCAAAATTTCTTATGGAGACCTTTATTTTCACAGTTCTTAAAACTCTACCAGCCTTCCTGCATTTTTACATAGATTCTCATCCCCTGAAAACTTTCCTTATTTTTATAGTTTCAGGAAGGACTCACACAAGAATCCATCTGGAGACCCACTTAAAATGAACAGTCCTTAAAGCAGTCCTGTGCGGAAGGGGACTGTTCTAAGTGGACCACCCTGTTTGCTATATTATATTGTGGTTTTCTGCCAAGAAGCTCAGAAATGTTTTATAAATAAAAAGATGATGTTGGAGGAAAAGATTTTCTCTCTTTGTTTTAATTCACATTAAGAGTTTTATTGTACAAAACTTCCGCTTATCTGTGAAATGGCAAAGCATTTTCTGTCCAAGCAGTGATTCTTTTGGTTTAAAATCTACCTCTTATGACTCACTGATGCTAAAGAGAGGGCTTCAGCTTTAGGCACAAGTAGGGCAGACCAAATTCCACGGGAACAATCCCAAGTAAGAAGGCAGATCCTTTAAACCTGACTTGTTTATGAAGTTTCTACTGTGTCCTCAACAGAGACTTCAAGTTCAAAAGAGAAAAGGAAACAAAGGCTAATTTACAGCTCTTCCAAGAACATTGTTGCTAGATATCTCCGGAGGAAGGTTTTGTTGTGCTTTGAAGAATACTATGAATAGTCAAACTCAGACTGAGCTTCTGTTACTCCACCCTAAACCTTCACCCACATGTGAAGTCAAGTCATTTTGGATGTGCAAGAGAGATCGGTTTGCTTTGTATGGAAAATCATTTTCCTTTCATAGCAGCTCCAGGGTCTCCTGATGACTGGAAGGGTTGCTGCCTCTCCAGGGGAATTCTTGGGAAGAACAGAGGCCAGAAAGATGGAAAATCTTATTTTGGAACATTTTCTGCCTGGTTTTAAACGTCAAGAAGACAAATGGTTCTGATAAATTCAGCAATATCTGTAAATTCAAATTGGGTCATTGGCCTGAGCTGATCGAGAGAGGTTAAAATCAAAGCAAATCAAACAAAAAATAAGAACAGAAACTGAAACCAACTTAGCGGGAACAACTCCTTTTGCAGTAAAGGTGTTTGACTCAGGAGAAGGTAGGTTCCCTGTTACCACCACCATCGCGGTTGACAAGAAAATGAGACTTTCCTCATTGTTTGCTTATTGTACTCACAGGGGTTGGAGTTGGGTGGGGATGTGTAGGTGAGTGGCAGGGGATTGGTAATCTTTAGGTACATGTTCAGTTTAATCTTTTTGTTGGCATCAGTAAACTCACTTTTGCTTTCTGAACAAAGCAAGCTCAGTTGTTGACCTCTAGCTGTTTTGATTCCTTTTCCCCTCACCTGCATATAGAGTCCTCTAGCAGCAGTGTTTGAAGTCTCCAGCCCATAAGTGATCTCCTCATCTTTTAACTATGTGGGAAGACTTTCTAAGGCCCAAGTATTTTATTGCTGAAATTTGTTTTTCCAACCCACCACCTCTGCAGTTATGTTAAATAAATTCTTCCCAGCAACTTTCTGACTTGACTGAGTTGCATGATTAACTCTGGATTCCCTTTCCAGAAACCCAACTTTTTAAATTTTAGACTACTTGTTTCAACCACAGTTTGCCCAGTAGTTGGGCTGTCAGTTCCCTTTGCCTTTCAAATGTCCTCTAATACACAAGTCCCTTTTCTTTTTACCATTCTTCCTTTCACAGCAAACCAACTGTTTCTGTTTTGTAACCTCCAGGCCTTCCTCAGTGCCAATTTGGTCTACTTGTTGAGTGATCCTGTCAGTCAACCCTGGCTCATTATATAATGTGTGTAGCCACATGTTTCCATATGGCCTGGTGATATTGTTGTAATTGCATTCCTTGTCTGTAGCAGACAAAATGAAACACATGCTGTGAAAGTGGGTATGTTTTATGTTGGTCCCCAAGGCAGACCTTGAAAGAAAATGAGTGAGATCTCCTGTAGGATTTTATCCACCAATTGGCTCTTTCTCAAATGAGGCTTCCTGATAATATTTCTAAAACTGATAACATAAGGTACCTGTTTCCTAGAGCTCACTTTTCTGCCTTTAGGTCAAATGGGTGATATTAATTGGGGACTGTAATAAAACTTCAACAAGGTGTTTGGTAATCTTTTAGATATTTTGAAGTTTGAGGGAAATAGGGAATGATTTTATTGAGCAACTACTTGGGGGCTAGATACTACCTCATTGTTTTATGCATGTACACTTTTTTAAATGAGGCAAGACATTTTAAAATCAGAGTTATTACTAAACCAAATTTTTCAGGGTTTATTTCCCTGATTGTATTATTCCGAATACAAATTTTAAGAAGCTTTGGAAAAGTTAGTTTTAATTGTTCCTCTTTTTTGTGGTTAGGCATCTTTATATCCTAGAATAGAAACACCAATTTCTTACCTGAAAAAATATAGAATGGTAGCACCTACTTAATAATACTAATGATCCAGGTAAATGATGTATAAACAAGGTGTGAATTACAGTGATGATTCTGTAATAAGTGTTCAGTGAAAGAGAGCAGCAGTAATAATTTTTATTTAGATATGTTTCCGGTGCAAAAGGAGATGCTAAGAATCAGACTTATTGGTACTAAATGCCTTTCTTGAAGTTTCTGCAGATTAAAAGTGAGGACATGATTGATAAAGATTCTAGTATCTCAGAGGGATGGACAGAGCTAATGAGGAAAATAGAAAGGAAGTCAGAAAACACACACACACACACACACACACACACACACACACACACACCTCAACCCTTCAGATGGCACTCTTAAGAGTAAACAAAGGTTTATTTACTGTGCTCCTATAACAAGTGAGCAGCTGGTGAGAGTTTACAGAGGGACACACAAATACATCTGTTCAAGGAAGCTCTTAAACTTGTTAGAATTCAGGAAGAATAGAAAAATGCCTTTAAAAATGAGAAGAAATGAGAAAATTAGTGAAATGCCCAGTGGTTTGTTCTTTTTCTACAATCTGTAGCATAAAGATTTAGTTCTGCGTTTAGACCTTGGAGCTGAGATGCACTCCTCCACACTACAACCTGGGGAAAGCCGATCTGTGCACCCTTTAATCCATGACTGTTGTAGATCAAGTTACTTCTTTGAAATAACTTCTCTTTCTCTGGCCAACTAAATGAATTGAAATTGATGTACTTAATTGTTTTCTAAATTGCAATTTTTCTCCCACAGATGTTTTTTATCAGTGTCCAGCCCAATGGGCTCTGTCAGTCACACAGGGAGATGAAGTCATGTGGTAATAAAAGAGAAAGGGTTAAGGGAGGGAAGGGAATGCCATGCAGTATGTTGTCTAATTGAAAAATGTGCCACATAAATGCTGAACTTGAAATCTTTCCCTCCCTGGGGGCTACACACAACAAACAATGTAAGTATCTTTACACTGGTGAGATTTGACTTTTCCCTTTTGTCCATTATTAGTTCAGGCCAATGCAAGAGTTTCTTGCCTTGGCCATCCTTTGGTGAAGTCACAGTTCTGGAACTGGGACAAGGTAAGATGTCATAACTGAGAGCTGGTGGTGGAAGGCAATGGCACTGAGGCTCAAAGGTGGGTTTAGGAAGATGTGATGCAGATGTACTAGGTAAACTCTGACTTTGGTACAGGGAAGATGAGACCTAACAACAATGCCCAATGCTGTATCTGAGAAGTGATTGCTAAGGTTGATGCCTTATGGGAAGGTGGCACTCAGGGAAGGCACAAAATCTTACACTAGAATGTATGCTAATAAAAAAGGGAAAATAAGTGTGTAGAATAGAATGGACAGACAGACAGAAAGTTTGCATGTGTTTCTCATAGCAATAAGGATAATGCTACGGATGTAGAACTCATGATAGCATCCTAGAGAAACAGGAAGGCAGGGAAAGAACTAAGGCTCATGAACAAACCTAAAAAAAAGAAAAATCCTTCTCTTCCCATGCCCAATGCTAGAAAACAGTTACGAGTTGGCTGCAGTTCAAAAGCATTGGTCTAGAAAACCTTCTGAGAGCTCTTTCCTGTTCCCTTCCTATCTTCATTTTTTCTGCTCTTTGCCCACATTCAACTGTATAAAATCAGTACAGTTAGAAACAGACTTTCTGTAAGGAGTGCCTCAAAACCAATGTGATGGTAATGGAGGCAGATTTTATCAACTTTCATTGTCAAGCCCTCCCTCTTGCACCAAAAACAAAAACAAAATCAAAACAATGCTCTTACATTTTGCCCTGTCATCACTGAAGAAGGAAACTCCTGGCCATTAAAGAAGCATAGTGAATTGTTTGTCTTGTTTTATAACATTTTTACATACATTTAATTTAGCTGTACCTCAAACTCTAGGGACATCTCCAAGTTCTTTGATTGTACTGGAATCATAATGAATCAATCACTTCTTTGAAATACAAGATTATTGCCCAAGGGTTATGAGCTTTGTACTAAAATGGTGATTTTTCTTTGTAGCGATATTTGGAGTAACTAAATTCAAACTGCATGAAAGAAAGTCAACCATATAATGCCAGCCCTTTAGGGGAGAAATCACATTGCATTAAAGAACAGATGATCAGCGTTTTGTCTGGGCTTTCAAAATAATTTAATCTTTCTGTCTGTCAGTGTTCTTCTCTAGCTTAAAACTTATCATTTTCTTCCTCTTCTTGTCATCATCACTTATTTCTTCCTCTGAACTTCTTCCTCTTTCTCTTCTTTCTTTTCCATTTTTCCCTTGATTCTGTTTTTTAACTTCTTTCTTCCCCCTGTTCTTTCTGTCTTTCCTTTTAGTTTGCCTTTTTCTTCTGTACCCTTTGTCCTTTTCCTTCTTCTTTTGACATTTTTCTTTTCCTTTACGTTTTATCTTCCCAACACATTTCTTTCATTTTTATGCCTTTTATTATTTTTTTTTTGAGATTTTATGTTGTGACAAGGTTAGTGAAGCATTTTACATGTGTCATCTCATTTCCTCTTGGTGACAGAGAAAATAAATAGATTATCCATTTGCCTGACTAGTAAATATTACTCAGTGTACCTTTGGCTCTAATTCCATGATTTTAGGCAAAGTCTCTAGAAAGTGATGATAATAAATATGCCTGGAAGCATGAATGAATCTAGTGAAGTTATAACTAGATTATGTTTGTATTATGAGTAAAACCCCAAAATTTTGTACTTGTGATAAATTTAAACAGAAAAGTTAATGAAAATGAAGAAGAACATGTGTTAATACTGTGAATATAGAAATTCATTTGTTTTGTCATTTTCTCATGGTGGAGATGAAACACCAACACCCAAAATTTAGAAGGAACGGTTTGCTTTGGTTCACATTCTCAGTCTGCACTCAGCTGGATCCAATACTGGAAAGGTCTGCTGAGGAAAGTGGCTCATTGTATGGCATCCAAGAAGAAAAAGAGGAAGTAAGGGCAGAAATGAAGCCTTCCAGATCAGGGTTAGGAATAGGCTGCTAGCTGGTAAGTCAGAGAAAGCACCCCATAATCCAATAACCTCCCTAGAGCCCTGACTGGGAATATATGAGGCTTTGGGGGACATTCTAGATCTAATCCATAACTGTCATTGCAATAAATATTTGTTAGGGATGCTCAATGATGAATTAATGTGCGGTTACAAAGGATTCTATAGTCCTTGCAAACTACATATGGATCTAATCTGCTTTATTAACAAGTAAGAGGGGGAAGAGGATGTGGGACAAGGAACAGTGTGTGCTGTACCTGATTTGTTAACAAAAAAGATTCTAAGACCCCCTTCACTGAGAGCAAACTGGATGGACTATTTTACCTGAGGGAAACAAAAATGATGAAAAGAACAGATAACAATTATGGTAGGTTTGCCTTTTCTTTCAAGCTTTGAGATATTTTTAAATATTCTCATTTCAATTCCAGGCAAACTAGGAGCAAGAAATTAGAGGATATTGATTAAGAATTAAAGAACAAGACATGATTTATATTTCTGAGAGGCAATATGGACAAGTGAGGGATAAGTATGCAAATATGCAAACACGTGTCACTGAAGATGGAGAAACTTCTTTATATGTGGCAGAGCCAGGAAGAGTTATAGTTAATTACAGTCATGACAAGAGCACCAATTGGGGATCTGCGACTGAGACAGATTCACAAGTAGCATCTCTGAATATTTTATGCACCCAACATGGAGTGTCAGTGGCCTTAAGGATAATCTTGTATTATAGATAATAATAATGTAATGATAATAATAAAATAATAAGATTGCTACATGTCAAGCACTATTCATAGCATTTTACCATCGAGTCATTTAATTACTGTGACTATGTGATGAAGCAGGGTCTATTTTCTCAACTTTCAGATGATAGTTGATAACTTTCTCAGACATACACAGCAAGTAAATAACAAAGCTATGGTCCTTTTGTTGATTTCTCTTCTTCTGTTATTTACTTCATCTCTTTCATGAACAATGATCAACCTTTTCAAATAATCATATCAAGAAATCTAACAACAACACTTCCCTTGAAAAGTAGATCTAGAAATATTTGGGTATGTTCATTACTTGTACTTAAGCAGAAGCACTCTTTGGAAATTATCACTGACTTCATCAGGTAGCTGTCTCCACTATGTCTGTGTAATGTGAAATAAACATAAGCCAGGTAAACACAAAGTAAGCAGGAGGAAGTAGAAAAAAATTGGAAAAGTTCATCGATGCATTTCATTTATATTACAGCAAGAAAATTTGAACTGCAAGTATTGGATACGCCATATGGTTCCTTATTTTCAGCAAGTGCTTTTGACCATTTAAAGTGATCACTGTGAGCAGGTGAAGATTGGCCTGACCCATAGGGATTCATCCACCTGCTTGTTTGCTGTCTGGATCTACTCTGCCAAGGTCCTCTTTTAGCTTAAGGAATAGCAGGGTTGCTGTGGTTGCATCTTTAGTCAGTTTCTGCAGAACTTTGTTGGAGGAAGACACAGCTCTTCTCAGTGTCTGTACTGTGAGGGTCACAGCTTTTTCAACCATTTTCCTTTAACCTGGTCAATAGATAAACGAGTATGGATCAGTTCTGGAACTATAGAAAAAAAATTTAAAACTTAGCAGCTATAAGTTTTCTCTTTTCATCTTCTCTAATATGAAACTTCATTAGGTGATTACAAACTGAAGCCTTTGCCAATCTAGTCAAAGATTTTGGTTTTTTCAAAGAGCTTTTGATTTCCAGAATTCTCTAAATGATCAATAATCTTCCTGTGATGGAAGAGGTGAGGTCGTATAACCCTTAGTTGTAGAGTAGAGGCCTTGAGCAGCATGTTCAGATCCACTGTGCACTGCTGATCCATCTGGCTGCTTGTTTCTCTTCAAGGCCCGAGCTATAATTCAGCTGAGGTATTATGGCTCTAAAGTCCATAGTCTTAGACCTTAGATTATCGTACCTTTCTAGAGTCTGTGTTTTAACCACTCTATTAATTTAGAGCATTGATGTCATGGCAGCATTGTACATTTTAAAGGCATAGCTAGTAGGAAAGCCCAATCAAAACTGTATTGTAGGATTGGGGAGAAAAAAGCACACATGCCAATGATAAATTGTTATTAAAGAAAAGACATGAGGATCAATCATATATTAAATGAAAATGGGCTGAGACAGGTGAGACTTTTGCAGAGAAATAATCAGCCTGGTTTCAGGTTGGCTGCCAACCAAGTGAGGTCTTCAGTTTCCCCACCTGAGAGATAGTGCTACAGTCTTGACCATTTTTCTTCCTTCCTTTCTCACCATGTCCCCAGACTTTTTGGTTCACATGGACAGCACTAACAAACTATGCTACCAGAAGACAGTGTTCTTCACTGTCTGATAATCTGATACCATGGTGAACTGGAGGATGAGGCAAGGGTCCTTCATTATAGTAGCTTTTTTTGTTAATAATGGATGAGCTCTCAATGATGATTGTAAGACTCAAATCCAACAGGACTGCCAGAACACATCTGGGTGCCAGCAGAGACATTTTTCTCAGCGGCACACAGCTCAGCACTGAGGCTGTCATTAGCAAAAAAAACAAAACAAAACAAAACAAAACAAAACAAAACAAAACAAAACAAAACAAAACAGGATGTTGTAAAGAGATCAGATGGGACAAGGAATCTTGAAGTCCCCGGACATTTGGAAACACCCAAAAGTTTATACCAGATGTTTCAAGGACTTTGGACACTGAAGTTTAAGACATCCAGAGAACTTTGATCACTGATGTTTATTAACACCTTCCCGCCTAATATCCTTTGCCTTCTTTCGATTCCTATAATAAAGGCCCACTTCTCTTTGTTCCCTGATGGCCTTATCATCCTCTGTCTGTCTGCATCCAGGTACTGAGCCATTTGCCTTCTTGCTTTCACAAAAGCCTGTTGAGTGGTCTCTGCCTTGCCTTGTTCATTCTATTGTTCCTTCCTTACAATGACCTCTGTCAAGTGAGCTGATGGTTGTGGCAGTGGTCACTATTCAAATATTAGGGCTTAATTCCCACTGAAGTGACTTCATCTGTCACTTGGCAGGGCACAACCAACCTTCAAAATCTTGTTTCTATGATTGGGTGGTAGCTCATCATTGGCACAGAAGTCTGGTCATTTATAAGAGCTGAAGACGCAAGACAGAAGGTATACTTGCACATGTATGTGCCTTGAGGTTGAGTGGAAACATGGGACTCTATGATAGATCTGTGGCATGTCCCGCTTCTATCTGAAAGCAGAAGGTAGTTTGATTACATACATGCTACAGACCCTTAGCATTTATGGGTGTGTGTGTGTGTGTGTGTGTGTGTGTGTGTGTGCATACTGGGGTCTGAACTCCAGACAACATGTTTGGCAATGCATCTCATTCAAATGTCTCTCTTGACAGAGGGGAAAATGGAGGCTGAGAGATCAGTTAACACAGTCAGTGCTGTAACACAGTCCTTTGCCCTAGAAATTGACGTTCTTTCCTGTGTACATGCCTGGCTTGAGTCATAACATTCTAAGTGGGAAGGATAATTATTTGTAGGATAAGCAGCAAACAGCAAGAAATTCAGAAACTGTGCAGAAGGGAGAGGAAACCAGTCTGAGAACTTCAAAATGAGGCTTATTAGATATTGAACTGCAGGGGGCCCCATTCCCTTGACTTAAGTTCATTTGGGGGAGTGTTTCATTCTCAGGAAGGTAAAGAATTCTTCCATAAGCACTTAACTACTATTATTAATGACCCAAAGAGGTCACTTAGCATACAGAGGAGTGTTTTTTTTTTGGTGAGAATTGCCTGGCCCAAACACTAAGCTCATTCTAAGTTTGAATCATGTGCTTCCTACTTATTTTTCCTTTTTAAAAAATTTTCCAGAAATTTTATTTTTTTCTTTAAATTAAAAACTGTGTTATAAAAGCAATTTGATTTCCTTGTTTAAAAAATTCAAAAGTACAAAGAAGTGGGGCAAGAGGAAAATCTCCAATTGAAGTCTGAGCCCCAGAGGCTTCTAGTTTCTTCTAATGAAAACCCCTCAAACAGGGTTTCTTCTGTCTTTTGAGACTGTGTCTATCTAAGTACATTTTACTATATAAATGCATCTTTTTGTGCACATAATAGCATATTATTCCACCACATTGTAGCCTTAACATTTCCTAAAGTGTATTGCCCATCAGTATATAAGAATTTATTTCATTCTTTTTAAGTAGTTTTGCATTTTAAAAAACTGATGGAATAGATTGTTTCATCCTGCTTCCTAACAGCTATGATGTAGCTGAGTCCCAGAATGGAACAGATCACAAGCCCTGCTCCAGGAAGACCTATTGCTTCTGGGCCCAAAACCCGATCTGTGCCCAAGGAGCCCCTCTCTGTTTTCTGCACGTTCCATGAGGAGTCATCTGTCATTTTCTGACTCACAGATGGCCTGGCCAACCTGGCTTAGAGACAGGTATGCTGAGGTCCCGAGAAGAGGACTAGCCCAGTCTCTGTCTTCTTGGCTGCTGGGTGAGGAGCACCGTTCTTCCCAGACTTCTCCAGGAATGAGCACGTGGGTTCTCCTGGCAGGCAGGGCTCTGGGCCACACAGTGGCCATGGGATGTCTCTGAGTCTGTGAGCGCATAGGTTCAGGAGGAGCAGGAGGCTGTGCTTCCAAGCCAAGTGAAACACGGCTTCAGATTCAAGACCATGACTTGGCAGTGCTATTGGGCTTGCAGAACTTAGGAGAAGGTTCTCTCCTAACCCGCATTTACCCAGAGCACCCTTTTCCAGGCTGCAACAGAAGAAGGTGGGGTGACACAGGGAATCAGGTTCACTCATTAGCATACAGCAGCTGCCCCACTAGTGAGTTCTGGGGCACTAAGAAGGGCAAGTGCTCCCCTCCCTCGCTGGGAGGGGAGAAGAAAGCCAGAGTCACATCAGGCATCTCAAATCTCAGCAGCAGTCTTGGTCTGTACTTAGACAAATAATCTCCAGGCTACCCAAATCCCCTGCTCACTGTGAAAACAGACAGTGCCAGAATGAAGCAGAATTAAGTTGTTTCTCTTTGGTGGCAGCTGAAGTGTAAAAACTATTCTATTCTGACCTTGTGGTCAGAATATCCTGACACCTCATAAATTATCCTAAGGGCTGAGGCCGAGGCTGAAGGGCCACACTGCAGTCTGCCTGGGCTGACAGGGGTGCTTCCCTCAGCCTCCTCATGGGCAGGCACCTGGTGCAGGATGCAGGGGAATGCAGTTGCCTCCAAGTCAGTTTTTCTGAATTAGGAGAAGCATGTCCCCTTTTGTTGTGCATTTAGCATTGGAATGTCCATGGGGCCTGCTTCCAGGAAGACTTTCTCAGGAGGCAGGAAATGTACATGCCAGCTCTCACGTGTGGAGTACCTCTGAGGTGGTTTCTATCTCATCGGAAAAATGAGAAAGGAAAAGGATGGAGAGACACCAAAAGATAAGCTAGAGAGAAGAAATGAAATAGAAAGGGGAAAACCAGCTAGAAATGGGGAACATGCATGGGAGGAAGACTGGTCTCTTGACTCAGATACTCCCCTTCCCCCACAGAAACATCTGGCCTGGGGCAAACAAGGGCACCTCTCAGACCACAGAGGATTTCTCTGTCCCCTAGCAAGTTTCCTTTAGCTCCTACATCCATCTGTGTCTTACACACAGTAGGTGCTCTATAAATGTTTGCCTAGTGGTGAGTCCATAGATTGCTCCCCTGAGAGGGAAATAGGTTTATTTAGGAAAGCAGATTTATTTGGGGAAATTCCCTGCACATGAAAGAGTCACTTGGAGCAGTGTTCCTGCAGCCTGCACCACCCTAAGGCTGAAGGAGTCTGGGTGTCTGTGGGAGGGTGGCCTGGACGTGTCGCATGTGGGAACATGAGTGGGTGGTCGGGGCGGTGGTAAGGAGTGACAGGAGGGCCCTTGGAAATAAAGGCCTCTCTAACTACTGTAAAAATAAAACTGGGAACAGCATGCCCAGACCTCCAGCCACGTGGTGACCAAACCTGACCTTGGCAGAGATAAGTAATATTGTGAGATGGATTCAAGGATTATATTAGTCAATGTTTTTAGCCCCTATGGGCTTTTTTTTTTTTTAAGAATTGCTGGGTGGGTTTTTGGCAAGTTGCATGATTACAGCAGCCTGTAGAATTCCAGAGCTCTTACAGGCTTTTTCTATACTCTTCAATACTATTGCATTTTAAATTTTCTGATTTTTTTTGTTTTCTTTAAGAATATATGTCTTCTAGTCCCTCCTTTGGACAATAGTTATGATTACATATTCTCCTTTGGTCTTAATTTTCCTTTTTGTTGGAGAATTACTTCTGGAGTCTTGCTCATTGACAGACCATCTTCTTTCTGGTAACTCTGGCCTGGGGAAACAAAATAGGAGGTGTTTGTAGAAGGCATCAGAGCAGACCACAGCATACTGATTTCTGTAGCTGATGCAGAGCACAAATACATACACATAATGATGTAACTGTGTTGTGGTAAAGAGAGGCAGGACAACAAAAGGTTTCATGGGTTACAGAGGAAATCTTATGCTATCCCAAGCCCAACTACAGATAACTAGCAAGTTCAGGGTTGTCTTACCCCTCTACGCTCTTCTCTGCTCTCACATGATAGCAAGTTTCCTGATAGTGAAGTCAAACTTTTTATTAGGAAAATATCAATTCACTAGTATTTGTGACACAACCCTAAACCTGCAGTTATTTTGGGTAAGTTTTAGAAATAGAATTTCTTAGGTGCTGAAGATTTCATACTGTTTGATATCAAGGAGTGTAATGAAACTATAATTTTCTTTGAACGTACATTGAGAAGATTTGAAATACTCCATACCTACTTGCTTTTCACGTCTTTTTGAGGCTTATCTAGTCAGTTCCCAACTAATAAGCCTAATTCATGCTTCTACACAGACCATCTCTGTCTTGTAATTGCTGTGCATGTCTGCATGTACTTACCTTGATTTTATGTATTTTATTTCCCTCGTATTAGACATTAATCTCCTTGAGGATAGTATTCAGTGTAATCTGTATTCTGTATTCCCCAAGTAGAGTCAACAAATGAAATGCATCACTTCTCCCTCCATGTCCTTCCCATAAGGGCATGCTCAAGAAGTGCAGACATCAGCTATCAGAGAGCACAACTGAGAACAAAATATAAAAATATACTTTTGAAACTATATAATAGACTTCAGAATCAATGGTAGATTACTTGAGGATTTTCCTTGGCTTGGTAGGTAGCAATCTGATGTTGAAATTGAGGATATAAATTTCAGCCTACATATAATTCTCTGGCTTGTAATCAAATATAAACTTTCTATTTAGTTGCTAAATAATTTAAAATATGTTTCTCTTGAGGAGTACTCCATAATTCTCCCTGGACATTGTTTTGGACACCTCATCATCATCCTGGATTTTGAGTCTGACCCCATACTCCAGGGAGTTTCTCATTCACAATCAACTAAATAAATCTGACCTATTTCTGAATGAGGTTGTACATCCTCTCCTACCATTAACCAAAACTCCTGGCTCTAAGTTCTAGTATTTAAATTATACAAAGCCATCGCTCTAGCTCATTACCTCAGTTTTCTCCCCAAAGCCCTTTATTGAAATGCAGACTTATACATAATCAGCTCTTTTCTCCCACTGTAATGTTTGACTATACATTTGTGAAATGCATTCTTCCAGCTTTCCTCCTCTTCACACTGCCCTGTGGCTGAAGCTCTGTGCCCTTCCTCCCTGCCAGCTTTCTGTGTTCTCCTCCCACTTCGGTATCCATGCCAGCCCTCTCTGAGCTCAATGCTTCCAAGTCCCTCTTCAAGTCAGCTGTCTTCAGAGAAAGAACCACTGAATATCTTTAGAATTAATTGCCAATTGATCAGCAGTGATACATTTTGGAAATATGTGCTTCACTTTTTAGATTTTGGAATATAATATCTTCATTCTAGTGCTTCAAGTGGATTTCAGCCTTGATAAAGTTTATAATTTTTCTATAACAAATTCAAGAAAAAGGAAAATAGTAGAATGTCTCCCTTGTGTGGGAATTTTAAAAAGTAAGCCAAACCTACAATGTACGATAGATATTATGAAATAGAAAGAAAATGTTCAAAAGTAAAAAGGGCGGGCAGGCTAGATAGCTCAGTGGACTATAGTGCCTGCTTAGGCAGACTCAGGGACTAGGGATTGATCCCTGGGGTGCTGTCCTGGCCCCGCCCACAGTGCACTGAGATGGTGGACTGAGACTGGGTGTGGTGGCGCCCCTTTAATCCCAGCACTTGGGAGGCTGAAAACAGGAAAATCATGAGTCTGATCTGTACAGTGAGACTCTGTAGCCCCTGTGTTAAATGCATTTTTAAAAAGTAAAAAGGGGCAAAAGGGGAAAAGATAGGGAAAAGCATGCAGTCAGTTATACTATTAGTGTCTATTTGATCTTTAAAAAGGAAGGTTTGTGCTAATATGGATTGGAGAAATTTCTATGCCCATGTCTCGTACCCTGAATAAGTACTTTAAAGTTGTCAACATGTGATATATTAACCACTGTTATTCTCATATTATTTTGTTATGAAATTTTGTTTTTCTTCTTTCTATAAACTAAAAAAAGGGAAAGAAAATGGCATGGTAAAAAATAGAGTTTGAACAAAACAGTAAGCTTGAGAACAAGCCATGTATTTTGGAGAAAATTTTCTACAAAAACTTTCAATATTTCCTTTAGCACAGGAACAACTGAGCTTGAAGGACTCCAAGAACCTCCTCCAGTGCAGAGATGACCTCTCTTCTACTCCAGCTCAAGAGCAGCTTCATGGCAGCAGAGAACATGGAGGATCAGTAAAGAGAAACAGACTCTTCTTTTAGGTCAAGAGACTATGAGACAGCAGGGGAGAGGAAGAGATAAAGCAAAACAGTGAAGCGAGCGGACATTTTTCCCTGTTTACTGCTAGTTAAATAGTAAAATCCATGAAGCAGGCTGGGACTGAGGATCCTGCAGACCATTTTAAACCAAGCTGCATCCCAGGGCACAGTCTTGCCACCCAGATAATGTGGGGAGCTTGGTCAGAGGTTGCTGGTCTATCTCTTCCCTGACAGAGCTCAGCCAGAGCTCTGAGGTCTGTCTTTCCCTGAGCTGTGCTTGGTTACCATGTGTGTAGATAGATTCCAGTTGATAGCTTAGCTGGGAAATTTGGTGAGGGGCATGTTGTACTGGGGGTCCATGGGTTCTGTGTTAGGAATAGGAAGGCAGAGCCCTCCAACAAGGGCCTAATGCTAGTCATGGCCAAACCTTGAGATCCTAAAAGTCCTCTTCCTCCTACTTCTTTTGTAATTCATTGCTTTTTAGCAAAGGGAGAGAAGGCTTTCAAAAACATTGAGCAGTTTGAATGAAAAGGCGCTAAATATTTTCTGGGATAGATTTTTACATTATTGGCTAAAACTTGATTTTTAAGTTTAATTTGATGTTTAGTAAATTTTTCTCTCATATATTGGAGGAACGAGATTGTTTATGGAGGACATACTGATCTCTACATTTCTCTACTCTGCTCATTTGTAGAGCATATGCTCAGTGGGATGACTCCTGTCACATAACTGGCAGTAGCTACATAACTAGGCTATCAATATCTTAATAGATGAGTTGAAGGAGTGCATCTTTGTAAGTGTAAAGACCTAATATTAGAGTTTAGAACAAGAGTTTGTAAACTATAATCAAGAGCCTGAAACTGATCCATGGTCTGGTTTTGTAAATAATGTTTTATTGGAACACAGTCCTTGCCTGTGGTTACATTACTGATACAGTGGAATTGAGTGGTTGCAATACCAACAGTGTGGCCTGTAAGCCAAGTGTTCATAATCTGACTTTTCTCATATATAAAAATTGCAAAGAGTCTTCTCTGACCGTTCATTCATTTTCTTTCCTAACGTGTTTTTACTTTCTGGAATTGGGAGCTGCATCTCCAGTGAAACAGGAAGGCACTTTTAGCTCTGGCGGTCCTTCTGAGATACTGCCATTTCTGCCCATGTTTTTTTTTTTTTTTTCTTCAATAAAACTTCCTCCTTGTTTGGCTTCCCTAAGGCACTGCATGTGCAGTTCTCCCCTTTTGCAGCCTTTCCTCAGCTCATCTTCTGTTCTCCACCCTTAGATATGGACTCAGGGTTTTAGACTTAGATATGCATTCAGGGTTTTAGACTTCATTATCTCTTTTCTTTACATATATTCATTTGGAAAATTTCATTTATGGTCATGAGCTTCTGGGATTGGCTCCCAAATGTATTTCTAATCCACATCTCTTCTTATCTATAGAATATATTTCTATTTATTCTATTAAATGTGTCACAAGTATCTCAAATATAGAAGGTTGAAAGCTGAAACTGTAATCTTCCCCCCAAACATGACCCTTCTCTTATAGTTTAAATTTATTATCCATCTGCTAAAAACCCCTCAGTGGCTTTCTGGATCTACAATGTATAGAACTCCTGAATTCCAAAAAGCCTTCCAAACCTGGCTCATATGAAGCTCTTCTTAGCCTCTCTCCCCCTTTGTGTTTTCAAGCTTCCTTATTATTTTTTTATTCCTTCATCCTTCTTAGATTCACATCCTCTTAGTTCAAGGAGAACCCATGAAACTTCCACGATTCAATGCAAGTCCTGCCTTCTCTTAAAGAGACGAAGCACTGAACACTAGAAAAGAAAGGCCAGCATTCTCACTTCTTCTTCTTTGACTATTGGTGGTCCCTGGAATTCATCTTGACACAACAGCTATGTGACAGCAACCTGTGTCTCTTGCCAAGACTATAGCTGACTACACTGTATGTTGTGCAGTTTTCCAGTTCTCTCCCAA
Organism: Octodon degus; assembly: GCF_000260255.1. NCBI lineage: Eukaryota > Metazoa > Chordata > Mammalia > Rodentia > Octodontidae > Octodon > Octodon degus. Next base: position 6,621,189 of record NW_004524720.1, read on the forward strand.
GTGTAGGATTATCTTACTAGACTGCCTTTCGCAGGTTAAGTGAGTGATGATTCCTGGAGTAGCTTAGTTAGGGTTCTGTCAGTGAATATTCTTCTGGAGAAAAATCATGCGTAAATAGAAGTAGCACTGTGCATAGCAAGTTCCTATCTTAAATTTGAGTTATGAATTTTCACAGAAACAAATGTATCTCATATTACAATTGGATATCATATTGGGAACTTTAGTAGATGTGAGCAATCTGTGGAAGTAGCTAACATGTTTGCTAAACATTGTCACAGTTGTGCTACTCTGTGCTTACTGTACAGTATGACAATATACAATATAGTTCAGTGATTAATCAGAGCCTGGGATGTCCAGGAGGAAGAAGAAAAATAGTGGTGCTGTGGAAAGGACTACTAGGAAATTCAAAGAGATATATACTGTATATTTGTTTCAAAGGTGTACAAGATTCACTTTGTCAAACTTATGAATGAATCCAAATTCCAAATATTCTCCTGGAATGGAATTTGTTTATAAACTGGGGACTTACTGTACTTAGGAGAGGAGGGTAGTACACTGTTAGGCACTTAGTATGTTACAAGGTGGTAGCACAATGGCTTTAGACGCATGTGATCTGGAGTCAGAGTAACTGACTTTCAATTCACTTTTCTTACCAGCTCTGTGACACTGGGCAAGTTTTTTAGTCTGGCAGGGCCTCAGCATCTTCATCCATAAAGTGAAGATGGTAATAATAATAATACCCTGTAGATAAGGTTGTGTGAGGTGCACACTAAATATGTGTGTATATAAATATATATGTGTATGTATACAAACATTTCTCACACCAGTGCCTAGTATTTAATAAATGTGATCTGCTACTTCTTAATCTTGTTAGATGACTAAGGGGAAAACCAAGGTTCAGTAGTCATGAAAAAGATCATTTAACCAGAGAGTTGAGTAGCTTCCCTCTTTTACAGCAGGAAGAACTATAACCAAGTTCTCAACTCTCCAATTAAATTGTATATTGACTAACTAGCTTATGTAGCTCATGTTTGTTTAGCCCTTTACACAGGCAAATAACTTTCACTTACTCTTATATAAGGTAGCAGTAAAAAGAAGAAAAGAATGAAGAGGCTTTTGAACATGCATTTCTTTATTTTATGTGTAAACACGTTGATGAATGTGTCCTTAAATAGTTTGAACAAGCAATTATAGACACTTCAAACGCCAGGGAGCCCTGTTAACATGAGCTACTGTGTACCTCAGTATGTATGATCTCTGGCTTTTGCTTCCACAGCAATGAAATCCTTACAGGTAGCATGTACAGGTATTATTGTTCTCATTTTATTTATAAAACATGAAAAAACACACAAGTTTTGTAACTCTCTGTGCTTTGCACATTCCAGGAGCTTTTTAAAATTTCTTAACTGGTATTTTTTGGGGGGGGGCATGGTGTAACAAATCAATTCAAACCTAGAAACTCTTTCTAGAGGTCCTAAAGCCCTTTGGATAAATATCCGAATTCAAGAAATTCTTATTATGGTGCTGCAGGTGGAGAAGGCTAGTGATACCAAAGAAACTAAGGACATCCAGAGAGATAATAGTAGCAAATAGTAAAATTAAGCAGTAAACACATCTGTGACTTGGTTTTTATTTCTTGGAAGAATTTTTCTTTTTGCAATCTCTCTAGTTATTAATTTATTTACATTTATTATATCTTCTTGGTTGAGTTTCGGTATGTCGCACCTGTCTAGATATTTATCCATTCTTTTGGATTCTTCAGTTTATTAGAATATAAACTCAAAGTGGCCCAGAATAGTCCTCTGGATTTCAGCAGAGTCAGTGGTAACCCCTTATCTCTAACTGCATTGATTTGGGTTCTTTGTTTCTTTTGATTTTATTTGGCTAAAGACTTATCAATCTCGTTTCTTTTCAAAGAACCAATTGTTAGTTTCATTAACTCTGTGTATTGTTCTTTTAGTCTCCAGCTCATTAATTGGTGCAAAACTTAAATATTTCTTTTCTTTCTAGGGTTTAAATTTTTTTGTTTTTGTTTTTATAAACTCTTAAGATCTATCATTAAGTTATTTATTGGAGATCTCTGATATTTTGATGTAAACATGCATAGCTTTAAATTTACCCTTTACAATCATCCTAGCTGAATTCTAGAGATTCATTTATATTGTACCTAAAATCAATCCCCAATGTATGAACACTTGAGTTGTGAACTTCCACAGATATGAGCAAATCTTCATTACAAACATCTGAGGATGCAAACAAATCACAGAAGCAGCACACGTGTCTGCAGGGCTTTGTCATAATTGTGGTGCCGTGTTCTTACTGTACTGTGTGATAGTGTAAAGTGGTGCAGTGCTCAGAGTCCAGATGCCTGGGAGCAAGGAAAAGAGCAGTAATGACATGGAGAGGACTGCTAGGAAGTGCAATGCAGTAACAATGGACACAAAAGTGAAAATAAGTGAAAGATTGAGGGCCAGCCAAATAGCTCAGGGGATTGAAGCACCTGTAAGCAGGCACACAGACTGGGGTTCAATCCCCAGGCCTGCTATGCTGGCCCCTCCCTCAGAGCACGCTGAGACAGCAATTGATACTGGGCGTGGTGGCGCACATCTGTAATCCCAGCTCTTGGGAGGCTGTAAACAGGAGAAACACTAGGAGTCCGATCTAATAGTGAGACCCTGAACACTCTGTAGATCCTTCCCTAAAACACACACACAAAAATTGAAAGATCATACTGATGGTAGACAGTGCCCCTCCATCTCCCACCTACCTACCCTCCTCCAATTAATAACTCCCTTTCTCATCAGTTCATCATGTGCAGTTCCTTATATGGCAGTTATACTGTATGGTACCATCATTTTAAGGTAACTGTAAAAGTAACAATAGTTTATTTACAGTCTTTTTGTATATGTATTTGGCCTTTTAATATATTACATTGTACAATTGTATCAAAAGTGGATAAGATTCACTTTGTCAGACTTACAAATGAATTCAATTTATGAACATTCTCATGGAATAAGACTTGTTCACAACTCAGGGATTTACTCTATTTTCATTTTATTTTACAAATTTTTAAATTTCCTCCTTGATTTGTATAATGACCTACTGATTGTTGAAAAGAAAATTGTTCAATCTCTATGTTAGTTTCTATTGGTTTCTCTTGCTGTTGTTTTCTAGTTTTATGCTTTCGTGAATTGAGAAAATGAAAGTAATTATTTAATTTTTTTCTGTTTGTTAAATCATGCTTTGTGGTATAATACATGATCTACTTTGGAGAGTATTCTTCTGAGAAGAAAGTATATTCTATAACTGTTGGATAGAAGATTCTGTAAACATCTGTTAAGGGCATTTGATGTATGATGTATTTTAACTCTAATGTTTCTCTATTGATTTTTTTGTCCTCATGACCTGTTGGTGAGAACAGAGTTTTGAAGTCATCCACTATTATTGTTGTGGGACCTGTGTTTACCTTTATGTTAAATAGTGTTTGTCTTGTAAAGTTGAACACACTGAGATTATATATATATATATATATATATATATATATATATATCCTGGGTATGTCTTCTTGATGGTTAGCTTCTTCTACCAACATATAGCAGCCTTCTTTGTCTTGTCTAATATTTTGTCAGAAATGGAGTACAGCAGCTTCTGCTTGTATCTGGCTTCCATTTTCATGGAGCACTTCCCCCATCCTTCCACTTTTAATCTGTGTATGGCTTTTCTTTTTTTTCTTTAATTTATTTATATATTTGATTTTTACAGGGTCTCACTGCACAGCTCGGACTTGTGGTGATCTTCCTCCTTTCAGCCTCCCTATTGCTGGGATTACAGACGTGCACCACTACACCCAGATTCTAATGGACCACCGGGGGGCGAGGCTGGCATGGTGTGTGGTGATGGGGCTCGAACCCTGTGCTTGCCAAAGCCTGACTAAGCACGCACTTTAGTCCACTGAGCTATCTCACTGGCCCTGTGTATGTCTTTTCTAGTGAGGTGTGCTTCTTGCAAGAAATAAAGAGTTGGTTTGCAGTTTTTCTTTATTTTCTCTGCTTATGCTTGTGTTTTTTGTTGTTTTGTTTTCAATCTGACAGTCTAACATTTAACAGGAAAATTAAGGCAATTTACTTTTAGGGTTATTAGAGAAAACTATGTACTAATTGCCATCATTTTGTTTTTTATTTTATTTTTATTTTATTTATTTATTTTGTGGTACCAGAGATTGAACTCAGGACCTTCCACTTGCCAGGCAGGTACTTAGTCTACTGAGCTATCTCCCCGGCCCTTTCAATAGCATGTCTTTAGACATGATTCATTTAAGTATTTTCAGTAATCAATTATCATAGATTCTTTATCTTGAAAGGTCTTTCTTTCTTTTTCTATTTTAAATAATATTTTTCTGGATATAATAGTCTGAGTTGGAAGCTGCTTTCTTTCTGTGCATAAAATATATCACTTCATGGCATCATGACCTCTAGGACGTCTGCAGAGAAGTCTGAAGTTATTCTGATGGATTTGCCTATATGAGTGACTTGACATTTCTCTCTTGCTGCCTTCAATATTCTTTCATTGCTTTCTTCAATTGTCATTTCAGTTATATTGTCATGAGGTGAGGTTGTTTCGCATCATGACTGTGGAAGTCTGAATACCTTCTTTCTTTCAATGTCTGTATCTTTTTAAAAAATTTGCAAGTTTTGCACTATTATTTCATGAACTAGATTTTCATGTCATTAGTCTGAACCTCAGTGGCTTTTCTGCACCCCAGATTTGTAAGTTTGGACTTTTAACCCTGCCTCAGAATTTGCATATGTCCTTTCAGTGATTAATGTAGGCTGGTTCTCAGGAGATGTTGTTCCAAGGCACAGAGTGCTAAACAACTGGAATAGGTGTTAGTGTTTTATTGCGCAGCAGTCTGACAAAATTAACAATAATGTATTGTATGTGTCAAAATTACAAAAGACAGTAAATTGTAAATGTTCTTATCACACAAAATGATAACTGGGTGAAGGAACAGTTGTGCTAAATCACTAAATTCAATCATTCAACAATTTTTATGTGTATAGATCTGGGCAAGGATACATCAAAACATCAATGGTAACCCAATAATACTATTTGCCAGTCATGACTAAAATAAAATGTGATATATTTTAATTGAAAGTAGTTATGAATACTTCAAAAAATATTCTCATTCCTAAGATTTGTATCATTTTTACTGCATTACAAGATTCCATTAGCTACAGAAATAAGTAGGTCCCATGGGACCTACACTGTGCCATCTATTGTCCAAAGCGCTTCATAGGTGTTATTTTGTTCATTTCTTTCAGTGATCCCATGCAACAGTGCTACATTTCCACTAATTTACAGATGGGACACAAAAAGTCTGGGCCATCGCAGCTCAGCAGCACAGCCTGCCACCCGGCTCTCTGATTCCAGAGCGTGCTCCATCACTCCCCATGCCATAAAGTCTGTATGTGAGACTGAGGCCTTTAGGGACCAGTGCCCTTCCATGCTTATAGAACTGTTTCTCTTAGCCTTTCTGAGACTGGGGAATTGATATTGTTGCCTGCCTGGTAAATCACCCATCCCTTTTGCACCCAGAGCTGATTTTATAGAAAACTAAATACACTTTATTAGCTTTGCCTGTTAACACTAAAGGAAGAAACTTCCATTTGCCTTTTAGTTGCTGCAACCCTTTGGTTTTACAGGCTTGCTGCAGTGAGTAATTATTCTGGCGATGCCGAGGCCTCCTTTATGGAGCCATAAATGGATCCTGGACAACTTGGAATAACAAGCAGGCCCTTTCCTTTGAGCCTCGCTGGCAAACATGGTTTAGTGAGAAGTGAATGGGCTCCCCTGCCTCTGCAGCCTTCTCTCTTGCTCTGGAAACCCATGAATCCATGTGAAGTGGGAAAGAGGATCAGATAATTGGGATCTTTAAGATGGTTATTATGAAAAATGTTCTGGAACCAATTCAAATACCAATCAGAAACCACATTGTTCAACTAAATCACTTTCAGATGCCACATAAGATACAAAATACAATTATTTCCAGTTTAAAAATATAATGTTCCTTTAAAAAAGCACAGTACTTTATTTCATTATTTTTTTAAAAGATCTGCGTTGGCTGGAATTCAGGCCCGTCACAGATGATGTACAGACAGCTTTGTGTGGTGCCACTTAGTTTCAGGGCCTGTAGCTCTCACTGTAATGTACTGAGAAATTCCTGAAAGTGCATGTGATGGTTGCTTTCTTTGTGTATTGCAGAAATATACAGAGTTCAGAGGTTCGATGGCTACCCTGTGGGCATGTGTGTCATTAAAAGAATCGAAAAAAGATGATGGTCAAATGCTGTGTTAAAATCCCATTAGAAATGCTGAGAAGAACTTACGATGGCAGTGTCTTTTATCTGGCAGTCATCGGTCTGCTGAAACAAATTCTGTCTCTTCTGCCTGCCTTCTCTTCTTCCCTCCATTCACCTAAGGTTCTCTCATTCTCTCCTTCATTCCATTCCTATCATCTTCCTTGCCTTCTCTTCCTCTCCATCTCTTTCCCTTCCCTTTCTCCCTTCCTTCCTCCCTCTTTTTCTCCTTTCCTCCCATTTTTTATTTCCCTCTGTTTCACTGCTGACCTCCAGGTTGTCTTCCCCACAGGAAAGGCAGGTATTTTCAGGTCTCTGTCAAAACTGCTCCACCTTTCTCTCTCTTGCTTCAGGAGCCATGGGAAAGGTTCTCTCATCCCTTTCCAAGCAGACTTCTGTCCACTGGAAGATTCATAAAATCCCTGATTGTTCACCTGAGCAGTCATCACTTGCGAAAGAGTGAGGGTGTGGGTGACACATTGCGTGAACCCAGGAGCTCCCGCTTGGCTTCTCAGATACCCAGCTGGAATTCTCATGGCTTCAGAAACACTCCCCCAGCCTGAGGTTAGAAGTCTCAGAGATAATCTTCCACAAACCATAGAGCCTGAAGGGGTTGTTGTGTGTCCTTTCAGACTGGAATGAGTTTTTGCCCTCACATTTCTAGGGCATCTGTCAAACTCTGAAGAATGAGGAAATTCCAAACCAAGACGGAGTCTAGAGTTATGTATGGATTAACACGGAAAGAGCCAGCAACAAAGTACTGCTGCAGGCTCTGCCATAAGGAGCAGAAGTGTGGAACTTGGTTCTAGTCTGGCTTTGCTACTTACAGGTCACATGGTTTTGGACAAGCCATTCTACCTCCTTAACTGTTCTTCTAATTCTATGAAACCAAACTTTTTGGAGCAGAGAGGGATGTTAACACACAGCAATGAGAATCACAATTAAGGATACACAATAGCTTTCCCAAAAGAATTCAGAAATGAGAGAAGATAAATAATTTTCTGTACTTTGGGAAAGTCATCTTCACTGGTTAAACATGAGCTCACTCTCCAAACTTCCTTCCTCTCTGCCTACCAGCCTAGAAGCCACATGGATGGTACCACCACTCTCTGTGTCTGTTGGGCAAGCTTGAGGGAGAGAGACAGATGTGAGGTGATTCAAAAAGTGGAGAGGAGAGATCTGAAAGATGAGTAGAAAATCAGGAGAACACACTGCTACAGAAATTAAGGCAGAGGGCTACTGAGAAGGGGCAGAAATTAAGGCAGAGGGCTACTGAGAAGGGGCAGGTGCCTGAGCAAATGCCCTTTGACTGGGTCATCAACCATCAAGCTGAGAGTCATTGCCTTATTACTATTTCACTTTGTAATTCAGTAAAAAAAAAAGTGTGAAGATACACTATTTTGATTTCTTTCTTTCTTCTTTCTTTCTTTCTTTCTTTCTTTCTTTCTTTCTTTCTTTCTTTCTTCTTTCTTCTTTTCTTTCTTTCTTTCTTTCTTTCTTTCTTTCTTTCTTTCTTTCTTTCTTTCTGTATTTTAGTACAGGGTCTACAGAGTCTCACTACACAGATTGGACTGGTAGTGATCCTCCTGTTTTCAGCCTCCCAAGCACTGGGATTACAGGTGTGAGCCACCATGCCCAGTCTTAGTTGCTTTCTCAACACACCCCGGGGGTGGGCACACCAGGGGATTGAACCTCAGTCTCTGAACCTGCTTAAGCAGGTGCTTTAGTCTGCTGAGCTATCTGGCCAGCCCTTATTTTAATTTCTAAAATGTTACTACACCGTATACAATTACTTCTCTGTATGATGTTGTTTTACATTTCAAAAAGGTGTGAAATCCTTTCTCTAAATCTTTTAGGCAATATTTAATTGATAAAACATATATGTTCAAGTGTATAGAATGATACCTATGTTTATATATACATTGTATAATGGTTACTTCAATCAAATTAATTGACATTTCCAACATCATCCATAGTTATATTTGCTTCTGTGTGGTAAATACACTTAAAGTCTTCCTACTTAAATATTAAGTAAACAGGCAGGAATTTAAACAAGTTGCCTGATTGTGAGTTCTACAAAACAGGAAGACAGTGCTGTCATTTAAGGTTGAATAAACAGAATATCGAAGTTCATCTTTTCCAAATACAAATCAGTGTAGAAGATGTGTCAAATCTGTATTCCTGTCCCACCTTTTAGTCTTCACCTCTTCTAGACCATCTCACACCCTTCTTACTAACATGATATGGACCACTTAGTTGGAAGGAACTGAATGGTCTGTAGCTGGCAGAGAACATACGGGTGCTCAGCAGATTGATGAAGGCTCCATCGCAGGCTTGCTTCTCATGACATCTTTGAAGTTAGTGGAAGAAATTGAACTACTCAGTAGTAAAGAATTGAAAATGACCACCCCAAGGTCAGAGTCAGAAAAGACAAGACATGTAACAGCGAGCATTTAGTGTTCATTACAGTCAGGTCACTGTGTCAGCAAAGCATTCTGCGTCTCCAATGAGACTAGCTTAAATAAAGCTGGTATGATGGGATTAAATACTAACTTCTTAGTAGAGAATCAGCTCCAGAACAAGGAGAGAATGTGATGTTAGGTTGTATCCCTGGGATAATTTGATTTCAATCTTGAGGTGGAACAGCATACATCCTGAGAACAAAATTGAAAACACCCAAAATGTAAGTAAATCACCAGTCAGAAATAAGAGGTTGTAGGAAAATATTGTGCCAGGAAATGTGTATTCATTTTTAGAAAAATATGTAATTAATGATAAAATGAAAAAAGTGGATGTTATGTATTAGAGAAATTTTATTTTATTTGGTTCAGACATAGCAATACTGAATTTTAATTTATTTAGGTTAATTTCAATTGGGATTAATATATTTTGTGAAGGTTACTTGTAAAACAAATGACAGAAAAAGTTGTCACAGTGTTAAGAGTTTACAAGCAACATTATTTACTTTCCATAAATACTTTTATGTTTCTCTGAGATAAAAATGAGCATCAATTAAATTGGCATTTAAATCCTTAGTTTTTGAATGCTAGTGAATAATAAAATATGATGAAGTTAAGAGATTAAATTATGCCTCACTTCTATTTAGATTCTATGCAAAGCCATGAAGAGAGAATTTATTTACTTATTCAGTCAAACATTCATTTCTTCATAACTACATTGATGCCATAATGTGTAATTGCAACTGGATGCTACATAAATTATTGTCTATTATTAAATGTTCTTCATTATGATTTTCCTACCTATAAATTAGAGACAGATATAGCTAATTCAAGGGGTTATAAGATTTTGTGTTGATCTATACAAGTCAGTGCAATGCTTAACATGTAATAATGATTATTAATAAACAATACTGAGCATTTTGTATATCTCAGATAGTTTTGTGTTTTTGTATACATCAATTCGTGTTACCCTCACCGTGAACTTAAATCATCTTAATCCCATTTTCTTAGTAAAGAAACTGATTTAGAGAATGTAAGGCTCTTTTCCAGGCTTGTAAGCAGCATTGTTGAGATTCAAACCCAGACAGTCTGACTCCATTGCTTGTACCTGGGAGCTATTATGGTTATTACATCAACTGCTAGGCTGAGCTGAAATTGCAGCAATAGGGAATATAAATTTAGACATGAATTTTGCGCTATTGAGGTTATGCAAAAAACAGAATGGAAGTTTTTAAAATATGAAACTCCTTAGAGATTTTTAAGCATAGCTCAGGTGTCATTTGGGGTACCGCTGTCCTTTGGATACTTAAGGCCATTTGACTTAAAATTCTAAGTTGTTACCAAAGCAAGTTTAAAGCTATCTGTAAAAATTGTCAATTCTCAATGGCTTCTTCCCTCACAGTTTTCACTATGCTGTCTTAGATTTATCCTAAATCTTCCAGATGCATATTCCACTTTCCCCAAACATGTCACACTTTAGCAGGTTTATTGAGGATCTGAGATGTTGCAGTAATGGTTATATCACATGCAAATTACTGATGTCCTCATTTAATCTCCCTCACATTACATGAAAGTCATGTAAAAACCCGTAGCTTCTGGGGAAAGACAGACTGATCAGAGAAGTGAAGAAGGAACCTTTGCAATCATCTCATTACTTTTTTCCATGAATGAAAGAAAAGTGGGATTCATTATGGTGAGGGTAAAACAATCGTATAGATAAATCCTTCTTGAAATGCTAAGAAACTGGGAAGGCTCAGTAGACTAAGTACCTGCTTAGGCAAGCACAGGCGAGGTTTGATCCCTGGCACCACATGCTGCACTGGCCCCGGCCCTGAGTGTGCTGAGCCAGTCACTGCGACCAGATGTAGTGGTATATGCCTGTAATCCCAGCTCTGGGGATGCTGATAACAGGAAGATCACTATAAGTCTGAGATGCACAGTGAGACCCTGTACCAAATACACTTCAAAAAAAGAAAGAAAGAAATGAAAGAAAGAAGAAAAGAAAGAAAGAGAAGCTAAGAAGTTAAACTAAAAACAATAAAGTGACATGAAAAATTTAGGATTGTTTCTATACGCTCCATTTGTACAGACCACAGTAAGGGCCCTCTGATGTCTGGTTAGCCAATGGAAAGCCATGGCAGGAGATGAAAAGAGAAAGGATGTCAGGCTATTACTTCAACTGCCCCTCAGGACACACACAAAGTGCTCAGGGACTTGAGGCTGGAATCCTAGTCAAGCCCCAAGGAGTGAGTATATATCAGTAGAGGCAATGAAATTTACGTGTTCTATAAACTTTGAGAAACATAGAACTTTGTTTTTGGAAAAAAATCATTCCAAGAGGAATCTTAGAAACTATCTAATTTACTCTTTCCCTGGGAATTGTTTTTACAGTAAGCTCTCTTTCCTGTAAGCAGTTTATAGATAAGCAAGGAATGTAGATTCCAGTGATAAGACACCTGGGTTCTAATTTTGGAAGTCTGTAATATGTTAATAAAACAGGGCAAGAGCATGTGGTTACTGGGGATGGACCCTGCGACAAGGCAACATTTAAGCAGAGAGCTACTGGAAGGAGTGAGCTGAGGGGAACCTAGAGGAAGATCCCGGGTAGAGGAGCAGCCGAACTGAAGATGAGAAAATTCATGGAGCATTTAGGTAGCAGAGCAGACACCAACATGGGTAGAGACAAGTCAGAAAATGGTATATGATGAAATAAAGAAGAAAACTTAGTTTCCTTTTCTATCAAATTGGGATAATTTTCCTTTCTTTCCCAGATTCACGTGAGAACTCAAAAACTCAAAGCTAACATTTATAATTTGAATAGCGAAGTGTTTAGCACTTAAGTCCTAATGGCACTGACTTGAGGTAGGGGTCATAAGTTGTTCTTACATTTGTCTAGCATCTTTAGCCTCCTTTGCAAGAGTCCAAGCAAAAATTCACAATAATCCTTTAGAGGCTCCATTAGAGGAAACTTTGTTCAGCTCCAAATTAGTCTCTAGACTTTGTTGTTTATTCCACTATGATTTATGTGCCTGAAGTCCTTTCTCTATCCTTCCATTATTTTTCTGGTTCTGTGCCTTAGAGCACTCCTATCTACTATAATATAAATAACACTCGCAAGATTTACAGAAAGTTTTTTTTTACTATAGAAAGTAATAAAAGTATTAATTTCCTTTTCAGATTATTTAAATGGATCATAAAACAGCCTCATTTGCTGAACTTACCTTTCCTTGTATCTTAAATACCTTTCCTTGTATCTTAAATAACAAGAGAGGGTGTATGGTCTAGGGCACTAAAGTCTTTATGCACACTGGTGGTCTGAAAGGTTTAATGTCTCTTCCTGGAGTGATTAATTTAAAGCAGGGCAAGACTGGCTCAACATTATTATTTCATCTTAAGTACATCTGGAAATTCAGAGAGTGGGCCCTTGTTTAAGTCTGCCAAAGAAAAAGAAATGCATGTTCCTAACTCTTGCCTATTACTAGAGCAATTCCACAGTTGCTTCTCACACCTAGGAGACAAAACTCATGCTATCACATTGAAGAGGAGGCACGAGGTGGCAGAATCATTTCTATTGCTTTGACATTGGCTTAGGAAGCAGGGAAAAGTGGGGTTCAATGACGTACAAAGCTTCTATAGTTTCTAGAATGATGCATGAGAATGAGAATTGAAGATGTATTCATAAAGAGAAATTTCAAGAAATAACAAAATTTAAAGATGGAACAATACTGCATATATTGCAAAGAAAAACTACATTTTAAGTTAGGCAACAGCCTGACATATCATTATGTTTCCTTCCAGTGTTTCTCTTAATTCACTTTCCTTGTTGACATTTTCTTTTTTTTAAACAATACATATTAATTATTTAGAATACTGGGTTTTATTGTAGCTCTTTCACACATACACATAAAATATATCATATCCACCACCCATTATCATTCATAATAAGAATATTTTGTAATATTTTTATATGGAGAATAGAAAGAAATCTTAGTCTGTAGCATAGTTGATTAAAATTTATTTTTTTTCACTGCTTACACTTTAGGCAACTACAAGTGTGGCTTATGACTCAGCTATACATGCTATTTTCACTCCTGCTTTCCATTTGTGCTCTATAAATACAGAAATTCAGACAATTCTTATATTTCATCTGCCACAATTTCCATCAATTGGGAAAAATGATATACAATGTGTTTATTACTGTTCATGCTACGCTTTATTCTTGTCAGCAAAGAACATGCATCTATACACATGTAGCAAATGCAAATCATAGACAAGAAACTAAAAGTTTATGTGCTGGTGATTGGGATACTTCTACTCAGGCTGACTTCTTACTTCATTTACATCACACTATTTTTTCCTTCACTTCCCAAGCACTCCAAACACCAGCACCACCAGGCACTGACATTCCAATAGCCCCACTTCTGAGCCTTTGGGGAGTGAGCTGACAAGTCATGGGCAACATTACAATTAACCTTGGATGCTGTTTCTACCCCACATGGCTAGTGGTAACATCATACATTCAGAGTGGAAGCAGATCCCACCGTCGTAGTCCACCATGATCACACTCGATCTATCGCCAATGCAGTTTCCCAAGAATGTATGGGAAACAGGCTCATTGCTTCTGCCTCTAACACCACCCTACAAGACAGGGAGTATATAGGAAGGGGAATCAGAAAGGAGAGCGTGCTTCTAACCATGTATGGTTAAAATATTTTACTTTGATAAATTCTTAACAAATATATGATTCTGGACTCCCAGTGCTTGGAAGCTGTCCACAGAGGTGACTAACCTTACCTAGATACTTAAGCATTGTTAACTGCATGGCATCTCTCCTGCAGTGGGGGAGGATACAAAGATAGGATTTGTTTCTTTTCCCTGTCTTTAAAAGAACGCTGGAGAAGAGTACTCTGCCCATAACTGGTTCACTGAAATCTAGTTGGCAACACTTCCAATTAACTAAGGAACTTGACATTATCTGTAACTTTTTCTAGTAGTTTATTTGCAAAGCTCAGTAGCTGGCACTTCCATTGTTGAAGCAACAGTTGTAGCTTGGAGAAAATGATAATAACAATGAGTAAAATTAATCTGACTTATGTCTATCTAACTAATGACAGGATTTTTTTTCACAGAGAATATATAACATGTTCTAATGGCTTTCAATTTGATTTTCCAAGTCTCACTTTTTTCCTTCCTTTTCTTACTTCCCCTGTTCCTTTTTAAAGAACTAGGTTTTCTAAGCAATGATTTGAACCATTTCTGAACCATTCTCAGAGAAAGAGTTCTTGATTTTATATTACTGACAGAGCAAAATCTTGGACTCGAAAAAGCAAATCCAGTAGACCAGGATAATGAGCTTTGGAGCACACTGAGCTTTGGGAAATCCCTCACTGTGGAAAATAAGTTAGGTGGTCAGTACAGTGAGCAAATCATGCACACACACACACACACACACACACACACACACACGCACACACCCCACCCCATATGGATGTCACACGCATCCTATTTGTTTCTAGAACTTTATACTGTCATAGCTGGATGTAAGAATCTCCCTTTCATAACTATGCTCTCAACTACTTTCTGCTTTATATTTCTTTGACATTCAAGCCTGTCTTCGGGTATATTTAAAATTGATTTTAGTTAGATAAGATATTATTGTACTTTTTTTCAAATTGTGCTGCTATAAACATGGGTGCACATATATCACTATGACATGTTGTTTCAGTTCCCCTGAGAAAATTCCCAGTTATTGTACTTTGTTGCTGGACATAGTATTTTGCTGACACTTGGTTGATCATACGCGAAGTAAAGTTAATCCCATCTCTTGGAAATGCTGGAAGCTCTGTCTGACACACATGTAACCTATGGAACTCATTTATATTTTGTGGCCATCTTAGAAATTTAGTTCCACTTAAACCAAAAGGGAAATAGGCCACTTGGAAGTTTCTTTTTTACAGCGAGAATCATATGACAAAAGAAAAATATGACAAGACTACTTGCCTATGAGAATGTAAAGGTCACACTGAGCTTGCTTTCCCTGTAGGATTCTGTCATAAACACCACTTAACAAGGCTGGGAGGTGGTGCTGCTTTGTTGCTCATGTGCTTTAAGAGAATTTGACAGGCTCTGTTCTTCTTATGCACATTTGAGAATAAAAATGTTTAACTGAAAGTTTACAGTTTCAAAGATATAGTTTCTTGCACATGTAAGTTGACATTCTAAAATGAAACTGCCCCCTGGCTTTTAAATGTATCTGTAGTGATATTAAATCTAGTATCATCTATTTTATAAGGCATGCAAATTCTTTTAACTACTAGCTTTGCAAATTTTTTAAGCATTTTATTCTAGCTTATTTTAACAATTCTCTTTCCTCCTTGAAACTGTTTCCATTCCGTTGGAAGCTGAGCTATTTTACAGCAATATATTTTTATACTTGCCTATGTTTTTGAGTCCTTTTTGAATATTTATGCAACACAAATTTTGAAAATTGTATTTTAAAAGTTTATGCCAAAATTCAAATATCTCTTGTTATATTTTAGTTCAGCTGAGTGGTTGTCATAAAAATTTTCCATAGCCTTAGAGTTTGAAATTGTACAGTTTTCTTCTAGATTATCCTTAGTTACTTTTCAAATGCAAATGACCAAAATATAGGTAAATGTTATTTTTTATAATTATTACATACCAAAACTTGAGTTTTCTTAGGGGTGCAATTTTAGTGTGACATATAGTGAGAGTTTACAGTAGTTTAATTAACTGAGATGATATATATATTTTAGAACATTTGTTTGATGTTTCAGAGTCTGTTGCATTTCAGGACAAAGCATGGCTCACTCCAAAAAGGATGGAGGAGATAAGCACATACCTTTCTTTGGTCAAGTGCAAGCAGACTGTGTAAAAAGGAGTAGAGAGGAGCAAGACTATGAAGGTTTCATAGAGAGCAACTACTGAAGCAGATTGCTTTCAGGAAAGAATGGCTATGGTCAGTGAGGATCTAGAAATTGATTTCCTTAAAACTATGTGTTTGCATCTTTTTTTTTCTTTTTTTCCACACTGGAGATTGAACTCAGGACCTTGCACATGCCAGGTAGGTGTTTATCCCATTGAGCTACCTCCCTTACCCTGTGTTCACATCTTTCGAAATGTTTTGCATACTCTGAAGGGTAACTACACCTATTTGACAGAGCTACTGAACATATTACTGAAAATAGTCCATACACATTTTCCAAGAGTGGTGAGAAACACTGGCACAGCCAAAGGTGAGAGTGAGGGCACTGCAGAAGCCTGTGTCCTTGGCCATGGGTGCAACTCAGTGGAAAGGGTCTTTTGGGGTGTACTCTGATTGCTGGAATTTGGACCTGAAAATGTTTTGCCTGCAAAATAAATTTCATTTGCTACCATTGCCCAATACTTTTTTTTTAAATAAATGACTTTTAGATTATTCAAATGTAGTGATGACTGAATAAATTTTAAACTCAGCGACTTCTAATTTATGCACACATAAGAGGCACTACTAATTATGGCATAGACAGACTGTCAGACACAAACAAGAAAGAAAACATGGAGAAAATCTCCAGACAAAATGTAGTGGGTTACTTTATATTCACAAATGACACTTGCCTAAGGTTTTTCCTAGAATTAGTTCATATGTTGCTTTAAAAACCCTAAATATATGAATTATTAATTAAATTTATTTAATAAGTAAAGCATTCTATGAAAAGAATAAGATTTTCACATTTCAGAAAGGCAAAAAACAGCAATATCTCACTATAAACCAACGGTTGGTTGGCATGAGGTCTTATATATTTTAATAGCTTTGGCTCTCTCTTAGAACATAAATTCTAAAGCACTGTATGAAGAGTTGTCTTTAAAGAACTTCAACAGCACAAACTTTACTCTCCTGTATTACATATACAAAATCTCACTTTGGTTTTAATTAAATCTGGAAATATCTTTTGTCTTTAGGTGAACTTTCACTGTTGCCTCAGAAGACATGGGGTGCTGAGAGTTTGGATCAAGGCTAAGCAATGTATGTGGAGAAAGAAAACAAAAGGAGGAAGAAGGAGAAGAAAATAAAAAAAGGTTGCAAAGTGGGTTATGGACTGTTGGTCTATATTGGGTTATTTTGATGAGTTCATATACAATCTTTGGTCTGGCATCAGGTATGAAAAGGTCCTTTAAAGATTTCTCCAAATACAGCTTCTTTAATTGCAATGGAACACCCCTCTCTGACAAAACAAAACAAAAAAGGGGGATATAAATAAAGGACCATTTTGTAGTGAATATATATATAT
>NW_004524720.1:6642518-6645757 GCF_000260255.1 Octodon degus
GAGAGAGAGAGAGAGAGAGAGAGAGAGAGAGAGAGAGAGAGAGAGAGAGAATCGTGCTCCTCTGTGGGATTCGTGCTGGTGCCAGGGTTTCCTGTTTCTGTTAGGGAATTTTCCAAACTAGAGAAGCTCTGGGTCAGGCTCTGAGGGTTTATGCAACCAGTTGCTGAGGGAGCAGTTTACAGAAGAACTGACTTCTTAAGAGATTGCCAGTTTGATGAAAAGATCAAAAGTTTGATACATTGGGCACATATTTTTGTTTTATTTTGTTTTTTTTTTTTTTTTTGCACAACCAGGGATTGAACTCAGGACTTGTGCTTGCCAGGCAAGCACTTATTCCACTGAGCCATCTGCCCAGCCCCCATTGGGCACATTTTTAGAAAGCTTTCTGAATTGGAAATTTTTCCACCTTGCTATGGCTGTTAAATGATTAGGAAAATAGGAAGTTAGAACACTTACATGCAGATTTCTTCTGTCTCACAATGTTCTGTGATTGTCTCTGTCCTCCAAATCCATGAACACAAAGAAGACAAACAGAATAATCACCTCCCAGTCATTGATATACAGAGACAAGCTGTAATTGGTTTGGATTGAAAAGATGTTACTTTGCTGAATTTACAACTATCATTGCTTTCCAGGTTGACAAATTACACAAGCAGTCTGGATGGGTGGGTAGGTCTACCTGAGTGACATGAGTAATAGTTAGGGGGGCTGATGAAAAAAATCTGAGCAACTTGCGATTTTCAATGCTGCAGATAACTTATCAAACCAATAAGAAGATTTAAAGCTATGTAGTGACATCTACATCAAGGGAGCCAGCAATAGGCAAAAGCTAAGGTAGTCTATTGCTATTGAAAATACAGCATGATGAAAACTTGGAAATGCATATATATCCAACAACAAATGAATGGATAAAAAGAAGCATGAATTTGAGTCATTTGTGGTAAAATGGATATGCTGTAATTTGAGACAATAATGTTAAATGAAATAAACTGGACTGACAAGCTTAATATCACATGGTTTCTTTTATATGAAAAAACTCAAAATATAAATTATTTAAAGATAAATAATTTAAAATAATAAAGCATAGGACATAAGAAATGAAAGTAGATCTTTTGAAAATGGGAAAGGGGAACAAGAGGTGGAAGGAGGGGAAGAGAGGGGAAGGTGATATAAAATGAATTAAGATGTGTTATGTACATTTACCAGCTCTCCATGATGAATGTATTTATGTACTGAAAACATATTAATAAAAAGAAATGAAAAAAAAGCATAATAACTGACAGCACCTCTCATTTTTTTACATTTATTCAGCAGAAAGCAGCATAAATAATTCAAATGCTGGTTAACAGTCTTTAATAACAAGGAGATACTTAATTTTATTTGGAGGTCAAAGTCTGGAAGAAAAGCACAATTTTCCCAAGACGTTACAAATCACTGCTTCAGTTGGTGGGCTTAACACAGAACAGAGGACCCACAGCGCCTGCCAGTTGCACCAAGCTTTCTCAGTTTGTTGCTACTGCACTTTGGATCAGGCTTCCCAGTCATGCCTGGAAATTATTAGACCAGGAAGTCAAAGAGTTCACTGTGTGCTTTTATTATAAACTTACCTGGACTAAAAAGCATTAAATATATTTTGATTTCTTTTCCTTCAATTGCACAAGGATGTCTTAATGAGATACAGTAAGGGAAAGCATTCAGTCTGCCTTGATTACCTGTGCAGATCAGCAATCAACCTTTGCAATATTACTAAACTCAGGCTTTCTCTTTGAAAATGTAAAGCTGTGTCCTTAGGCCTATAAAGCTTCATGGGCCGAAGATTTCCTGCTTGAAGTATTATGGCTTCGGTTATCCAGTTTAGTTCTCTCCGTTGTTCAATTACCCAGATACTGGCTAGACCCTGGATTTCTCTTGTGCCTTGTGGGTAAAGTCATCTTTACCCAAACTGATGAAAATAACAATTCAAATTATTTATGCGGAACTTTATTCTTATACTTGGTCTTTCCTTTCCATCATAATTTAAGGAATTTAACTTGGATAAACAAAGCATATTCTGAAGATGACTGACCATAGTGAAGGCTTTGAATAACAAAAGAGCAGAACAGATGGCCAGGTAATAGTTCTCATCTAAATTCCACTCTAAGGAACACCAGCTCTATTATCAACTCCCACTGCAATTAAATTAAGATGGTTTTTCCAGAAGGAGTGAGCATTCAGACATAGTCAATTTACAAGGGAGGCTTCCCAAAGTGACATGTGTTTCTCTTCACTTACTCCACAATTCCAATTAGGAACACACTGATTAACCCCAGAACAGTTTTTAGGAGAATCTTACTTCTATTATCCTAATTGCATGAACTCAAGAGAAAAAGAGAGACGATTGTAACTCATTATAGCAAATTACACAAAGCTAACCTCTGACAGACTGTATCTATAATAAGACATGAGGTTGGCCCTTTTTATTTATTTTTATCTTTTTCTGGAAGAAGGAGGGAGCTGTGAAATCAGAGGCTGTTTGAATGAACTGACTGCTTCAGAGCTGCCTTGTAGATACAGTCCATTCAAATAAGAAAAAATGCTAAATATCTGACTGAATTTTTCCAGCAGGGCAAGGAATTCATTATAAAAAGGTGTAGGAGGAAAACAGTGGCCACAATTCAACAGAGAGCCTACATATGTATGTAATAAAACACCACAAGGTTGTAAATTGAAGATAAAATGGAATGAAAGAGGACATAATTTTCCACAGAGGTAAATGGTACCACAGTGCTCATCCCCTTGAACCCATCTATCTCTCTTTGCCCAGTTTCCAGCAGCAGTGCTCTGGCCACGTCTCCTCACTGGCATCTCATGCACCCTGGCAGACCACTCTCCACACAACTGTCAGAGCAATTAAAGAGCTGAGTCATCCTACACTCTGCCTACTTAAAATTTGTCAAAATTCCCATTGCTTTTTGAAGAAAATACAGATTCCTTTTTGATCCCAAGTCTGTCTTAATCAGTATTCTCAGCACTAGTGCTCTTTTTCTTGTTCCTACAAAAACTTGCACCTGTACATGCGAGGCCCACTGCCTGCAGTTCTCTGCCCCCCATATGGCCAGGCAGTGACAATCAGAGCTCCATCATCAGTCCTTTCAAAGCATCTGATTCAATCTCATGTAGGTTACTTTTCTTTCTTTCTTTCTTTCTTTCTTTCTTTCTTTCTTTCTTTCTTTCTTTCTTTCTTTCTTTCTTTCTTTCTT
>NW_004524720.1:6645857-6673013 GCF_000260255.1 Octodon degus
TTTCTTTTTGTATTTTAGGGAAGGGTCTACAGAGTGTTCAGGGTCTCACTACTCGATCAGACTTGTAGTGATCTGCCTGTTTACAGCCTTCCTTAAACTGGGATTACAAGCATGTACCACCATACTGGGTCTTGGTCACTGGCTTAACACACCTGGGGGCAGTGCAGGTGCAGCATGTGGTGCTGGGGTTGAACCCAGGTCCCTGTCCTTGCCTCAGCAGGTGCTTAGTCCACTGAGCTATCTCTCTGGCCCTCTTATTTCTGAATGCTATGGTGTTTTAGGGACTGTGATAGGCATTTGGAAAATCTAGAGATGATGCGCAACCTCCTAAATCAAAATTTCAATTACCTCAAACTTCTTCATAGGTAGGCTTTTGTTAAGCTATATAAAGACAGGGGTAATGTAATATTGTAGAACATGTATGAGCTCCAAATCAGGGCTTGGGACAAATCTCAAATTGCCACTTAATAGCTGTGCAGTGTTGGGTAAAGTACTTACAACTGTAGTTAGGCTTATTTCACTTGATTATGAGAAATCAGGAACAAACAGCATTTATGAATACTTTATAGTGTTGTAAAGATTAAGTGACATAAGATTTATAAGATGACTGGGTCTGCTGATTTTCACATAATAGGTATATTATGAAAGATATGGTTAGTTATCCACCTGGTATCTGTTTCTCTTTTCTAGACAATACAGTTCTAATTTTGTTTACAGTGGTAATTCATATGATTGGGTAAATCATGTTATAGATTGTGTTTGATCAGAAACAATAATAGGCAAACACCTTTCCACACCTCCAGCTTCTCTTTCAACTACAAATGACCTTATGACTCAATTCTGGGCTACTAATCTAGCAGGAAGTCTACCATATGTGAGTGTATATGTGTGTAGAGGGGAGGAAGGTTCTTAGGATGGTTATCTACGAGGCTTCCCATGACTCCTTTTCCCCTAAGTAATGTGAAATTATTTGTGATCAAGGAAACATCTTGCGATCTTGAGAGATAGCCTTGCCGTTTTTGAGCCACTAAGGCAGTGCTAGAGAGTTACTCATCTGCAGATAATTTGTATTTACTTTAGTTGTTAGATTATCGGTTACAGAAAGCATTCTTAACTGAGAAGTGTGTGTGTGTGTGTGTGTGTGTGTGTCTGTGTCTGTGTGTGTGTGTCTGTGTGTGTGTGTCTGTGTGTGTGTGGCTGTGTTTAGGCCAGCGGATCATTTGAACATGTCGCATGTACATTATTTCCACCCAAACTTAGCTGGCTTAGTTTTACTGAGATGTTTTCCAAATGAAATCAGGGATGGGTTGTCAATTAATTGAAGGTCACATTTCAACTGTGGCAGATGTTAGGAATCTGGGCTTTTTAATTTCAACAATTAAATCTCATGCATAGGATACCAGCCCTTTCAAAACACTGGCTACATTTTATTGTGGAAAAGAATAGTGTACATAGTTATCAAAGGTAAGTTTAAAAAGAAATCTGCCTTTAATTGTTCATGTTAACAATATTTTATTTTCTTTTATAAAAGGTAAGCATATTCTGTATTTTGCATATCTGAGTAAAACTAAAGAGCATATTTTGCATATCTGAGCAAAAATAAAGAGCATTTACAAAGAACTACATTTGTTAAGTTCATTTTAGTTTTCAAAAATTCAAAGTTTATGTGAGAAAATTGCTTACAGAAAACTTACGTTTCAACTTAAAATATTTTATTGTGCTATATACTACAGAAAATATATTGAGATATAGAAGATATATTCCAATAAGCTAAATAATTTAAGACATTAAACTAGATAATTTTAAAATGCATATAGAATCACAAGAAAATTATTCAAAGCAATCTTGAGCACAAAAAAGCAAGACTGGAGCCTTCACAGTCTGTGACCCAAAAATATATTATAAAGACAAAGTAACCAAAACAGTATGGTGCAAACATAAAAACAGGCACAAGGACCAATAAAATAGAATAAACGGCTCAGAAATAATTAGGTGCCTCTACAGTTAACTAATTTTTTAGTAAGGTGTCAAGATTACATAATGGAAGATTAAGGGCCGGCCAAGTAGCTCAGCGGATTAAAGTGACTGCAAGCAGATTTAGGACCCAAGGGTTCGATCTCTGGGTCTGCTGTGCAGGCCCCGCCCCCGGGGAAAGCTGAGATGGCAATTGAGACCGGGCTTGCGCCTGGACTCCCCGCTCTTTGGAGGCTGTAAACAGGCGTATCACTGCGAGTCCGATATAGTAGTGAGACTTTGAACACCCTGTAGATCATTCCCTAAAATACAAAACAAAACAAAACAAAAAAAACAAAAACAAAGCAATGAACAAACAACATAAGGAAAGGTTGGAAAGATCTATGCTGCAGCATTGTGACTCATTGTGACTATTGTATTCCTTTTTTTAAATTTAGATACTTAAAAAGGCTTTATTTGCAGAAGGGAAGGAATTTAATCAAACAGGCCAAATCCCATGTCATCATCATGGGACTCCTTCAACTCCTTCTTTTCTTCTTTCTTCTCTGCTGCAGTCCAGGCAGATCCAGTAGCAGGAGCTGCAGAACCAGGAGCAGCCACAACACACCCAACTGGCACAGTGGCAAGCATGCCAATCCCCTGGCTGAGTTCATCTTCAATGTTTTTCCCATTTGGTTCACCGATGATGACTTATTAAGCCGGTCATCTTCTGTCTCGATGCTCACGCTGTCCAGGATCTTCTTGATGTCTTTGGTGCACGTCCTCGGAGCTGGGGAAGGCACCTCCCATCCTCCGAGGACGGCCAGCAAGTAAGAGACCACGCAGCGCGTGTTAGCGGGACAGGCAGGCAGGCCTCAAGCGTGCAACCTTGGCGGTGTCTGGATCTTGTGATTTCCAGCACGCACTTATGCCGCTGAGCTATCTCCTGGTAACTAGCATATTCTTGAGAAATTTTAGACAATTTTCTCACCACAAAAAATGATAAGTATGTAAGGTTATGTGTGATATGTTAATTAGCTAAATTCAATCATTCTGATTTTGAAATATCATATTGTAGGTGAAAAAATTTTATCTTTAAGTTGAAAAGTAAAATGACATAGTCTTAAGTATTTGATTAATGGTTAGTTTATACAACAATAAGCAAGGCTGTTGCAGACTATGTACCAGGTATGCCTTTAAAATCTTTGTCCATATAAAGTCATTTTACTTTTCTAACTCAATCATCCTCATTTTATGGAAATTTCCATCCTTATTTTATGATTGTGGATATTGAATTCCAGAAATGTTTAAAAATATTCCCACCACAGCTATAACTTGAACTAAGAAACTAGTTGTAGAACCTATTCTCTTATCAACTATGCTCTTCTAGCTCCTGTTATATCATTTATTGTATTTCACATTATTACAGTTATATTAATAACGCAATATGCTGAGTCACATTCCTTAACTTATCTCTCATTCATTCCTTTATGTGAATATTTGAGAATATCTCTTCCATTATTATCTCAGGCACTTTGCTATGATCTTGTCTCCCAGCCTTACCTTATTTCTCGCAGTAAGCTAACAAATAAAAAGATGGTACTTGCTGATAGGGAAGACAGTGTCCTAAAAAGAGTGTCCTAAGCCAAAATTATTATCTACTTTAAGAATAAAGGAAAACAATGGCCGGCCAGATAGCTCAGTAGATCAAAGCGCCTGCTTAGGCAGAGCACAAGGTTCATCCCCTACATGCCATGCCAGCCCCGCCCTCGGGGCACCTTGAGAAGGAGATTGAGACTGGGCATGGTGGCACATGTCTGTAATCCCAGTGCTTGGGAGGCTGAAACAGGAAGAGCACTATGAGTCTGATCTACATAGTGAGACATTGAACACCCTGTAGACCCTGCACCAAATACATTAGAAAAGAAGAAGAAGATGACGAAGATGAAGACAAAGATGAAGACGAAGACGAAGAAGAAGAAGAAAGAAGAAGAGGAAGAGGAAGAGGAAGAAGAAGAAGAGAAAATGTCCCCATGTGGCAGAGCAGCAAGCGCCAGGAACTCAGCTTCTCCAAGACAAATGTCTAGAGACTTGAAATTAGTGGCTTGGAGAGGAACTGAGGTAAACAGAAGTTGCCTGGGAATCACAAAGGAACTGAGAAAAGAGAAGGAAATAGTATTAAGTGATAGAGAAAAAATAAATCACCCCACAGAGGAGAGAGACTATACAGTGCCACTAACAGAGGCTGATTAGCCACCAGCCAGGAGGCAAAGGGAACCTAACAATTTTTTGCTCATGGAGAACCAGAGAACTTCATCAGTATCAGAAGAATCATCAGCAGGTGGAACTAACAAGAAAAAAAGTGGGATGCTGCTTCTGGAGTGGCCTCCACAGACAAAAGTTGAATGAGTCTGTTTGCATATGTGTGATTCTCTTTTCTTGCCTTTTTCCCCCCAAAACAGTTTATAGAGTAAGGAAATTCTCCCTCATTTCTTTATATCCCTCTTACCTTTATCCATACTTGACATCTTCCTCCTTTCACCAATCTTAGTTCCCTTACAATCATACCTATTTTCAGTGCTATAATTTTTTTATCTTCCCCATCCTAAATCTTTGGCTCTTTTATATCTTACTAGCTTATTGTCTTCCCTATCAGCAAGTTCTAATAACTACACAGCTGTCTTTAATCACAAAATGACCCCATTTTCCCCCAAATATCTATCTTACTCCAAAAAAAATCCTTTGAAGACTCTTAGTGCTAAACCTTCAACTCAACTAAAGTACTGCAGTAAAATCAGTTCCAACACCAACCTTTTCTTCTAATCTGCCACTGGTCTCCCTTTCAAATTTCCCCCTAGTGTCTAACACTACTCATCCAAACACCACCCATTTTCTCCATCCCATCTCTCTTACCTCACTGTAGAGCAACCACAAATAATAAACTTTTATAGTGTGCATGGAAAATAGACAAAGGAATGGAGAGAAACTGCAAGAATCATCAAGTAAAGTATTATAAGATTGAATTTGTGAGTGCTTTTACAAATAGAAGCAATTGTGTTGGCAAAACATAGAGACAGTGTTGAAAGCACTTAAAGTGAATGACAGAATGATTAAATATACCATTAGACACACAAAGCTGAAAAGTTTTCATAGGAATGCAACATCCTATTGGAAATCTCCACATAAGCCACAAGTTCTCCTCAATTCCTTAGTACCAGTCTGTAGAACTCTCCCCACCAAAAAAAAAAAAAAAAAAGGGGGGCCGGGGAGATGGCTCAGTGGAATAAGTGCTTCCCTGGCAAGCGCAAGGGTCTGAGTTCAATCCCCGGTTCCGCAAAAAAAAAAAAAAAAAAAAAAAAAAAAAGATTAGAAAAAAGAGGGGTTATGTGTAATTTATAACCATATATTTATAAACAAATAAAAACAGATACAAGAGGGAAAATGGGAAAACAAGGAAATAAAACATCTCCAAGTCTCCCTGCAGCTTTCTCAAGGAAGAGGAAGAGGTCACATTGGGAGAGAAACACAAATATCAGGAAGCAGAAATCTATGAAAAGTTCATAGAAGGGGTGAAGTAAGTAGATGAATTTAAAGCATAAGTGAACCAAAACTTCACAGCATATCTTCACTTGATATGTCCCCAGGGAATTTTGGGAATATCAATAAAAACTGGACAAGCTAACCAAAAATGTTCACAGTATCAATGATAGATTCAACAAGGATAAAGATCCAACTAAAAATAAAACTATAGCCAATCTTTTTAATGAACATAGATGCAAATATCCTCAATAAGATATTAGCAAAAAAGAATACAACATGTTATCAAAAAGATGATATATCATGAGCTGATATCAAATAGGTTTTATCCCAGAGGTGTGAAGATAGTTCAATATATATATAAGTTCATAAATGAAATACATTACATTAAAAAAAGAATGTAAAAATTATTGTGATGTCAATAGATACAAGAAAGGCTTTCAACAAAATCCAATACCCTTTATGACAAATGCTTTCAAGACTCATGTTCTTGCCCCTGGACACAGTCTCCTCCACCACCTGTTCATTAGGCCCTTTTGGCATCATGTTCAGTGACACATCTGGCCACAGTTTCCTCCAGGTTAAGTTTAAGATCCAGTAAATGACAACTTTCCAGGCTTTTTCTGTGAGGCTGATGCTGTAGAGTACATTGACATGTTTCTTCCAGAACTTTTTCAGAGTCAAGGGCATCTCCTCAGTGACATTAAATCACAAGGTAAAGAGTGCCTTTTGCACAGAAGAGTACCTTGTTGAAGTTGCAGATCACTTGTGGATCTGTGGGCTGCAGGAGAAGTGTTATGTTAGGGGGAGAATTTGACATTTGTCAAATAATACTCATGAAGCAAGACTGGAGTGTGTTTCAGGGCACTCTTTATTGGAAGAAGGCACCTTTCAGGCAGTTGCCTGCTAAAATATTTCTTAAGGCTGGGTGGGAATGCCTCATGCAGCATCCCACAAACAATTTTTCTGTAATCAACGCTTTCACATTGTCCCTCCACATAACAGGCAGTATAGCCTTGTCCAGACCTGTTCCTAGAATGCAAGTGGAACAACAGCAGTGGCTGGACTTTCAGATTAGTGCTTGTGTACACACAGGAAAAGGTTCAATTTGTTCTTCAAGTGCTTTTCCCCTGTAGTGCATTTCCCTCCCACATAATATAGGTTCTGTTAAGCAAGTTTTTCCTGTTTTATTGTAGTTGAACACTTGTTGAACAAAATATCTTTCTGCCTTCAAAGAGTTCTGTGAATTCTTTCTTATAGATATCTGCAGTGGCCTTGAAAGAACTAGAATTGTCATCAAGCCTTGTCACAGTGCGGATGGCATTTCTTTCAAGGAATTTATCAAACCACCCTATACATTCATTACTTGTTGCACTGTAAAGGAAGTTTCTGGCAGTAAATCATTGTGAAATTACCTGGATTTTTCATAGTTTAGAAGATTCACTAGCACTCACGTCTACCAGCTGTTTTGCATTCAAGTACACTGATGTTTTCCCACCTCTATTACCACTTGTGTCCTCCACTTGGTTAACATTGTTACTCCTTTTGCCACATCAGCTCATTTGATGGCACCTTTTTCCTTCACAATAGTGAAAACTATCAGTTTATCCACCTTATACCCTGAAGCCTAATCACTCATGTGAATGACACATTTGTACTTTTCTACAATTATTCTCTTCAATTAAATGGCTATATTGCTCAAGACCTTATCATTCTTGCTTTGCACTTTCTTTTTACCTTCATTCTTGCTCTGTACTTCCTTGTCACCTTCATCACCACTCTGTCCTTTCTTTTTATCACCATGTTTGCTCTGCACTTTCTTTGGAGACACGCTGGCTTGAATAATACCATACACTATTTTGTGTGCTAAAAAGCACACCAAAAGTTTGATAGCAAGTGTATCTAAGCCTGTCTGCAACCACAATGGTAGTTAGAGGAAGTCATGACCACATATCACATTGGTGATGTCTTTTCAGTGAGAAGAATGGCCACATGGATGTTCAAGTGGGAAGATGGCTATGGTTATGTTAATCTCCTGATGTAGAGTTTGTGAAATGAAACAACACTTGCTCAACACAAACACTTCTATATGTGAACCAAGTTGTTCATAAACAGAAGCCTTCATGAACAAGGCATTATTGAACTCTAAATAGAATATCCAAAGAACAGTAAAATACTCATAAAATGAATAGCAAACTTCACCAGTGTAGCAAGACACAGATGAACACACAAAAATCTTTAGCATTTCTGTATACCAACAATGAATAGGATGAAAAGGATATTATGAAAACAATACCATTCATAGTTGCCTCCAGAAAAAGAAAATACTTAGGAGGAATTAACATAGGCAAGAAAGTGAAAGCTCACATTTGCAACATAATATGATGTTTGCACATGTGGGTCTGATTTATTTTGCTTACCAATACCGTCTCTAGGAGATTGAAGAAGACATCAGAAAATTGAATGACGTTCCCTGCTCCTGGAGAGGCAAAATCAAATTTTTAAATTGGCCATACTCCCAAAACTGGTATACAGACTCAATAAAGTCCTAGTCAAAATACAAGCAGCATATATTACTAATTTAGAAAAAAGTCCTAAAATGTGTGTAGTACCAGAAAAGACCCAGAATAGCAAAAGCAAATATGGGCAAGACAAACAAATAGGCATTGTAGTATCTGATTCCAGGTGATACTACAAAGCAATAGTAATAAAAATAGCGTGGTACTGGAACACATATGTGGATCAATGAAACAGAATTGAGGATACAGAAACTTTCTCAGACACATCTAGCTATTTGTTCTTTAACAAAAGTGCCAAAATCATATTAAAGAAAGAGCCTGTTCAACAAATGGTACTGGGAAAACAGGTTATCTGTTTGCGGAAGATTGAAACTAGATCCTTATCTTTCAGAATATACTACATTAAAATCAAAATGGATCAAAGATATAAATATTAAAACAGAAAAATTAAACTTACTGGACATAAAATAGTTGAAACACTTGAAGACGTAAGTGTAGGAGGTGAAGCAAAGCCTCAGTAGCAAGACTTAACAAATGGGATCATCATACTAAAAAGCTTCCGTATAGCACAAGGATCCATCAGTAGAATGAATTGCCAACCCATAGAAAGGTAAAAAAATGCCATCTTTCCTCAGAAGATAATATCCAGAATATACAAAGAACTAAAAATATTAAGCCACCTAATATTAAAGATGTAGTTGGAAACAGGCAAAAGAAATGAACAGATACTTCACAGAGGAGGAAGATGTACAGTCAATGAAAATATTAAAAATGTCTGACCACTAAAGAAATGTAAATTAAAACAAGGCTAAGACTCCACCTTACTCCAGACAGAATGGCAGTCATTAAGAAATTATGCAATAACACTGCTGATGAAGTTGTAGTAAAAAAACTCAAAAAACAAAAAAACCCTTGTTGGTTGGAGTGTAAAGTAGTACAACAATTATATGAATCAATATTCCCTGATAGGTATCGTCCCTAAAGAATAGAAAACATCATGCTACAGTGGTACAGACATACCAGTGTTTATAGTAGCACAATTTGTAGTAGCTAAATCTTGAAGACAGCCTGTATGTACATCAACAGACGATTGGATCCAGACAATGTGATGTCTATATATAATGACTACTAATCAACTATAAAGAACAAAACATTTGAGACAGTTGTAGAAAACATGGATGCATTTTGAAAACATAATTTGGGGTAAACACACTAGATGTACAAGCTTATATACTATATGGAATTTCTCAGTTGAGTGAGGCATAGAGAATAAGGATGCGTAGAAGGGAACAAGGAGATGGACACCTTGTGAAAGGGAAGGGCTGCAAGGGAAAAAGCACAAGGAGGAGGGAGAGGGGAAATAAGTAGCATAAAGGTGTGCCATGTACATAGACCTAGTAGCTTCAGTTAATGTAAACACTCTATGCCACAATGTAAGCTACAATTAATATCAACAAGAATAAAAAATGGAACAGGAGATTAGGGAGGGAGGGAGGGAGAAAGAGGGAAGAAAAAAGGGATTATATAAAACAATCGGTGGTACATACATCTTAAGGATACTAATAAAATCAAAAAATAAAAAAGAATAAGAACCTGGTTGTCTTTTGGGGACATATTAATATCCCTTTATTGACCATATTCAGCCTGCAAAATGCCAGCACGAATTTTGCCTTTTCTATCCATTTCATGGCCCAGATTTCAAGGATGTTAATACCTTACTCCATCTTAGAGGGGAATCATTGATTTTAAAAATATTTTTCTCTCTGTGTTGTGATTTAAGAAAAATGAACAAAGATGAGGTCTAATGATCTCTATTTTGAAATGGACAAATTTTTACATAAGACGAGAGCTGGAGTACTCTTATCTGTGCTGTGACAAGGCCAAAGATGCAATAAAAGAGAAGCTAAAGTCAAAATTATTTAATGGAAGAGAGTAGAGAAACATGAAAATAATATGTAGACGATACAGGAGAACAGTGAAAGCAAGAAAATCAAGAAGCCTGAATCCAAAGGGTGGAGCTTGTACTTGAAGGGTGTTGAGAAATTCTGCTTTGCCCAATCTCTTACTTGTGGAAGCCACAGTTTCAAAACTGCCATTTTGCTTGAATTCATCTTAGGCCTTAAGGAAATAAGCAATTAAGAACTGCCACTGACCACATCCCTTTTCTTCTGGCGTGTGTACCTTCTTGCATCACCCAAGCCTTTGATGTTATCCCTAAATCACTCAGTTTCTCTCTTCAGTATTTTATCCCTTATCTGTGGCCCTCACCCTCGTAAACTAACAATTAACTACTTATGCTGAAGAAGAATTTACCCTGGAAATTAGTTTTTCAGGTTTTTTTTTTTTTTTTTTTTTTTTTTTTTTTTTTTGCAGAACCGGGGATTGAACTCAGATCCTTGCGTTTGTCAGTCAAGCGCTTATCCTACTGAGCCATCTCCCCGGTCCCTAGTTTTTCAGTTTTAAGGAGACCATGAGAAAGTTCCTAAAATGTCAATGCCAGTTTTGTTCCTCACAATTACTTTCTTTTTCTGTCTCTCTCTCTCACTTTCAAGTTTTTCTTTTAGCTTTGAATACAGAATTTAACAGGGAGACCAGATCACTAGAGCTAACACTGGGGGTGGGGGGGGAGGGAACTCCTTAAAGAAGTGAGTGGGACAGCTCTCCAGCCCATGATGTAGCCCAGCCATCTCCATTTCTTCATTTTCTTTCCTCTGACTCATGTTCCACAAAGCAGGCCCACCCACACCCACTGCTCTACTAAAGTTTCTAATAATTGCTCCATTTGTGACTTACAGGTAGATGTTGTAGACGTTTAGCTCTTTTGATCTTGTTTTGAGATTCATAATGTATGTCATGGTTTTGCAAGGGAAACAATGTAATACAGGGCACATTTTATAAGCAATCACCCAGAGAATCCTACAGAAGTGCAGGAAATCTGTCCACATATTAAAGACCAAAGAATCCAGCTGAGGGTCTAGATCCTAGTACAATACATGAGTGCTGAAGACGTAGAGCTCATAACAATGCCTCCTACAAATCCAATTGGAGGCCTAAAGCCTTGGACAAAGTCTTATGTGGGTATGCTTCATGGATCTGTGCTAACAGGCTGATGGATCTGAACTGGAGCCAGGAAGAAATGCTCAAGGTGAGAACCACAGTTCTCCCGAAGGTACCACAGCCATCCTCAGCAACAGTGAGATCCCAGGCTCCTCTAGCAATGAGAAAAGCTGATTTCCCGTCAAGAAAGCCAGTGTGACAAACTTCTATATGAAGCTGAGCACCTTCTTTTTCTCCAGAGCCACTAAGTGATGCTCAAGATGAGTACCAGAACTCCCCCAAAATGAACCACATCCATACTCAGCAACAACAAAGGTCCTAAGCTCCTCCAGTGACAGGAACAGCAAAGTTCATCAGGAAAGCCAGCATGACAAGATCCTCCAGCAGAACAGCCCAAGAGAACTAGTAGCTTCCAACAGCTCCAATAGCTTCTCCAAACAGCATCCCTAACACCATTCCAATTCCCAGTGTTAAATGTCTTCTTGCGCAAAGATGCTTTTTATACAAAATATATCACTAGCTTGTTCCAAGAGCTACATTTCGTGTGGTATCACTTAAGTGGGAGTCCTCATCCTCTGTATTGTAGCCACTTTTACCTACTCATCTCACCAAAATAAGCATCTTCTATGCCTTGTGCCATTGCCTATTCTCTTCATTCTTCATGACATAACTTTGCTAGCTTTTGTTGTCCAATAAACTCTTATCCTTGAAGAACTAGATCACATTGACACTTAGAAGCACTTTTGTGGATAACTACCTATTCCCCAGAAGTCTCTCATTTCTCTGTGCTCTAGTAAAACTGCAATACTTCTCTAGTTTTACTAGATACATTTCTATTTATCTCTTACTAGACTGAGAAATTCATAGAAGTATATCTACATGCTAGACACAATATTCTGTACTGGTGATTCTAAAGATGACAAGATATAGTGTAGTTGTACCCTTCCTCCTTTCTGCTAGCCATCCATTTACTCATTCTTTTAGTCATTCATCAAATATTGTCTATGACGGGCTTTTATTCCTAAGGAAGCAGTGAGCATGTAACCTTTCTTAATTTGATTTAGAGAATCTGAAACTAAATTTATTGTCCTTTGTCTAGAAATCTTACAGACAATTTTGGAAACAACTTATATTCACACTTTATTCTTATAAGATTATTGAAAAATAGACTTTTTAATTTTTGCTACTGGTAATTGAACTCAGGACCTTTCACTTGCCAGGCAAGCACATGTGCCACTAAACTGTATCCCTAGCCCTAAAAGTAGACTTCATTGCTGAGTACTCAGTGATGAAATAACGTTCCCAACTTTATTGTTAGTATATGGCCTTACAAGAAATGGATCTAAGTCTGATTTTAGGGCTTATTTCCTTTCCACTCTGAGTGCTACTGTCTTCCCCACTTAGCCATCTTCTAGTAACTACTGCATGGCTACTATGTACTGTTCTCCAAATGTCCTTCTGCTGAGTTACTTCATGCCCTGATGACCTTTCCGTGGAACTTCCCAAATTTCAGTTTCCCCAGGTGTCTATGAGCTGTAACTTATATCTCCTCCTCTCAATTGTTTTGAGCAATTTAGAGGTTGAAGTGGCACAAAGACATCTAATTAGTGAAACAGACAGATGTGGGAAATTTTAAAAAGAGACAATTCCATGTTAAGGCAGGACACATACAGGGAAATAGAATGGAGTTAGCAAGGGCTGTGGCATGGTGATGGCATCTGTGTGTGGGTCCTGTGTCTGTGTGAGTGTGAGATTGCAAGCACATGTGCTGTCTGAAGAATCAAGCATCTGGGTCGGGGGCAGTTGTGCTGAAACTAGGCATTTTTATTGTCTGACTGTTCTTAGGCACATGTGGCTTCTCTGTGGGTGTGCCAGTCCTGTCTGCGTATGGTTTCTCTATGTGCATGTGGGCGTCCTGGAAGAAGAGCAAGGCTCTAAATAGTTTTCCCAGACTTCTATTCAGGGCCCAAGCCTCTAAGTGAAAATGACGTCAGAGGCATAAATGCAATTAGCTACTGATATCTTAATTGTAGGCATGGAAAAGCCACAAAATGGAATGAGCAACCCAGTGTACATCCATTTCATCTTCTTTTTTCCAGTCTTAAAAGCTTTTATTCTTTATGTGTATCCTGTTGCCCATGTGAATTATTTTTCACTCTTTCTGTACATTATTAACTTGAATGATTGGTTGTGTGTTTCTACCTTTCAAAAAGAGTAGAGAGCCAGGAGACCCAGAGAAGATGGTAGTACATGTGTTTAGATTAAAGGTACAAGGATAGAGCACTTTCCCTAACACATGAAGCTTTGAAGCCCACTCTATGCCATGCTCTGGGTTCTAAAGCAGTGCCTCATCCTCCAGTATCCCCAATAATAGGCCAACACTGTGACAGATGTGGCAAATGATAGAACAAAACCAGGAATTATGACATAACTTCAAACAAGGCAGTGACTTTGCTAAATATAAGTTCTGTTTGTGCTACACCAAAATAAAAATTTGTAAAATATTTCAAAAATGTAAAGTTTATAAAAATGAACAAGGAAAAAAATCTAGGACACTTGCTTTATGGAGAGCTTCTAGTAATAGCAGAATCAGACTTTATCCCTTTCCAAATATTTTAACTCACATTTACTTTCACCAGTGACACTGATACCCAAAAAGATAAAATATTCTTCAATTTTTTATGTTTTCATTTTTTGTTACATATAGGAGGTGAGCTAAGGGACAAGTAGTGAAGGGGGAGGGAAAAAGTCAGAGGCACAGACAGGTATAGGGAAACTGCTTTATTATACTTAAGAGACATCGATAGATTTGTATTCTGTTGAATGATAGTAATACAATAGGGGGAGCAGTGAGATGTTTTCTCCTAAATTAGAAATAGGGGAATGATGTTTGCCATCTGTGGCAGTCAGTAAACCAGAGGTTATGAATATGTGTTAACTTTATTATTAAGTACTCAGAGATGAAAAATTTTGTCCAAGTTTATTGTTAATAAATGGCCTTAGAAGAAATGCTTCTAAGTCTGATTCTAGAGTTCATCTTCTTCCCATGCCCACTGCTACTGTCTTCTTCATTTAGTATGGAGTGTTTGGGAGCACATACAAACTCCAGGTTAGTTTGTCTGGGTATAATTTCATGTAGGCAATTCTAGAATGTGACTTTGATTTAGTAATTGGAACACAATTGTGTTCTGCTTCAGGTGGAGCCACAGTACAGAATGTTGAAAACAGTAGGTCTGGACAAACAGAAAAGGGAACACAGCTGGCAGGCTAGGCAGGCAAGTGGGGGCCACAAAGGTCCCATTCTCTTCAGGTTGGTGTAGGGTAACAGTTCTTCACCATAGTATGAAGTGTGGCTTAAGATCATACTTATTTACATGTGCTTTTGTTCTCTGCTCACTAAGTATCATTTTCATAATGGACTGTTCTGCTAATGAGTAGGCAGCACGCTGAGTGAGGAACATCCTTATTCTAGAGCGTGGAAGAGCATCTCCCAAAAAGTGGAGGAAAGTGCAGCTTAAATGGACTAACAGACTTCATCTTATTGATCAGATTATCTAGCTTTTATCCGCCTCTCAGGATGATGAAACTGGGAAGATGTTAACAAAGTGAGGGTCAGGTTAAGAACTGTATCCCCCGGGAACCCTAATGGTAGACAGGAAGCTGCCCTTCCTCTAGAAAACAACTTACTCACATAGAATATTTAACATTGCTGAAGTTTTATTTAGAAAAAATGCATGTAGAATATACTCAAACCTACTGAATCATGCATAGTTCTAAATTTTTTCCTTGATGATGCTGGAAAGGATTCTTTTTTATTTTTTTTATGTATCCTAATTAGATAAAAAGATAACAGCAAAGTAAAAGATAACATAGCAATGAAACAGTTTCAAAAATAGATTAGTATGACATTTGCAATAATTAATACATTACATATTGTTTTATTCATAGTATTTATTCAGAGGACAAGATGTAGACATGATATCTTGTCTAAACATTATTAGTACAGACCTTTCTTCTCATTGAACTAAGAGAAAGCAGCTGTATATCTATCCTATTTTATATACACATATATTTTTTTCACTGCAAAATGATCATTTATTTATATCCTCCTTTTTATGTTTTGTTTTGTTAGAGGTGTGTGTTCCATTGTTGTTAAGAAGCTGTCTTTGGAGAAGTCTTTAAAGGATCTTTTCATACTCGATGGCAGTCCAAACATTGTAGGTGATTGAAATCAGCAAAATAACCCAACATAGTCCAATAGTCCAACACAGTAGTGAGTTACCAGCACAACTGGCAATTGTGGAAAGCATTCTAATTTGTCTGACTTTTCTCCACATGCAATTATAATCATGATTTTCATGACTAATTTTGGGAACTTTGTGATGAAAGGTTGAGGCACAGTGAGGTGAGAAGGAAGAGATCAAACTCATGTTTTGAAGTAATTTTTAAGACTAACTATGATCTGTGAGAGAGGTAGTTTTTTTTCTGATGAATTCTACATTCCTTTATTAAGAACGGAGGCAGGTACGAAGGAGAAGGTAACAGTAGTAATGCTTGATATAGGGCTGGGGAGATAGCTCAGTGGTCTAAGCATCTGCCTGGAAATGCTTTACATTTGCTTTAGCTTGATCAGGTCCATGAAATGATTATAATAAATAGGAACACATTAATTGCTGACATAGTTAAGTATGTACATTACACAGTGACTGAACTTACTGCAAATTTTCCCACTTAAATCATGTGTACAAAAAAACCCTATTTCCTCTGCAATAATACAAAATCAGGGAAAGGGAAATGTAGTAAGTTTTTTTAAAAAATATTTTTATTGAGAAACAAGTAGCGATGAGACAGTTTCACAACTGATTACTAGTACATTTTCAATAGTTAATACATTGCATATTATTGTCTTAGTGGTTATTCATTGTACAAGATGCAGACCTGATATCTTGTCTCAAACACTATTAGAAGAAACCTCTCTATTCATTGAATTAAGAGAAAGTAGCTGTATATCTATCCTATTTTGAATATACAGATACAAAATGGTAGTTTATTTGTGTCACCCTTGTTTGGTTAGTTTTGTCAGAGAAGGGCACTCCAGTGTCATTTAAAAACTGTAGGTGCATGAATTCAGCAAAATATCCCAATATAGTCCAATAGTCCATAACAATAGTAAGTTTTCCATAACACTGGCTGAAGTTGTTTACTTGAGCATTTTATAGCTCATCATATTAATATGGTTTTACTTTTTATACTTCATTTTCATACTTTTCTGCTGGATGGTTAAGACCAAGAAAGAGCAAGACCTACATAACAGGAAATGTAACTTTTGTATCTGATAAGGTCAGTCATATCCCCTCAGGATTTAACCTAAAACCCTGTACCTCAGTTTGTAGATCCTCTGTTAGTGTCATTCATATGGATGAGTCATGGCCATTGCTTGATCAATTTGCTCTCTGTGAAATCTTGCGAGTGTTTTCTTTCCATTTTACTCTCCTTAGGCACACTCTACATCATTAATCACTTTCCTCTGTGGCTCCATAATCTCCTTGATCAGAAAATTTGGGACACAACTGAGTTACAGGATGTTACAGGACAGGTTCTCCTATTTCCTGACTCCTTACTGCCCTTGAAAAGCTAGGGCCAAAATGTTGGCTGTCCTTGTAGCCCTTCTCTTTCTTTAATTTTTTGTCTGCAAACTTAAGTTGTTAACCCTCTAGAAGAGAAGCTTAATGATATTATTACCCTATAACATAGGCAGTTGAGCTTAACCTCACTATCTGTCTGAATATCAAACATCTTAGACATAACATGGAACACATATTTTCTATCAAGTACTGATATGTTCAACTTCAAGTCCCTCCAGAATATGAAGAAAAATCTTAAAAAGTTAACAGAAAAAGGTAAAAAAAAATAAGCATTTACATATTTTTACACAGAAATTTAGAAATCTAACAATATGCAGCCTTGTAGCAGGACAGTCTTATGACTTTTTTTTTGTCTCATGTCTTCATTTATTACCCTTTTTTTTTTAAATAAACCTTTACTTGAGAGACAGTATGGCCATAATTGGTATCTCATGACAAGCAGTATGTAATCAGAAGACCAGAATGACAGGCATTGCAAGTATGACCCTACCATTAAACGTTGCTTTCTTCAGTGCAGTTGCTTCGTTCACAGGTATCAGCATATATAGTCAGGGTGAGAGACCTACCAATTAAGTTCTATTTTCAAAAACATGCTGAAGATGAGAGAGGTAGATTTTTGGAGAGAAGTAGCCTTGAAGGACAAGGCTACGTGTTAAACCACAAATAAATATTTGGTATTCTGAAAGTATGGTGCTCAGATGTCATGCATTTTTTAATCCAATACTGTATGAATTGAAATAACATGGACTATAGCTTTAGAAAGACCAAACATAAAATTTCTTGTTTATTATTTGAAGTTATTTGCTCTAAATGCTTGTTAATTGGCATTTTTGCTTTTTGGATCCAGGGAACACTCAATCATGAATTATTATCCAATCTTTTCCTATGGCTATTACATGTTAAAACAGACTGTCCTTCAGCACCCCAGACAATACTTCCAGGGTCAATGGCCATTTTTACTTGGATATCCATCTAGCATCAACATACCACTCTATTTTCTAAATATTTTCTCCTTTAGCATTCTACATCTCAATAAATGATATTGCTTCATGCTTATATTTGTAAATCACGCAGTAGGGTTTTCTTGATATGACCTTCTCTAATATGGAACATTTAATTTGTCTAATTTTTTTTTGAACCAGGGATTGAACTCAGGCCCTTGTGCTTGCCAGGCAAATGCTTATTCCACTGAGCCATCTCCCCGGCCCCTTAATTTGTCTAAATAGCATAAGATTTAACCATTTGTCTCCATTCCGCTGTCATGAACTTGCATCAGATCATCATGATCTTTCATCAAATAACTGAAATTTCTTTCTAACCAGTATCTTTGTCTCCAGGTCCATGTCTCTAAGTGAAAATTATGCCATGTTTAACTGGGTTTCTATTTGGTCTATGCTTTTCCCATACAGTTCTTCCTAAATATTCATCTTGAGGTTTCTTATTTGTTTTGTATTTTTCTGTTTTATGTTTACCATAGTGTTAATTTTCTAATACCTACATTTTAATATCCATTTTATTTAATTTTCTCCATATTCTTTTTTTCGTATTCTTTTCTAAAATCAATAAATCAATTCCTTTTATTCTTTCCCCCATACAGAGAGCTCCCTCTGAGAATGAGTAAAAGCTTGGACTTGTCACACTATTGTCACATGGTTTTGTTTCCATCTTTTTGCATAATTGTCTGGTTTTGCATAACAGTCTGGGTGCATAGTTTTCTGGATCTCATGCCTTCTTCGTTTATTTCAGTAAGTGACAACCTATAAAATCGCAAATAGAGAGACAAATGTATGTCACAGTAACAGTGAACATAGCTTCTGTGTTAAATACATTGTTAGTTTGGCTGGTTAAAAAAATTTAGTCTTAAAAATTCATTCTTAAACTTGAAGATATTCTTTAATACATGATGTTATTGAGAAGATGCTTGATTTTCCCCTTGGAAGCTTTTATAATCTTGTTCTTACATC
The DNA here is from genome assembly GCF_000260255.1 of Octodon degus. NCBI lineage: Eukaryota > Metazoa > Chordata > Mammalia > Rodentia > Octodontidae > Octodon > Octodon degus. Next base: position 6,664,533 of record NW_004524720.1, read on the forward strand.
TTTGTTTTACATTTTTACAATGATTTTCTTGTGTGTGAGTCTTCTCTCATTTATGTTACCTCACTGATTTTACATTTACACCCATTTTTCAATTTATGCTTTAGTTTGGGAAAGTTTTTTCTTTTATTTTTCTGATCATTTCTCTGCTTTCCTGATATTCTTTTCCCAAAACTCATTCACTGGCTAATCTGGATTCAGCTATTAAAATGTTTGTCTTTGTTATGTTTTTCATTTCTCTTCCTTTTATTGCAAGTTCCAGGAAGCGAAGTATTCTTGTCTTCTGTTGAAGTTTTTATTTTAGTGATTTACTTTTTAACTCAGTGTAATGCTTTCTTGCATTGAATTTCAGTGAAACCAAAAGCCCTATTATAATGATAGAGTTCTTTCCAACCTTCTCCTGTTCTGCATTTTCTACTCAGCTGCTGTTGCCTTGGGTATCTATCCAACTTGTATTTCTGTTTATCACATTTACTTTTTATACAGAAAATCCCTGAAAGCTGTGTAAGCTGCTGTGAGACATCTTCTTGGACCCCATGGAGACTTGGAATACAAGGTAGGTTTTGGGTACCACTGCCACTCTCACATGGATTTGTTGCAGGCACATCAGAATGTGGGAAAATCCCGAATCACGTTACTGCCACTTGTGCTCATGTTAAAGTGAATTCTGCTATGAAAATAAGAATCTTATGATACAAAATTTTGCTAAGTTTTATTATGGAAACATATTTTCTGACTCATGTTTAGTGAAATGAGGGGATAGATCTATTAAAGGAAATAATATCAAAAAGAAAATAGGTCTGGTCTAAGCATGTACCTGTGAAGCGTAAGGACCCAAGTTTGATAACTGGTGCTGCATGCCATGCTGGCCCCAGAATCCCATGCATGCAACACTGGCCCTGAAACCAGCCATGGTAGTGCACACCTGTATTCCCAGCTCTGGTGAGACTGAGACAGGAGGATCACTATAAGTCTGAACTGTTTAGTGAGACTCTGTATCCAATAAACAGATTTAAATAAATAAATAGAAAAAAAATTCACACCTGCTTTTCTCCAGACCTTGGACTCATGTTCTGTGGCTGAAAAAGCAGGTGGTTCTTCACAATGTGGCAAACTCTGCCAGAGCGGCCATGGCGTCTCTGGACACCATGACACCATGTTGGCACACTTTTATTTAAGGCCAAACAATTTTAATAAAATTGAGAAATGGGTGCACTCAGAAAGAAGAGGCATACCTCTTGACTAGGAACTTTTTGGGAAGTAAGAAAATACTTGCCCTACTCAGGCAAGTATTGCCAAAGGTTATGCATCTAGCAAATGTCATCGTTTTGCACATTCTGCCTCTTGACCTCTCCTCAGATGTTCTAACTTCCCCTTTCTGCCCTTTCAAAACAGTTGGCAGGACAGCATGGTGGATAAAAGCTGGGTTCTAAGGTTGGACAACTATGGATTTGAATCTCTGCCTCATTAGTTAGTGATTTTGGTCCTTTGGTGAACTGCCCCATTACCATGACCGTTAAAAGCGATAGAGCCCTCTATATCCATTCTCTATTCCTCCAATCTTTACTGTCCCAGCAATCTGACTCAGGATCAGGAACTTGATCCAGTACTTCTGGTTGATTTGAGCTAACAGAGAATCTTCTCAGGATATTAGAAGAAAATAAGGTTGGGGTATCTACTCTCCCTACTACTCTCAGTGTTTGTTTAGCCTGGTTGCATCCTTTTACAAAGGAGTATTTTGGAAAATAGTGTTCTCCACTTAATACCCTCTCTGGCTTCTAGTAATTATTCCCAGCCCTTCTTCAAGATTTAGATGGTGATACCCAAAGCTCCAAGCATTAGGGTACTGCTTTACGCCTTCTAATATTTTATACCCTGCCTACACATTGGTACGTAGCTGGGGAGATAGCTCAGTGACTTAAGTGACTGGCTGGCTTTATGAAATCCTCTTTTAAGTTGTCCATTTTGAGTTAGTCATCTGTTTCCTGTTGGAAATCCACAAATATATCTTTGCAAGACTTAATTTCATTTTTTGTAAAATGGGCATATGAAGATCATTTGCCTCATAGATTTATTGTGAAAATTGAGATAAGGGCCTAAGGCACTAGGCATAGCTCATATAAAGCACTTCGAGAGTTTCATTTGTTACTATGAATATTATTCATTTTTACTTAAGTTCAAAGTTAATATATTGTTGATTATATTTCAAAATTCTGTTTTTTCCCAACATTTATATATACTAGACTTTTCTACATTAACCTGTGGTGAGAAATTTTTATTTTTACTCTTTTCTCTTGCATGTCTTGTCATTTAAACTAACCAATAGATTGCATGAAAGAAGACTAGTAGGCAATACGACTACATTTATTAATAAGAAGGCAGACAGAGGCTATGATTTGAACAGAGGCATTAATTCCCCATTGCTAATAAAATACAAGCACACCCCCATAAAGAAAACAAAACAAAACAAACAAACAAACAAACAAACAGCACTGCTAAATGCATACAAACTTGCTCAATTCTTAGGTAGTTTCATGGATTAAAATATTCTCTAGTCCATGGAGATATTCAAGCAGAAAATGTCTTTCCAAATGGAATAAACCCTAATCTGCTAAGAAGTGTGAAGTTCTGACAGAAGCTCGTAAGATGAAGTAGTTGACTTTAGCTTTGCTAACTATAATTCTGATTGATTTCCATAGACAAAGAAAGCAACAGGCAGGCTACCCGGGAGCAGACTCTGAGTCACCAGGGCCTAACACCATGTTGTTTCAGTCTGAGCTGACCTAAACACAGAGCACAGCTTGGGACAAGGAAGAGTCTAAAACATCTCGGGAACAGATGTAAGAAAGGCTTCATTTATGTTTTCACAAAAATGTGGTTACCGTAGGCTACCACCGTCAGAACCAGAGGACACCATGCTGGTTAACAGAAACCAGATGCTGTAGTAAAGGAAGCCATGGATAAATATGAATTATTTTCAGCTGAATGACCTTTAATTATCTCCCCTAATGCAGAGCCCTGGTTTTCTGCCATAATATTTTTTGGGTACTTAGAGAAGAAAACAACAAAGGGGCACCATTATAGAGTGATTTATGGAGAACACATACAAGGGTCATTCATGGTATGTGAGAGAAAAAGGAGTGGATAAAGAGAGAGAGAGAGTGAGCACACAAGAGAGATTGAAAATGAACTCACCATCAAAACTGAAAGCACAGGAAATACAGTTATGTGGGCAGAGTCCTGGCCAGCAGCCAGGAGTCCTGGGTTCCAGTCCTTATTTTGGTACTGACTCATTGTAACATGTTGAACCAATTCAAACCACATTCCTACAATCCAGTATCTTGGCTTTATTATCCCAAGATTCCCCTCATCATTGCAAAATGGGATAAGTCTTTGTAGATTTCCTAATTTCTGGGAATACTAAGAGGCCTAACAGTAAATGATCTATTTGGCTTTCTACCAGCCCAATAACCCATGGGTTGATTCTTTTATCTCATATTCTCTCCTACACCTACAATCAAACATCTTTTTTGGGGGGGCAGAACCGGGGATTGAACTCAGGGCCCTTGCGCTTGCAGGAAGCGCTTATTCCACTGAGCCATCTCCCCGGCCCTGTAATCAAACATCTTAAAGATATAAAATTTGAAAGGTCACTTTCCCCTCCCTGTCTCTTTTTCTGGGACTTGTTTTTCTCTTTTTCTTTTCTTTTCATCTTAATGTTCATCTTAATGACTTTATTTTGAGAACTACTTCATGCTATTAAAATTCAGGTAGTAGCAGAAACTCTTCATAGTAAGTGAACTGTTTATGGAAAATATACTATTTAATAAAAGATTCACTTGTAGATGTACTCTATCTTTTTTTTTATTGAATTTTGCTAATTTTTCTCAAGAAATTCAACATGCTCTAGAACATATGCACCAAGTTAGCTTACAGAGCTTAGACTTCTCACTGAGAAAGTGAAGTTTATGCTTCTCTAGATTCCTTGTTGCTATTTATCTCCTACATAGAATTTTTTGTCTTTTTCTTTAAAAACTTAATTTCCTAGAATATCTCCCTCCCCTTGTTAAGTTTACTGACTCTACTGCAATAATTATTATGAAATCAGCAAAGACTTATCTTAGATTTTGTGTCTAGGCCTAAGGCCAAGAAGATTCTGAGAAATGAAATTGCTGTGAAGGAAAATCAAGGCCCTATTCACTTAGTTTGTCTTCCCAACAAACATTTCTTCTATAATTTTCTCTTTTTTCTTCTGGATTATAATCTCCCCTTTTGGATATTTTGGAAAAGTATATAAATATACCATTACTGTAATTTCCTGCCTCCTTAAAAATCATTAGTTTTCTAGGGCTTCCATAGCCAAATACCACAGACTACGTGACCTGAACAACAGAAACACATTCTTCATAGTTCCGGAGAGAAGTCCATGATCTTGGGGTCAGCAGTTTGGTGTCCCCTAGGTCCTCTCCCCTCAGCTTGCCCATGGCCTCCTTCCTGCTGTGTCCCCATATCTCTCCCTGCTGAGTGATGCATCCCTGTGTTTCTGCATCTGAATCCCCCTTTCCTACAAACACATTAGTCAGATTGAAATAGGTCCACCCTGCCACTCTGAGTTCAACAAAATTTCCCTCTTTGAAGACCGCAACTCCAAACTCGGTCATAGGCTGTGGCAGGGGCCAGGGAGACAGCTCAGGAGAATAAGTGCTTGCCTGGCAAGCACAGGGCCTGAGTTCAATCCCCAGTTCTGAAGAAAAAAAAAAGGCACTGTGGCACTGGGGGCTCTTAGGCATACCTCTGGTGAATTGGGGTGGTCCATAGTTCAGGCTGTAACACAAACTAGCATATAAACTCTACAGCTGTCTTTGCACACCAGTTTTCTCTCTGACCATCACCTCATTTTCTTCTCACTTTTAGAAAAAAAAATCTTGAGAGTTATATATTTTTGCTCTTTCCAAAATTCCTGCTCCTATTTTCTCTTTTAGATGTCTGCTTCTCCTGTGCCATAAAAACTATGTCAACAGTAAGATCAGTGATAACCTAATGATAAATTCAATATATATATATATATTTACTATTGGGAGCCATGGAAAGCAGAAAATTGATCAAATGTGCAAATGTGTATAAGCAGGACTAAGCCTCAGTGCCTAAAGCAGACAAACTACTTCAGTCCTGAGATAAGCATCCTGACTTGTTAATGTTAGCTATTAGCCACTAGGCAACCTGGTGTCACATGTTACTAACTTTGCAAAGGTATAAATAAAAGTCCATGTTGTTGCTTGGAGGGTCATCTCATCAAACAGGCAGCTGAGTCAACACTTAACCCAGCTTTTGTCTTCTTGTCTATCTTTTCCTCATTCCTGGCACCATTTCTCCCAGAGTACAATGGATCACACTGAGACCAATGGATTCCTATAATTCACTCAGGTATACTTTACTAATCCTTTCTATTTTTTTCATTTTGAGATAAAATTCCTCTTCTTACAGAACCATTAATGTAAAAACACATGTTCTCATCTCTACCAGCATTCATTCTTTTGTTGAATTACATAGCCTCATTTATTTTTCAAAAGAGAATTAAAAAAGAAAAAAGTAGAAATGATACAGAATTTCACACAAAGAAAATGATAGGAACTCAACAATGGTTTTATGTAACATATTGTTTTGTTCAAATTAGTTGCTTAGATTACCAAATATAATCATTGGTCAAAAAATGCAGAATTGGTCAAAAGAAGTTACAAAGTAGAGAGAAAAAAAATTAGGCATTAACTACTCCTTTCAATAGACCAGCTGAAATCAGTAGTGTTATTGTCCAAATTATCCTGTGTACATACACATATATTTCTTTTTTCTTTTCTTTCTTTTCTCTTTTCCCTCATCCCAGTTGCTCCTTCCCTTTTTGCAGTTTCTTTCCCTTTTACAGTATCTATTGTACTTTTCAGATTTTATTTATTCTTTCAGGTTCTTACACTAAGGCTCATATACCATCAACATGTTAGACCTTAAAATATTTATATCTGTCCTTCTTTCTTGAATTTTAAATGTCTATGTACCCTCTTCATATGTACAAAATATGAATATGTACAAAATTGAACTATTTTTGCCCACACTTGCCCTCATTTGCTAACATGTCCACCTCCAATTTTAGCAGTTTTATCTTTCTGGTTGCTTGAATCAGCAATTTGGAGTCATTCTTGACTTCTCCCTTGACATAACTTATCACCATGAAATCCTTTTGGCACTCCTATCAGAGTGTACTTAGAACCAGACCACTTTTCACTATCTTTATTACTATTCATTTGAGCCAAGGCATGATCTTCCCTCACTTGAGTTACTGCAAATGCCTCCTAACTCGTTTTCCTGACTCCCCCACACTTGACTCTATAAAATCTATTCTTAGCACGGACCCAGAGAGATGCTTTTAAAATGCAAGTCAGATCATGTCACTCTTTGACCAAGAATCCTCCATTAGCTCCCTCTGTCATTCAAAGCAATGCTGATGTGTTCAAAGTGAAAGATCCTTCATGGTCATCCCTTTCTTCTGTCTTTGATCTCATCCCCTAGTTTTCTACCCCTACCTTACTGCCCCAGCAACACTGGTTTCATTTTTTCTAGATCACAGCAAGAATATTCCTACATTGCAGCCTTTGAAGCAGTAGTCCTACCAGAGGAAATCTGCTCTCAAATACCCACAGAGATAACTCATTTCACTCCCTGACAGCTTTGCTCAAATTACATATTTTCAACCCAGGCTCACCCTGATCACCTTACCAAAATTGTAAAATGCTTCAAATCTAACTCCATTCTGTGATCTCCCTGACTCTGTTCTTCTATTTTTATCTCCTAATCTACTTCATATATTTGATAGAATTTATCACCTTCTGATAAAGTTTGCTTTTCTTTTTCTTTTTGTAAAAGTAGGGTTTGAATGTGAGGCCTTTTCACTGAGCTACATCCCCAGCCCTTTTAAATTTTTTAATATCTTGACATAGGATCTCACAAAGTTACAAAGTTGTCCAGGACCAACTTGAGCATGCAATCCCACTGGCTCACCCTCAAAGTGCTGGAATTATAAGCACGCACCACCATGCTTGGCTTAATTTACTTAATCATGTCAACAATTTCTTCTGTTTTAATGCTCCAAGAAGGCAATAAACTTTAAAAAAAATCTGTTCACAAAGGTGTTCCAAGCTCTTAGACTTCCCAGTCTTCAGTCTTGAGAGAAAAAAAATTGTAGTACTCTCAAACCTTTTGGGCACTAGGGATCAATTTTGTGGAAAACAGTCTTTTTATCGATGGGGGAAGCTTCGTGGTGATCCAAAAGAGTGTGAAACATAGACCCTGTGAACATAGTTCATAGTAGGGCCTGTGGTCCTATGAGAATCTAATTCTTCTGTTTTTCTGAATGAATGCATATTACAGGTGTGATGTAAGTGGGGGGTTCCAGAGTGTGAGGCTATAAATACAGTTCCTTCTGAGTGGCCTGGTTCCTAACAGGCCAGGCACTGATATAGGCCCATGGCCTGAGATTTGGGTATCCGTGGCTCGTAGCCACCTACCCTATGGAATTTTATTACAGTAGCCTTAATGAAAAAAAGCTAAGATTATAATGTTCTGTCAATAACATCCTCTTTGGAGATGCTTAATAAAATTTATACTGAAATTTTAAATGACTTCTAGGGTTAGGGAGATAGCTTGGTGGTCTAAACACCTACCTGGCAAGCACAAGGACCTGGATTTGATCCCTGATACTGCATGCCAACCCAGCCCAAGAATGCTGGATGAGCTGTCCTGACCATGAAAACTAGACATGGTGGTACACACCTGTAATCCCAACACTGGGGAGGCTGAGACAAAAGGATCACTATGAGTCTGAGCTGCATAGCAAAACCCTGCACCAAATAAATAAATAAACAAATAAATAATTTTTAAACAATAAATGACATTTAAATTTATTTTCCATGCTTATACCTTGAGTAACTCCCAAGACTATTGAATAAAATCTACAATGCATTGTTTTTAGGCTTTCTATAATTTTATTTATTATTTGTTTATTTTTGAGACATGGTCTCACTATGTAGCTCAGCCTGCACTTGAACTCAGTATGTAACCCAGGCTGGCCTCAGACTTATAGAAATCTTCCTACCTCAGCTGCAGCAGTGCGAGGATTACAGGCATGCACCACTACACTCAGCTAGGTTTTCTATAATTTAGCCACTTCTTTGCAGTCAGCTTTTCATGGCTATGACTAGTACCTGAAAGGACATCTTAAAGAAGAAAGATTTATTTTGGTTTGTGGGTTAGAGGGTTTCAGGCCTCTAACTGAAAGCTTCACTTGGCCCCATCACTTGGCCCCAAGTGAAGAAGAATCATGGCGATGGTAGGAGTACCGGTGCTGGCAGGCTCTCCTTCTGGTTTAATTCTACTTTGGGCCCTAGCATTTAGGATAATGCTGCCCAAATGCCAACAGTCAGAAGAGGGGAGGGA
>NW_004524720.1:6673113-6680512 GCF_000260255.1 Octodon degus
TTTTTTTTTTTTTTTCTTTTTTTGGGCTTGGAACCTTGTATTGGGCTCTGATTTCACAAAGTTATATCCTATAATTCTTACCACTACCTGAAACATTATGGAAGTCCTCTTTTGTATTTAGTTATGCATCATAGCTGCCTTGGTATGCTAAATTGATTAATATGTTTCCCTTTCATGGTCATTTTGATTATAGGAAAGAACCAGAAGTCACAGATTGCTGGATGCGGTGAATGAAATAGAGAAAAATACACTATAATATTATTATGGGACCGTCTTCTGTTGATGGCACTTGGTAGCAGCATTCACTATATTTTTAAACACACCTCATAAAGAAATTCACAAGAGGACGATGGGACACATGTATTTGAAACAAGGGAGGAGTGTTCGAAAGGGATTAATGATAGTGTGTATTTTACTGCAAAAATTTTTAAAAATTTAAACATTCACTGTATGTTTTGATTATCTTTTCTTTTTCTTTAAGATATGATGAATACATCTAGAATAGCCAGCACAAGTATCATTCCTCTTTGGAATATTTTTCTTGGTTTTAAAAGGTTTACCAGAAATTGATTTTTTTTTTTTGTTAAACAAAGTGTTACAAAAATTTAGCCGTAATGCAGACTCAAATGTGAAATGACTAGTGAATGGTAGTCAGAGAAGACAAGATCATTGTGGGAAAGGTCTACTGGACCTTTCCAGTGAATTCCCTAAGCCAAATTCAACTGATGGTCTCAAAAACTACTGAGATTAAATTATTGATCTGATCATCTATGAATAGAGAAGAATATCTAAGCTTATGCTGTATATCTAATATGTTCTTCAGAGTTAAATCTGGTATAGGTCCTTGGATTAATTTTGGGCTGTGATATTTTTATCCCCCAAACAGAAATTATATCATTATCCTTTGGCACTATAAACCTTTTTCTGCTATTCTTTTGAGACTTTGGGAAATAAATCCTGGATAAGTGAGACAACAAAGTCTGTAAAATTATCTGCCTATGCTTATTAAAATGTAGTGAAGTCTCTCTAACCAGAAGATAAGCTCTTTGCATCTGGAAAAGAGAGAGTTGGGTTCTATTCTGTGTCATCTATCATAAGTTGCTTGCTGCAGTCCAAAAGTTTAATATTTATTACAGGCAATGATGGAAGAGCTACAAGAGCCCAGTTTTGATTTTCCAGATCTAAGGCTGTGTTTTGAACCACCACTGAGAAAAATTCTTTGACTTAAGCACCAAGCCAGCTTGATTTGGAACTGTCACCACCGAGAGAGAGATGTCTGGAATACCACAGTGTCATTTCTGGGTAGTCTGTCATTTATGCCTTGTTGTGCATTATTAAAGGAAAATAAGTGAATAGTGTGTAGGACGGGAGACTACATGAAATCCTTAGTGCTGTCATAGTGGGGAGAAACAAGACCACCAGGCAGAACACAAGACCACCCAACACAAACCATGAGCTTCCATTAGCAACATTCTTGAGACTGTGCCCTTGACATTTGCATTTCAGAATGTTGAGCCACCAAACATGCTGGAGGATAATTATTGCTTTGTGATGATATTTAGTGACTCTCACAATGTGGACCACCAATTCTGGTTTGGGTTTCTTCTTTTATTAACACCATCTGAGAATGTCTGTGCTAGAGACTTTGGTGAATGTCATGTGTCCTGTGGCTGAGGAATGAAAGGAAGAGCAACTTAGCTTATTAATATGAAAGAATTCATTGAGAAAAAGCCCGTGACACATGCCTCAAAGGAGCTTCATTGAGGGTTTAATTTTTTTCGAATAAGACAAACCAGATTGTTTTACTACTGCTTATTGAAGCATACATACTCTATATACATATAACCTTGTACTATTTGAGAGCTGTGGTGGGAACTTTTTTCTAATAAATCATTTCAGCTAGTATTTTTGTCTCAGACAGGTGTCTCCTGGTACAAAACAAATCACAAAACAAAACAAACACTTTTTTTACCTAAAGGAAGACAATGTGATCAAGATAAGCTATTTTAATTTTTTTTCATAACAGAAAAGTTAAAGTTTTTCTTTTATTTGTCTTCTCAGACCTTTTTACTTTGCCTTTATTTCACTTTATTTTACCTTTTATATTAAATGTGTTTGTCAAATTTGTCAGTGTGTCCTTTCCAATATTGTTTCTGTCTGACTCATTTGACTGTTGATGAAAAATTTCCTGTTTAACCAGAGTTTTTGTTTTATTGGGTTTATTTACTTACTTATTTTGGCTATTGTTGATACTCTATTTTCTTGTACTTGTTTTCTCAGTTAACATTTTGTTGGAGTTTACTTACATACTTCGCCAGGTACTTGTAAGCAATTTATCAATCACATATCTTTCAGATTTATGATTTCAGTAACATTTAAATTCAATTTTTAAAAGAAAGTTTCTATTCCTTTAAAAAAGTTTGGATTCTAAAGAGAATGCATAAGTAGTCTTTAAGTCAGTGAGTTAGCACTTCACTTTTCTTATTGGAATTTACTTAGATTCCAGACCTACATATTGCAAGCATATACTAATACAAATAAAAAGGTAATTTGCAGATCTTGAATAATTGGTTTAATATATTATTATTGATATTGTTTATAAAATCAACTTTTTGTGGAAGCAGCCAAAAATTAATTTAACACTATATAAAGAAAGATTAAGTTTTATATCTAATATATAAATCTATTGATTCAAAACCTTAGACAAAATTAAATGAAAACTAAGATAACTTCACTGAAACCCACCTGAGAGCAGCAGTAGTCCTGGAGTCATTTGCCATTCGAGTCTGTTGTTCTGAAATCAACTCTGTCACTGGGAAGAATCTGATCTAGCTAGCATTCATTCAGAGGACCACATCTGACACTTTCCAATTCAACAGCAGGGGATGTAGGCATCCCACACAGTGCACAACAATAAATATTTGGTGAATGAATATCAAGAGCTAAATATAACCAGAGAAAGTAGCAAGTAAAAAAAGAGGCAAAATTGTAAAACCATAAAATTGTAGAGAGGCTAGTTTTTTAAAGAAAATGTTCAGAGAGGTCATGGATGCTAGTTTAGACCCTTTTTATCTCCACATATGCATAATCTATTTTCGAACCCTCTATCTATGCCACTATTTCCAGTAACTAATTTCAAACTGAATTACCTCCTGGAATGTTGAGGTTTCCAAGTACTAAGTTATTTACCAGCTATAGAACACTACAGATTTCTCATCAACTTACCCAGGCCTCTTTTTCTTAATATCCTATAAGAAACTTGGAACCTCCCATATGTGTGTAGCTCTCTGGTTTACACGTGTGAGTTGATCTTCTTCCCCACTCAGAAGTTCTGTTTTCCCATGCCTTGCATCATTGTTCCATCCCCAAGGGCTGAGCTGTCCATTTCCTGTGGGTAGATGCTTGGCCCAAATGTGTGCAATTATAAGTTTTCCTTGGGATCTGAGGTTGTGGGAGGGGATCATTCTTGATGTTTGGTATTCACAGTTTGTGTCTCAGGAGAAGAACCATAAAAAACAATTAACTGAGCGTTTGTCAAAAATATTGGCATGTGCACATGTCTTTTAGCTCCCAAAAGATTTGTCTTTTTCTGTGCTAAGCTCAGATACTGGCCAGTCAGATAGAAAGACTGCCAAGCACATGCAGCCAGTGTAGCCAGCCTGTTCTGCCAGACTATCTGGAGATTGTACTTTCACTCACTTGGGAGGTTCTGAGCCTCTGTGCTTCCTCAGGAATAAGGCCCACCCAATGATTTCAAAAGCACTTTTGTGGCCCAGGCTTCACAAATGGGCAAGCTGTGATACTTGGGAATCTCCTCTCCTTCCCTATTTAATACAGTGCATTCTTTTCCTAGCCATATAGTTTTACAGCATCCTAAGATTTCTCACCATGAAAGACAAATAAAACCAAGTGCTAAGTTCAGTTAAGATGAGGGAGCAGGCAGATCCATAGCAACTGAGAATGAGGTTGCCAGGTGAGACTCAGCAGCAACCACAAGGGCTGAGACTTTACTTCTTTTCCATCTGGTGTCAGGAACAGTGAAGAGAAGAAGCACAAGACTCTGGTGTGCCTCTTGATTTCCCAGCTCTTGTTTTCAATCTGGTGGGCTGGGCCTGGATGAAGCTTCCTTCCCTTCTCTCTTTCCTTAGTATTTTAGTGGAGGCTGGGCATACCGGAGGCCCACCTAGGGAGATCCCTGTGGTATGTGCAAAGCCATGGTGCCAGTGCTCAGCACAGCCTGTCTCTCACTTTGGCCTTCCTTCAGCTTCCCTCAACTGAAAATGGCCTTTCTTCAGCAAGCAAAGAAGCGAAGACATGATGGATAGAAGGGAATTTGGATGAAATCAATTTGTGCCTTATCGTTCTTTTCTCTTTCTTTCACTAATCCCTTTCAGGTTCATAAATTGGAAATAATACTACAATAGTGGTCTTTCTAGTCCATAAATCTTACCATGCCACATTCTTCTTTTGAAACATCTAATGTTTCTTTAGAGTGCTATTCCTTCCCAAGCCAAATCTCACTGAATTATATTAGCTTCATGAGTCCTAGGCCTTAATTATCTTGCATCTTGTGCCAAGTATTACTGGCAAAACAGAATAAAGCCAAAGGTTATATAGTCTGAGTTACTGGCTCTCTTCAGACAGCACAGGAATCAAAATCAGAATCAAGTCCTCAGGATTCCTAATTGACACTGAAGGTCACCATCACTTCACTCGAAGCCTCTCTTGGCAGGGAGTTTTGTGTATGAAAAGGGAACTGCTGGAGGAGAAACCCTGGAGAGCTCCATGAGAAGCTATGAAATGGTATTTGGTTAAAGTGTGAACCTTTGGGCCTGGGGAGATGGCTCAGTAGAATAAGCACTTGCCTGGCAAGTGCAAGAGCCTAAGTTCAATCGCTGGTTCCACAAAAAAAAAAAAAAAAAAAAAAGGTGAGCTTTTATACCAGAACTTCACGGACTGATTGTATGGTGCTTGGTTCCGGGCTCTTTTCCTTCATCAATGACTGAATTTTTGTTAGGGAAAACATAAACACATTAGCTTGTGGATGGTAACATGGAGACCCTGGCACAAGACACCACCGAGAAAGAAGTTATTACATGGCTCTTAAGGAAAGAAGAAAGGAAAATGGAATGAGAATCAGAAGAAAGAGCTTTTAGAAATAGGTTTAAAACAGAAAATGATGGGCTTAGAATTCCAGCATCCCAAAAATAATATGGATATGGTATCTGGTCCTATGCAAATTATTCTATTGTCGGATTTGTGACTTAAATTTCAAGTAAAGTTTTAAATTTAATTTCAGTGAATATTTCAGGGATCTTTTTGGTTGTACTTTCTTCTCATACATTTGTATAGCTGAAATAACAGTCTTTTGGCCAAAATATTGTGTAAGACGTATTTTATACGTGATGGCACAAATCCAACCACACCTAGTGCTGTGGAATCAACTTGTGGCATTAGAAAATGGACTTCTTAAAACAGAAATTTCAGTTGGTAAATCCTGTTTGTTATGAAAATTACTGAACTGCATTATAACATGCTTCCCAAATCTGTGGTAAAAATACTCTGTAATCATAAAAACTACAACTCACAAGTTTTTAGAAATTATAGTTTTGTTATGATATATAGTTAAATTTTTAAAATTTAAGAAAATTTTAATACCTGTATGCTTTTTAATACCTGTTTGACAGAATGACAAACAATGAAAATACCTTCCTATGTCAGGTAGGAAGGCCTGGCAATATGACAAGATTTTTTTTTTCTCAGAATCAGTTACAAAAGTACTCATTCATTCCTACCACCACAGTTTCTTCTGAGAAAAGCCAGTTTCCTAATTAGAAGAGAATGCAACTCCTTTGGCCAAGTTCACTCTTGACCTACCATCAGCAGTCCCTTCTACCCTTGTGGACATCGCTCTACCAAGATCCCTGCTTTAAGCCCCCCATTTGGACACAGACTTCTATATTTCAAGTGGCATCTCAGCAACTTCCCTACTTCATTCCATCTGTCTTGGGTCCTTCATCCTCTTTCACTGCTTACACTGGCACTGATCTCTAAAGTTAAAAAAAATTACTTTTTCAAGTACTGGCCAAATACTATCTACTCTGCTGTGTTTTCTAAGTAGTTCACTTTTGTTCTAAAATTTTAGAGCATTTTGTAGAAGCGTTACTTCAGGGGGAAAAAAATTTCATCATTCAGTAGGTTAGTCCTTCATTAGAATAAAAATTCCCAAGACCTTATCACTGAGCTAGTGATGCTAACCTTTTAAAATTTAGGGTTTTTTTTTGTTTTGTTTTGTTTTGTTTTTTTCAGAACCGGGTATTGAACTCAGATCCTTGCACTTACCAGGGGAGTGCATATTCCACTGAGCCATCTCCCCGGTCCCTAAAATTGAGTTTTGATAGAGGATCTTGCCAAGTTGCCAGGGCTGAACTTAATTTTATGATCCTCCTACTTCAACTTTCCCAAGAGGTGGAACCATAAGTACACACCACCATACCTAGCCAGAATAGAAATTCTTGATGGCAAAGAACTGACTCTTTGGTACAGTCTGAGTTATGTACTGCAGTGCTTCGTACCATGCCTAGGACATGTTAAATCCTTAGTGATTATTTGAAGAACAACTAGTCTCAAAAAGCAGGTTACAAAATCTTAGAAAATTTGAGTAATTTCTTTCCTGAATTAAGACAGTTAAAAGGAAAAATAATAAAAGCAGCTAATGTTTATTGAGGAATATGGTATGCTGAGAAAGTTCTAGTTATTCCATGTATGTGAATCACCAGGACAACCTGTGATATGGGTATAATTATTGCACTTCACTGATGAAGAACTGAGGCAGAGAGGTTAGATTTTGCTTTTGTTGCACCAGATGGTAAGTAGAAGCCAGGATTGCATTGCAGGCAGTCTGTCTCCAGAACACTGGCTCTTAATTTCTTTACAAACATTTCACTTTTTTTTTACACTTTATCCTGCATATTCCAAATAAATTAAATCTCATCTGAGCACAACTTTCCCAGTTAATGAAAATATGCATGGCTTTTCTTTCAAAGTCCACATGTGCTGCAGCTCTCAATGGTGAGTGAGACTTTGGCCATCCTTGAAGACTGCCACAGTGTCTACTTGATAAGAGTTGTAACTCTCTGACCTGCTCTGGGCTGACTCCTTAAAGAAAATGCAGGCAGACACTTGGCACCTGGGCTGTCCGAGACTCTCCATGCAGGGCTGTGTTAGTGTTGGTGTTGGCAGTGGGGAATGGCTCACTTCCTCTCTGTTTCTTTAACTGCCACATCAGCCTCTTTGATCCTCCCAGGGTTTCAAGTGTTCCAGAATCATTATTCCACGTTATTGCTCCATTTCAGATAATTGCTAGAGAAAATGCTCAGGTCAGTCATGACCAAGGTAG
>NW_004524720.1:6690337-6695712 GCF_000260255.1 Octodon degus
GCTGCTACCCTTGATGGTGAACCTGTTGTGCCCCTGGGGTGAGATGTTCTGCTCCTGGACTAGCTGGTTGGTTCTATCCTCTACACTCTCTGCAGGGATTGCAGCTTCAGGATTACACCCCAGCAGTCTATGCCAGGGCTGAGCTGTTCCTGGAGGGGGCAAGGTGAAGTAAGGGGAAGAGGAAGCTCTCCCAAACATTCACCAGACTTGGGCTAGGACTGCATCTGGGGGTTCCTGGAAGCAGCAGTAATTCCTACTCGGCGGGCGGGGTGGGGGAGGTACTGCGGAGTGGTGGGGGGCAGCCCAAGGGGGTGGGAGAATGTCCGGCCCATGCTGCGCCTGGGCTGGGACTGGTCCCACTAGCGCAGGGTAGCAGGAAGCTCTCCGCACATTCACCGGACATGGGCTAGGTCTGGGTCTGGGGATTCCCGGAACTCCATTTTTCTCTATTTTTTTAAACTGTCTTTTTTAGATGTGCTGAGCAATTCTTTCATGATTTTTTTTAACCTGAGGGATTATTTCTGATCTGATGAAATGATACTATAGTAGAGGTTTTGTTTTTTGTTTTTAATTTCAGGTGCTTTCATTTCAGAAATTTCAGGCGAGTGACTTCCCAATTGTTCTGTGTCTTTGTCTTCTGGACTTGTTCTGATTGTGCTGGAAGTCTGAGAGTGCCTTGTGCTCCTTCCCTTTGAGATTTTTGAAGTGTTCAGTGTTCACCTGGACTTAGTAGCACAGATAAGGAGAGCCTGATGTGGGTCAGTAAGGCTCCCAAGACAGTGAGGGTATGGGGTAGCCTCTTCAAAGCTCCTGCTATCCAGAGTTCAGTGTGCCTTCTGTCACAGTGAAGGGGGTTGAGCCAAAGCTCCACAAGGCTCTCTCAATGGTTGGTGGGGCAGTGTTCACCAGGTCCCCATTGCTTTTCTGTGTTACCCTGCTTTCTGCCTGTTATTTATTCTTTTATCATAGCATTTGTCCTTCCATTTGATCCTTATATTACTCAAAAGAGAGTCTCTACACACACCTTCTTTTCTGTTCCATATTACTAAATTGACTTTCCTACCTGGATTTTTATTTTTCACCCTAAGAATATTAAGACTGATTCTCTAAAATATTTATAAGGACAGAATTAACTCTCTACACTTCTGGGGGGCAAGACATCTGGGGATGTCTGAGAGCATAGTATAGGCATCTGGTGAGGATTTTCTTACCCTTGTAACTTGGCAGGGACCTCACATTGTAATTTACTGTATGAGACAGGAAGAGCAATGAAATTTGCCATACTCATCCTTTTTCCTTGGGAATCAACTATGACAATGTTGAGCCCACTCTTGTGATATATTTCAGCTGTTTATGAAGATGGAGCACTCATGACTGAATCACCTCAAGTTTTTTTGTTTTTCTATCTTAACTCACATTAAATCATATAGTTATAGGTAATACGATATATAGGGAAGTGTCTACAGGTTGTTCATGGTCTCGCTGTTGGATTAGACTTGTACGGATCCACCTGTTTACAGCCTCCCAAGTGCTGGGATTACAGGTGTGCGCCACCATACCCAGTCTCAATTTCTGTCTCAGTATACCCTGGGGGTGGGTCTGGCATTGCAGGTCTGGGGATAGAACCCCCAACCTCTGTACCTGCTTACAGGCATTTTAATCTACTGAGCTATATGACCAGCCCACAATATTCTGATATGTGTAAATGTCATTAATGTTTAAATCAGAATAACCATCTCTCTATCCTTAAATATGTATCATTTCTTTATGATTAAAACATTTGAAATCCTTTTTTCTAGCTTTTAGAAGTGTGTGATACATTGTCATTTATAATCACCCTCCTGTTTAGCAGCACAACATGCTTTTTTATTCCTGTTTAACTAAAACTTAGTATGCATTGCTCAACTGTAAGCCATTCCTCTCACTTCCTTATTGTACTCAATTTTTAAAAATTAATCTCAATTCTTACTAGGTTAACATTTTTACATTCTATATGTATGAGTTAGATCATGTAGTACTTATCTTTCGGTGCCTACCTTTTTCATTTAATGTAATCTTTAGTTTCATCCACATCATCATAAATTATTTCATGTTCTGATATGGCTGAATTGTACTCATTGTGTGTATGTACTTTCTTTACCCTTTCATCAGTTGATGGACAATTGCTCTGATTCATTTCTTAAATGATTTTGATTATGTCACTAATCATGTTTCCAATACAAAATAGTAACTTTTGAAGATTTAATTCTAATCAATTGAATTTTAACAAAACAAATGAACCCTATGGGGAGATTAAGGGAGCCATGACAAGGAGACATCCAGGGTCCAGAAAAACAGGAAGGTGAGAAGATGAGAGTTCTGAGGACTAAGCAAGAGCTGCAGCTACATGGTAAAAGCTGTGGTTTTCAGAGAGGAGAATTAGCCTCTTTTAAAATAAAGGAACAGCTGGAGGAATGAGGAGAAATTCCCTACTTCTCAATTTTTTTATACTCTGATGTGCTGCTACTATCTTTGCCAGCTTTCAATGGAATTCTTAATCCAAAGGCATCTATTTGAATGTGAACTCAAAATTCAGCAAATCATCTGGATGATTATATATCATGACCAAATGAGATTCAACCCAAGAATGCTGGGATGGTTTGGCATACACAAATCCATAAATGTCACATCTGCAAAGCCAAAGAAAAAAATTACATGATCATCTCAATATAGGCAGAAAAAAGCGTTGTACAAAATCCAAAAGTCATTCATGATAAAAATTCTACAGAAAACTGGAATAAATGGTCTTTAGCTTCACCTGATAAGAACTACCTATGACAAACCAACATTTTGTCCCATCCTAGCAGTGGGAAAGCAAGCTAAGGTATAAATGACATTTAGACATGTCACTCTCTTGGGGCATACAAAGTAGGGAGGAAAAGGTAGATAATGGATTGAAGGTGACAAGGGAAACAACAACATAGTTGCTTATCTCATTTAACATTTGGGAAGATTTTTCTGCTCATGTATTAAAGCTTTTTTTTTTCTCTCTCTCTGAAATCTGTAATGACAGTGCCTGAGCCTTTCAATAATGTACTCATTTAACAAGAAAAATGAGCATGTGCTACATTGAGAGAGGTTATGCTAGACACTGGAAAGCCAGTGCTACAAATGATGAGTGAACCTCCTTCCTTTGGAACCTTGTGTTCTGATAATTTCTTTCAGTCTTTTCTACCAGATTTTCCCATACTCTCCTTATTTGCTGTTGTAATTCTCAAAATTCTCTCCTCAGTGTTTCCCTGGGAACTGTTGTGTACCTCCAGAGCTTGTGGGTTCACAGAAACACAAGGAACTCCAATTCCCTGTCTTACATGCAGTCTCTTTGGCTTATCAGCAAAGGGTTTGACACTTTCAGTATACTAGCCCTGATTATTTCCTCTCTTATCTTTTTATTCTCTTACATCCTCTGTGCTCTTCCTACCCATAAAGGGATCTGAGACAGAGTTTTTATTTTGTTTTGTGATATTTTAACCTGCTTTTGTTCATTGATGTATCACAAGTACCTACAATAGTACATGAAACATGAAACACAATAAATATTTATTGAGTAATGACTGAATTGCTTCCAGTGAAGTCAGATGACTCTCTACTCTCCAAACACATGACCTCCCTATTTCTGAACCTTTCTCACATAAATTTTTCTTGTGTCATCTCTACCACTTGTAATCCAATCTTCCTGTAAGACTTAACTCAACTATTATTTCCTCTGACAATTCTATTAACTACCACCCAATAGATTTAATCCATTCATTATCTATACTTCCAAAATATCCTCTTTATATCTTATATCCCTCCTTCATATCTTCATTATGTCATACATTACAGTAAGATGGATGTGTTTCTTATTACATCCTATAAGACCACTAAAGTTGCCTAGGCTAATTTAGTCATTGGGATCCTTCCTCTGCATCTTCAAAGAGGCTGGAAAAGTGCTTTTGTAGAACTTCATTAAATCATATCATATAGATATATAGATATAGATATAGATATAGATTAGCCTCTCAGTTATTTAAAATATTTAATATCTGTTTCTATATAACTAATATGTGCTATTCCAGATGCTTCCTTTTCAGGAAAGTGAGGGCCTATTTCATCTCCAATAGTGCAGCCCTGAGGAACTGTTGAGGGAGTAGCTGAAAGGTGCTATGGTTGGCACAGTGGGTGCACCTCCTTGCCTCTCTGAGGATGCCTTCCAGATCTTTAATACTGTGAGGCCACTGGACCTTGTCTAGAATTTATGTGACGTAGGTTAAATGAATTCAATTATATAGGTGAACCCATATGGTCCACCTCCATAGCCTTGTCTAAACTGACTTTTGTAGAAACAATTAGGCAAGAACAGAGACAGTGACCCAGAAGAAGTTTTCCGGTAATTTATGAATATTGAAAGTATCCAGGGCCGGGGAGATGGCTCAGTAGGATAAGCGCTTCCCTGGCAAGTGCAAGGGTCTGAGTTCAATCCCCAGTTCCACCAAAAATGAAACAAAACAAAACAAAACAAAACAAAACAAAAAGAAAGTATCCAATGCAAGTCTGCATGAAGATAATTGAGGGTTATTTGTAATGATTCAGCTGGACCTATTTTTAATGTATTTATCATCCCCATGTTCTAGAGATCAACAGCCATATGCAGAGTGGGCTTTAGCAAGGCTGGTTTGGGTCCCTCCTTTATTCCTCCACTAACATATTGTGAAGATTGTCTACAATTCTCCTTTTGCTTTTTGCTTTTGGCTCCTAATTTGTACAAGAATACTATAAAGATTAAAATACACACATATAGCTTAAGAAACTTCTGCATGAAAATTAACTCCTATGACTTCTGGAATATGAGAATCTCCCACTTGCCAAGCTTACACAAGTTAGAAATTCAGAAAACTTTAGCTTCCCAAGGACTACTGTGACATTGCAACTTTTTGCTTCCAGTACAGAAATGTACTGGACTAATGAAGACAGTATGGTTTATTACTGGCCAACAGTTTGCTAAACCCATGCACTTTTCTTCCTGGACATAGAGTTAGTGTTTTTCTGCTTCTGTTAAATCCATATTTTGTGACTGAATTTATCAGGTGGAACTTGAGTAGAAATGATGTGTATTACCTCGATACCTGCCCCTTCAAATTTCCTTTGCTTCAAGATTCATCATTTTCTTTTGAACAGATTCATGTAGAGAAACATGGTAACTACAAGCCACATGTTGGATTTGTCTAAGCCATAACACAAAACCACCTTGGGCTCTTGAATCACAGTATGGAGCAGATCAGGAAAATTTATTGCAAAGTTTATATACTAAATTTCTACTATTTCTGGTAATACAACAGCTGTACTATCTCAACTAA
>NW_004524720.1:6695812-6698882 GCF_000260255.1 Octodon degus
AGCTGTGTGCATCAGATGACACATAGGAGTCCCAAACACACAAAACACACAGGGCTGCAAGGGAATGAAATGTTGATGGCTCCCTGTGGCTGTCCTTATTGCAGACTTGAGCTCTGGTCTGGGAAAACAACAGACAGGAGAGAGTAGACTTTCACTAACACAGTATGAGCTCAAAAACTGCTTTTGGCTGACTATCCACTATAGTTGCAGAACAAGCAACTACAAGAAGTCCTAAGAGCAACAGTAGATTAAAGCCTTCTACCTTATTTAACAACACTTTTCCTCCTGTGTTTATGGCACCTTGCAACCAATATGGGTATAGCCCCAAAGCAATTAGATAATATCTGCTTGTCTAATGGCTACCTGGCAAAAGAGACTTTAGAAATCATCAATTATTTTAATTAACTCAATCCCAATCTTCATTTGATTTCACACCTTTTCGTTAATAATCAATTTCTGAGGGGCCGGAGAGATGGCTCAGTGGAATAAGTGCTTCCCTGGCAAGTACAAGGACCTGATTTCAATTCCCGGTTCCGAGAAAAAAAAAATCACTTTCTGTTCCAACATCCAATCCAGGGCAGTATATTCAGTTATCATGTCTTCCAGTTCTCTTTGGTCTGACAGTTTCTGTGTCTTTCTTTTTTTATTAATGACATGACAGTCCTAAGAGGTGTGATGAGGTATCCTATGCAATGCCCTTTGCTCTGAGTTTTTCTTATGAATTTTCACACTTAGTCTGGGAATATTAGTTTTTAGGAAGACCACAGGGGTGAAATGCTCTTCTATTTTACTCATTGTCAGTAGGTAAAGTTAGAAAGTCCTGATAATTTTATCTCTTACTTCACAGAAGAAAGTTAGGCTCCAACATTCAATCTTATTCCCTTTTGCTATTTCTTTCAAATCTCTAACCATCTCCTATAACTATTTTAATAATGTTGACTACATTCTATGTTTCTAACAAATAATTTATCCTTAAATAGTCTCCATAAGCTTTCTTGTTTCTAATCCCCAATACCATCTCAAGCTTCTATCTCCCATTCTTCTGTCTCTCCCAGGTATGTCATACTTCTTTCATTAAATCTGACAATAGGTCAATTTCAAGACAAGGTTTGTGATGTCTTCTCCCTTGCTTTCATTGCCCAGGATTGCTTTTGCTATTCTAAGTATCTTCTGATTTCAGAAGAATTTTAGAAATATTTTCAGAGAAATATTAAGCGATACGTAAGGTACACTACTTGTGTTCTAATTGGAATTGCATTAAATTTGTGCAACAATTTTGGGACTATGGCCATTCTCATAATGTTGAGTGTTTCTATCTATGAGCCAGGAATATCTTTCCATTTTCTGAAACCATTTTCAATCTCCTTTTTCAGAATACTATAATTTTCACTGTATCAATCATTTTTTCCTTTGTGAGATTGATTCCTAAGTATTTCATTTTTTGGATTTTATTGTGAAAGTTATGGTTTCTCTAATATTGCTTTGGTACATTCTTTGGTTTTATACAGAAATGCTATTGATTTCTGAGTGCTGACTTGTGTCCTGCTACATTACTGAATCTGGTAGTTAAATCTACAAATCTCTTTGTGGAGTTTTTGAGGGTCTTCTATGTAGAGTACCATGTCATCTGCAAACAATGATAATTTTATTGCTTCCTTTCCAATCATTAATTTTTTAATTTCTCTTTCTTGTCTAACACCTCTGACTAATGTTTCCACAACTATATTGAATGGGAGTGGTGACAGTGGACATCCTTGTCTTGTTCCTGATTTTAAAGTGAAGGATTTCAGATTTATCCATTTAGTATTATGCTCACTGTTGGTTTTTCATAGGTGGCTCTTATCAGGTTGAGGTAAAGACCATCTATTCTGGTTTTCTGTAGAGTTTTTAGTCATAATGAGTGTTGGAGCTTGTCAAAAGCTTTTTCTGCATCTATTGAGATGATCATATGATTTTTGTCTGTGGCTTGGTAGATGTGGCATTTTTGATTTTGTGTGTAGTGAACTATCCCTGAATTCCTGGGATCAATCTCATTCAATGATTTGTTGCATTCTGTTTGTAAGTATTTTATTGAGAATTTTTGGACTTATGTTCCTTAGACAGATTGGCCTGTAGTTTCCATTTTTGGTTGGTCTTTCTCTGCTTTTTATATCAAAGATTTGATATCTGATTTTGGTATCTCTATTTGATAATTGCCTCTGGGAATGTGTGTTGGGAGATTTGCTTCCCTTTCAATTTCATTGAAGAGTTTGAGAAGAGTTAGTATCAAATCTTCTCTAAAATTTCTTGTAGAATTCAGATGTGAGTGTATCAGGACCTGAGTTTTTCTTTTTTTAAAAATCCATTTTAATGATAAAAAAGAAAACAGCAATGAAACAGCTTCAAAACAGGTTAGTAGGATGGTTATAATAATTAATACATTGCATATTGTTGTCTTTGTAATAGTTACTCAGAGGACAAGATTAGGCAAAGATTTATTTTGATTCTGGCTAATTGGAGTTTTACATCCCTCAGTTAACTGTATGTTGGATACTTTTCTCATGCTTGGGAAATTTTCTGCTACTACCTCTGCAAATACCCTTTCATGTCATTGTGTTGACTCCTGCTGTTTCATTGACACATTAGTTTTGCATTTTTTTCCTTTGTATTGTCTGTAGTTGCTGAATTGTTATTTCCTTTTCATTGTTGTTCTTTTTAAGAGATCTTTCCTTTTTTGATTACTAGCTGCAATTCTGTATTCAAGGTCAGAGTTTTTATCTTCAGTTTTGTTCAAATGAGTTTGCCAGCTTTAAATGTAATTCTTAATCACTTGGATATTTATTTGAATGTATTTCAAACATTCTAATTCTTTCCTGAATGTTCCTTTAATGTTTCCATCATTTTTCTCTATTTACTTCAAAATTTTATTGATAAACAGATAGCAATGAGACAGTTTCAAATCGGAAGTACAGTTTCAACAAATAATACACTGCATATATTCTTCTTAGTGGTTAATTGCTGTACAAGATGCGGACTTAAGATCCTATTTACAAACGCCATTAGAACAAATCATTTTATTCATTAAGAGAAT
>NW_004524720.1:6702986-6704249 GCF_000260255.1 Octodon degus
GTCTTCTATTCTTTTAAAGATTCTCAAAGTAGTTATTTGTAATCGTCTGCATTTCCACTGTGTCTGTGGTAATTACACCCTTTTCATTCCTTATTGCTTGCATTTGAATTTTTTCTTTCCTCTTTTTGATGATTTTAGCTAGGGGCTTATCGATTTTATTTAATCTTTCAAAGAACTAACTTTTTACTTTGTTAATTCTTTGAATTGTTTTCTTCATCTCAATTGAATTAATTTCTGCTGTAATCTTTGTGATTTCTTCCTGTCTTTGGGCTCTGGGTTTGGTTTGCTCTTCTTTTCCTAGTTGTTGAAGGTGCAGTTTTAGTGTATTTATTTGTTCCCCTTCTGTTTTGCTAATGTGTGAATTCACAGCTATGAATTTCCTTTTGGGAACTGCTTTCATAGTATCCCATAAATTACGATAAGTTGTGCTTGAAATTTCATTGAATTGTATATATTGTTGAATTTCTTGTTTAATTTCAGCTGCAACTCATTGGTTGCTGAGTAGGGTGTCATTTAATTTCCATGTAATTAAGGATTTTTCTGGTTTCTTTTGTCATTTATTTCCAGTTTCATTGCACTGTGGTCAGATAATGTGCATGGCATAATTTCTGTTTTCTTACATATGCTTAAGCATGACCTATGGACAAGTGTGGCATCTATTTTAGAAAATAACCCATGTGAAGTTGAGAAAAATGTGTATTCAGCTGTGTTTGGGTGGAACACTCTGTATATGTCCACCAGTCCATTTGTTTCAAGCTCTGGTTTAGTTTTGTTATTTCTTTGCTAAGTTTTTGTCTGGTTGACCTATCTTTTGGGGGTAAGGGCGTGTTAAGGTCTTATGTTAAGATTGTGGTATTGGATATTAGGTTTTTCAATTCCATTAAGATTTGCTTTATCTAGTTGGGTGCTCCCATGTTTGGTGCATAGATATTTATGAGTATTACTTTTTCCTCTTGAATTTTTCCCTAACCTGTATATAGTGAATATATTTATTCACTTCTTTATTTCACTTGATCATTCTTAGTTTGAAGTTGAGACTGTCTGAGAATAGGATTGATACCCCTGCTTTTTTTCTGAGGTGCTGGAACATGTAGTATTGTGTTCCATCCTTTGACTTTCAGCCTATTAATGTCTTTATGATTTAAATGTGCTTCTTGTATACAGTATACTGTTGGATTTTATTTCCTAATCCATTATGACAGCCTATTTCTCTTAATTGGTGAATTGAGTCCATTTACATTGATGATTAGAATTGAGATGTAT
>NW_004524720.1:6705894-6707427 GCF_000260255.1 Octodon degus
GCCAGCACAGGGTAGCTGGAAGCTCTCCCACACACTCACTGATCCTTGGCTAGGACTGGGTCTGGTGGTTCCTGGAATGTGGCAGAAATTCCTACTATTCGGGTGGGGTGGGGGAGGTGTGGCAGAGTTGTGGGTGCGTCCCAATAGGGTGGAAGAGGGTGAGACCCCTGGGGTGGGACCAATAGGTCCTGCAGGCACAGGGTAGCAGCAAGCTCTCCCACACACTCATTGGGCCTGGACTAGGACTGGGTCTCTACAATCTGAAATGGAAATTTTAATTTAGAAGAAAATTGAAAGTTTAACTTAGAAGAAAAGAAAGATATGTATTTACATAACATAATTGTACTACTAGCTTCTATTGGTTTATTGAAAATAACAGTTAATACTTAATTGTATGATCAATTTTGAATGTCTATATCTGGTAATCTGAACAAGTACTTAGTAAATAACAATATGCAATATAACAATTGTTGTTAATTTCTTTTTTAATGTATTTGGTACAGAGTCTACAGGGTCTCACTACATAGATTCGACTCATACTGGTCTTCTTGTTTTTAAATTATCAAGTTCTGGGATTACAGGTGCATGCTACCATGACCAGTCTCAGCATGCTCCAGGGGTGGAGCCTACAGGGCACATCAGGGATCAAACCTCGGGCACTGCACTCTGACTAAGCAGGCACTTTAGTCTGCTGAGCTATCTAGCTGGCCCTTGTTAATTTCTTATCATCTTGATTTGAAGTTATGTATGTATTATTTTTATTGCTTTTTTCTTATTTTGTATTCTTTTTAAAAAATGAAAAAAAAGTCTCAGTAATAATATCACTCCTGAATTCTACAAAAAAATTAAAGATTAGTGTCCTCACTGGTCAAACTATTTAATAAAATTGAAAAGGTAGCAATACTCCCAAAGTCATTCCAGGAAGCAAATATTACTCTGACACCAAAATTAGAGAAGGATCCAACTAAAAAGATAACTACAGGACATTTTCCCTAATGACAATGGATGTAAAAATCTTCAATAAGATATTAGCAAACAGAATGCAGCCAATCATAAAGAAGATTATACAATATGACCAACTAGAATTCATTCCAGTGATTGAGGGATGGTTCAACATACACAAATAAATAAATATAATATACCATGTTTACATGACCAAGTCACAAATATACAACTTGAAAGTACAATACAGAGGTGCTGTCATAAAAACAGCACAGTACTGGCAAATAAATAAGCAAACATTATCATCTCAGTACACACAGAAAAATCATTTGCTGAACTCCAACACCCATTCATGATGAAAACTTTGAACAAAATTATTATACATAGTCCTTATCTCAATCTTATAAAAGCTATCTATGACAAATTAACAGTCAACACCTTATTAAAAAGGCAAAACCAAAAAATTTTCGTCCTAAAATCAGGAACAAGACAAGGATATCCATTATCACTATTCCTATTCAATATAGTTCTGAAAACACTAGACAGAACAAGAGAATGAAAAGGAATAGGGATAATGAATGAAGAAGTTAA
>NW_004524720.1:6714687-6715991 GCF_000260255.1 Octodon degus
AACTTCAAACATATTCTTCTACCTTAACTTTGACAAATGGTCAAACATATTTACTGGAAGGAAGACAACTCTTTCTTACATAGTGCTGGAAAAACTGGCTTTCCACATGCTGAAGGCTAAAATGAGACCCATATACATCACCATGTCCTAAGCTAAAATGAAAATGGATCACAGAGTATCTTTCTTAAGGCTATATAATCCTCAATGCAGAAAATATAATAAACACAAAGATGTCTTTATCTGTTTTAGCTAAAATTTTAGATAAGAATTCAAAGTGGGTTTAACAACTGAAAATAATGAATATAATACATATAGTAATAAACTACAAATATTTCAATACAATCAGATTAAGGTTTTGAAAAAAATCCAAGGCACTTTTATGGTAAATTACTTAATGAATTAAGATAAAAAACTAATAGCTAACATTATATTTAATAATGTGAAATTGGAAGAGCAATATGAAAAGGATATTTGTTCTCA
This sequence comes from Octodon degus, assembly GCF_000260255.1. Taxonomy (NCBI): domain Eukaryota; kingdom Metazoa; phylum Chordata; class Mammalia; order Rodentia; family Octodontidae; genus Octodon; species Octodon degus. Next base: position 6,715,168 of record NW_004524720.1, read on the forward strand.
CCATTTCTATTTCATAATGTGTTTGAAACTCTAGCTAAGGCAATTCTATAAGAAAAGAATAACAATTCAAGAAGAACAAACTCCTAGTTCATATAAAAGCAAAGTTGAGTGTCAAAATCATTATGCAACTAGAAAGAAGCCAGATAGTAAAGAGTACACAAATTATTATTTCATTTATATGACATTATACAGAATGGAAACTATGGGGCAAAATGTTGACTGACAGTTGTCAGTTTGTTAAAGTGTCAGTATATGATTGTTGGCAAGGTGGCAGCAGACAACTTCTGAGCTGTTAGAGATGTTCTGTATTGCTATATTGGTGGTGATTGTGATAGTATACATTTGTCCAAGGTCATTGCATGATACACTTAGATGAGGATATCTGTATTTCACGTGAATTTATTTCAATGAACTTCACTTAATGCCCTCAAGTTAAAAAAAAGAATAAAAGGCAATTAGATTATAAAAAAGCAGTAAAATCACCTTTATTTTCAGATAATAGAATATATGATTAGGATCACACACACACACACACACACACACACACACACACACACACACAATCTGAATCAGGTATCATGGCACACACCTGTAATTCCAGTGCTGTGGGCCTAGCCAGGCCAACTCAGTGACTTAATAAGACCCTGTCTCAAAATAAAAAATAAAGTGTTGGAGATGTAGCTCAATATACAAACCCTGTATTCAATCCACACTACTGAAAAGAAAAAAAAAGTTGACCAAGTGATTCAGCAATGTGGCAGAATACAAGCTTAATATCCAAAAAAAAAAAAAACCCAATTTTATTTCTACTCACTACCAATGAA
>NW_004524720.1:6724951-6732423 GCF_000260255.1 Octodon degus
AAAGCTACAACTCTTGTTGCATAGGTCCTGCTTTACCTTGGTCTCAACTATCCAGCAGAAAAGTATAAAAACGTAATATGAGAAGTAAAGCCATGCTGTTATGTTGAGCTGTAGGGGACTCAGGTCAACAATTTCTGACATTGCCAGTCAAGCAGAAGAGCCAGTACTGTTATGGGCTACTGGACTCTTTTAGAATATTTTGCTGAGTTTATACACCTATAATATTCAAATAAGGGAACTTAACAAAAAAAGCGGACATTGATGAATGTCCATTTTCTATTTGAGTATTCAAAGTGGTTAGGATAGATATATAGTTACATTCTCTTAATGAATATAGCGATTTGTTCTAATGGTGTTTATAAGTGGCATATCATGTTGGCATCTTGTACAGCAATTAACCAGTAGGAAGTATGTATGCAATGTGTTAATTATTGAAACTGTCCTACCCCCCCAAAAAAAGTAAAATAAACTAAAATTTCAATTTAATTTACTGGTAATGGGTTATTTAGAATTTATATATTCTCTTGACTCAACATTGGTAATTTATAGATATCTACAAATCTTTCCATTTCTATTTGTGCTCATTCTGATTTCCTAATGCAAGAGTTCTTCACTATTAATTTCCTTCTTAAGACTGCTTTCATTGCATCATATAAGTTCCAGTATGTTGTGTTAGCATTAGCATTTAATTGTAAGTATTGAGTTAAATGACAATCCACAGAGTAGGAAAATTTTCTTCTCCTTGTTCTTCAGACAAAAGATTAATGTCTAGAATATATAAAGCATTGAAAAAAATCAGACTCCCCAAAAATTTAAAGACCCAGTGCAAAAATTGGCATCTGAAATAAATATGCACTTCTCAGAAGAATTACAAATGGAATATAAATATCTGAAAAAAATTCAACATTACTGATCATTCAAAAGATGCAAATTAAAACAATTAAGATTCTCACTACAGAAAAATGGCTGTTTTCAACAAATCAACCAATAACACATGCTGTTGAGGATGTAGAGAGAAGGAATCTTTCTCCACTTTTGGTAGGAGTGTAGACTAGTGCAACTACTGTGGAAAGCACTGTGGAGATTCCTAAAAAAAAAAAAAGAAAAAAGTAAAAGAAAACTAGGAATACACGTCCCATTTAATCCAGATATTCTCCTTCTTGGTATCTTTCTAAAGAATTTAAATCTTCATACCACAGTGATATATGCACTCTCATGCTTTTAGAAAAACAGTTAGTAATACCTATATCATAAAAACAACTCAAATGCCTATCAACTGGTGAGTGGATAAAGAGATATGTTTTTTTAATACAATGGAGTACTATTCATCCATGAAAAGGATAACCTTGATACATTTAAAGTTAAATAGATACAACTTGAGACCATATTCTTAAGTGAAATAAATTGGACACATGTGTATAAATAGCTCATTGTCTCTCTGCTGTGAGAAATTGAAAGTATCAGGACCAAAATATAGAAATTTTGAAATAGAAAATAAAATTTTCAAAAGGAAAGAGGAACACAGGGGTAAAAGAAGAGAAAAAATGAGGTGAAAAAGGATAAAATGGAAACAAAATTTTGTAAACAGGAGCTGAATAAAGATTGAAATGAGGGGAGCAGAATGAGAAAAAGAGAGGAGCTAAGATATATCATGTACTGGTATAAGTTCCCTATGATGAATCTCATCATTATATATATTTAAATTGGACCAATGAACTTAACTTGAAAAAACAGGGAAGCATCATAAATGTTCCTGCTCCAGCATGGCAGCCAATCCAACATCACAACAAGAGGCTAGTTTTACAATTTTAAAATAATTAATGAATTTACTTTGGGTTTCCAATTTTAGAAAAAGAAAGATACCCTGAAGTGTGATTATTGAATTATAATACATTTAGAAACATTTTTAAGTTCGTAAGAAGTATTTATGTTAATGGACAGGTTTGTATAAATTTAATGGGAATAAATATCACCAGTTTTTATGTTTTTATCTAAAGAGGTAACATGGTCTTTCCTTTTCCACACAACTACTAACATAATATATGGAGTCTTACAGTTTTCTTAAGTTTAAGTTTTGCTGATTCTGACCACTAATATGTGTTACCATACCTCAAATGTTTAGAAATAGGATTCTAATGTAATGAAAAATTTTGGAGACTAGAAGATCACAGCTGAAAGAAATTAGCCCAGAATATTACTGCTCAGGCAATATGTTCAAGCTTGAATTCTACCACTTACCAGGCATTAGATCTTGGTCAACTTTTGTAACCCCAATAAATGAAATTTCAACAGTTTTACAACATTTATTTTGTGAGTTGATTTTAAATGCATCTAAAGATTTAGTATAGATTCTAAGGCATAAAATGTTATAGTACATCATAGTTACTTGTTTCCTGTAGTAACAGTTATTTTGTTTGGTGCAAATTTAAAACACCATTACCATATTTAAAAACCAGGGCAATAAGCATGTTCAAATCTTGTGTCTTTGGCTATGCAAAGTACCACACAACTCTGAAGAGGAACTACACAGTGACTTGAAGAAGATTCAAGGACCCTGGTTCCTCTGTTCAAGTCCTGAGTTTTAACAAACCTTTGATAAGTTTGATAGCAACTTTGTAAATTTTGTTGTAAAAATGTATATATTTTAGAAATGAGTTTATACTAATTTCTTTGAGAAATACAGAAACTTAGGAGAGTTAGTGAAAACAAGCACAAATAATAAAAATAGTTAATAGAAAATATTTGTTTATTGAATGTGCTTATTGTGTCAGTCACCAAGTACAACAAATCAAGTTTGCATTCTCAATTTCTCTTTTCAATAACAAATGTTAAACTATTATTATTATTTGTGCTTAGTAGATAAGATAAATAAAACTTGGAAGGACTGAAGAACTTTACTAATATTACAGAAAAGCTGAAAGGTAGTCCTGAGCTTTGATATCAGATGTGCCTCACCTGTGAGCCCAAGGGGCTATAACATCACTACAGAATAACATTTTCTTGGAAACATGTTTCTTTACTTCTTGGGAATAATCAGAAGTGGAAAATTTCTTGGAAATATTTAGATGTTTTAGATGACAGATTAAACTACAAAAAAGACAAAAAAATAATTAGCAAACATTGAAGCTTTTCAAATATTTATTTTATAACATTGAATATTCTAGGGCCAGCCAATTGGCTCAGCTGATTAAATCACTTGTGAGCAGGTGCAGGGGTCAGGGGTTCAATTCCTGGGCCTGCCATGCCATCCTCACCCCCAGGGCACACTTAGATGGCAATTAAGACTGGGTGTGGTGGGGCACTCTGGTAATCCCAGCTCTTGGGAGGCTGTAAACAGGCAGATCACTATGAGTTTGATCTAGTAGTGAGACCCTGAACACCCTGTAGACCCTTCCCTAAAATACAAAAGAAGAAAAGAATATTCTAATGTAAATAGACAATAGACACTAGCATCTTTAAAGCCATCTCTAATGAGTAATTTACTCATTAATGCAGCTGAAGGAAGACATTTCTGCACCATGATGTTTTAAAATGAATTTGTGGGGAGTTGCATTGAGATGTTGAGAGTACTTCCAAGGTATTACTTAGTGTCATTAAAATATTTTGATACCATCTCTCTTATGTAGCAGAATCACTGTTCTCTGGTTCTTACTCTACAGGTTGTTTAAGTAGATCTTGATTTTGACTAGAAAATAATTTATGTTAAGTTGGCTAACTAAAAATAATTGACAATCGAGTGATTATATTATGCCAAATACTTTCAATATCTCATTACATCTCCATAATATTTAGAAGTAGAGACCAGAGTCATATATGTTTTATATATAGGGTAAAAGGAGAAAGATAATTTGGCAGAAAACATTGGTTAAAAGTGATGGAACATAGAAGTTGGGTCGAAATGCTCATGTTTTTAACCATTAGTTAGTACTGTATCTAATTTGAGAAGCACAAAATTGATGTTAAGTATATACAGCCTAGTTGTTGCTTTTCCTGTTCTTTGAGAAATTCAAGATCAGTTAGGTTAACTTAGATTTTGGGGAGTCCCCATCTTTACCAGAGAGCTGAACTATTTGAGAATTAGCACAAGATGACAGGTCAAATGGGAACCTCAGTTAATAATACAGTTAATACTGAGGCAGTTCTTTTATTGAGGACCAAGTGAGCTTCCTAATGTTGAACTCAAGGCAGAGTGTGCATGATTCACATGCATGCATTCAGTTCAGTGGCCCAGAGCTTCATGCTAAAAATAGTCTCTCAAATAGTATTAAATTTCATTGGTTGCAATCTTAAGATTCTTAACAATGTTATCTTTGAATTCGTATTAATCAAATTCCCATGTGACAGAAAATTGTGCTCTAGAGATTTGGACCCTGGTTTCCAGTAAGTCCCCACTTCAGCCTTTTCTCTAAATGTGTCATCAACTGACTATTTCCCTGCTTGTGGGACTCAGTCCTACCTAACTTATTCCTCTTCCCTGTACAACCACTGCAGTCAGGAACCTTGAGGGTTTGGATCAAGTTAGGAGCAAGTGTTTTCCGGCCCCAGAGAGATGTATGAGTCGCTTTTCCACTGTGGGCCAGCAGGTACTCATGTATATAGTGAGTGACCACCATTTGAACATCAAATTGAAGATCTGCGATTTAACAAGTACAGAGATTTAAAGATCTTAGTTGAGTATTTTGGGTTGGGGCAGTGGAAATGAGGGAAGAGGAGAGCAGTGAATCAATTTCTTCTGATTCAGTGCATCCATCCTGTGGCTAATGGTAAGGGGAAATATTAAGCCTAAACAATTACTGTTTTTCTATTTGTTTAGATCTTTAATTTTTAATTTTTAAAACATTGTTAATGTTTAAAACATTAACCACATTTTAAGCTTTTTTGTTAAGTTTATTCTTGAAATTTTAATTATTTTTCATGCTGTTGCAAATGAAAGTTATCTTGCTTTAAGTTAATTGTTACAGTATAGAAATGCAATCAATTTTTATTAGTCTTCCATCAATCTTGCTGAGTGCATTGTAAGCCCTAATTTGTTTTGGGTGAATTCCTAAGGGTAGTCTATACACAAAATTATGTCAATGGTAAATAAAAGTATTTTTACTTCTTTTTCACTCTAGTTGGTTTTTCTTTTTCTTGCCTAAGTACCTTGGCTAGAACTTCCATTACAATATTTAATGAGTGGAAAGAACAGTTTTTTAAACATTTATTTCTGATCTTAGAAGAAAAGTATTTAGTTTTTCCACATTAAGAATACTGGGCTCAGGAGATAGCTCATCGGCATAAGCACCTACCTGGCAAGTACAAGGTCCTGAGCTCAACCCTTGGTACAAAAAGAAAAAAAAAAAAAAAAGAAGAAGATGGTAGTAACTCTGATTTTTATTTTTCATAGATGATCCATGTCAGCTTTAGGAAATGTCCTCTATTGCTACTGAATGAGTGCTCTTTTCTTCTGGCCAGCTCAAAACAGCCTCCAAGAATAAGCCATCAAATATAAATAAGAATTTTGGAGGTTGAGTTGGCAGCTCAGTGGTACAGTACTTTTCTAGTACTCCAGCCAACATTAGGTCAACATTGAACCTAACCACTGAATTTAATTTGGCTCTAAACCAATTTAGTTTGTGACCAGAATGAATTGAAGGGCCAGAAGCTGCAGCTCAATGTTAAGAGTGCTTGTCTGACATGAGCAAGACTACATTAGGTTCATCTCCAGCATTATAGTAGCCATGTTCCCAATCATAAATCTTTCCCAAATGTAGTAGCTTATAAACCCAGTTACTCAGGAGGCAGAGTCAGTATGATCACCAGTTTGAGGCCAATCCGGACAATTTAGTAAGAACTTGTTACAAAAATAAATCTAAAAAGTGTTGTGCAAGTAGCTCAGTGTTAGAGTGCTTGCCTAGTACATACAGGTTCCTGGGTTCAATCCTCAGTACTGAAAAAAAAAATGGTAGCTTTGTATAGGAACTAAATACTTATACTTTCAATAGAAAAATGAATTAAAAAATTTATGGTAATAATTAAAATGTTTCAGTTTACTTAGAATGACATTAAATAGTAAATAAAAACCACATAACAAAGAGAAAAAGAGGGGAGGGAGAAAGATGGAAAGGAAGAAAGAAAAAAAGCTTAATATTACTAAAAGGGGGTGAGGCAACAGATACAAACACTGGGTTTGCATCAATTATCACAACGAATAAGTTTACCCCTAACTCAACTTCAGTACAGCAGACTTCAACCTCTGTGTATAGAGTCACAGCTTTAAAAAAGAAAGCCAGTGTCCTCTTCCTAGAAATACTGATTCATCATGCCTGAAGTAGGACCTGTGCAATGGTATTCTCATAACACCAGTTTAAGTAATGGGTCACTAAATTGGGAAGTACTGCACAGTACAGAGATACTGGGTAGTGACCATGTAATGGCCTAGGAAATAGCAAGTGTTTTACAATATTGTTCATTTCACCTTTACCTCACCATTTTAATTAATATGTTCTGAAAAAGTGTATGTAATAATCAACAAAAATATACTAATAAAGAACAAACTCTTGAATAAAAGAGGGAAAAAGAGTGGCAATGTTTTCTATCAGCAGAAGGACCAAAATGTCCAAGTTTCACTGGTCTTTGCAAGTTATATAGTTTTAGGATGGCCTTGAATCTAAAATTGTACCAATGTACTCATCTGTTGCCCTAAATTGGAACCAACTTTTTTAAACTGCAGAGACAGAACCAGTACCTAGAGATAAAGGCATGGATACAGATACCTTTGCATATTGCTTGCCTGGGAAGAAAGGAGGAGACAGGGAAATTCTCAAGACAACCAAATATAGAGGCATTATTTTCTGCCCTCTCCATCATTTTCACCTCTAAGGGTGAGCATAGGAACTTATTTCTTTTTATTTTTTTTTTGTTGTTAGATTTGATTCTCTCTTTTTTTCCCATAATTTTATTGATAAACAAATAGCAATGAGACAGTATCAAATTAAATTGGTATTACAGTTTCAATAATTAACACATTGCATACATTCCACCCAGTGGTTAATTGCTGTACAAGATGTGGACATGACATCCTATCTACAAACACCATTAGAACAAATCACTCTATTCACTAAGAGAATGTAACTATATATCTATCCTAACCATTTTGAATACACAGATACAAAATGGACATTCCTCTGTATACCCTTTTTTAGTTAAGTTCCATTATCTGAATATTATAGGTGTGTTAACTGAGCAAAATAATCCAAAAGAGTTCATTAGTCCCTAATAGTATTGGATCTTCCGCTTCACTGGCAATGTCAGAAATTGTTGACCTGAGTCACCTACACCTCAAAATAACACCATGACTTTACTTCTTATATTTCGTTTTTATACTTTTCTGCTGGGTGGTTAAGACCAAGGTAAAGCAGGACCTATACAACAAGAGTTGTAGCTTTTGGGTCTGATAAGGTCAGTGAAATCCCCTCAGGATTTATCTTGAG
>NW_004524720.1:6732523-6739217 GCF_000260255.1 Octodon degus
CCCAATTTTATTTCTACTCACTACCAATGAACAAACTGAAAGTGAAACTAGATATGAAGTGTCATTTATAAAAGTAATAAAAATAATCAAAAAAATGTAGTAGAAAAAGTGTAAGACTTGCATGTAGTAACCAAACAAATGTTGAAATAAATTAAAGAATAAATAAAAAATGTATGTACATACCATGCTGATGGACCAGAAGGTTTAACATTAATAAGATGGGAATACTCCAGAAAATTAAACTAAGAAATCTATTCAAACCCTACCAATGTGTGTGTGTGTGTGTATGTGTGTGTGTGTGTGTGTGTGTGTGTGTGTGTGTGTACGTGCGCACGTGTGCTTCTGGAGACTGAACTCAAGGCATTCACTCTGAGCTAAATTCACAGCCTTTTTTATTTCTTATTTTGAGGCAGGTTTTGGTTAGGCTGTCCGCTCTGAGCTCCTACGTGTGATCTCCCTGCCTCAGCCTCCAAGAATACTGGGATTAACTGCATGCACCACCACATTCATCTTCCTACCAAATCTTAGTTGCCGTTTATTGTAGAACATAATGATGTGGTCTTAGAATCTATAGAATTCCTGTGTCCTTGTGTAAAAGACATAAAATAGCCATAACAACCTTGAGAAGGAAGGAAAAAGTTAGAGGACATATATGACCCAAAGTCTAAACTTACTACAAGACTACAGTCCTTAAAATAATATGGTACTGCTATACAGAGAGACGCCAGACTTGTTTCTTTTGTACAGGTTGAGAGGTCTTTTATAGGATCATGAAGTGAAGAGTTCAGTGAAAGGAGGTTGTAGCTGTGAAGCGGTCATTTCCCATTTGAATGACTTCTACTTCATGGGAACTCTCTTTTGTCTAACTAGTTGCCTGAAAGTTTTGGGGATTTTATTTGGTATTCTGAAAATTTACTACGATGTACACAAATATGCATTTATTTTTATTTATTTACTAGAAGATCTTATGAATCTCACATAGGAAAGTTCATTTTTTTCATTAATTTTAGAAAATCTGGGACCTATCTCTTTTATATTTTTCTCTTCACCATTTTGACTTATGTCCATTATTTATAGACTTCAAAAAAGTATATGCTGGACTTATTTCTCCTGCCACATCTCCTTCATATAATTTCATCTCATTAATTATCTATCCATGCTTTTTAAAACATATTCTTATTTTTCATGTTTACTAATTCCTCTTCAGATTCTTCTGATCTGTTTTTTAAACTATTAAATAAAATTTCACTTTTTTGAGATCATAGCAGTGTTTTACTTGAAGAACAATAATTAAAATTAAGAATATAAAATCTTTCCAAAGCTTCAAATAAATATTATTTGAATAAATGTAAACCACTAAGAGGTTTGAGATTAAAAACAAAAACTTGAGCCAGTGAGATAGGTCAGTGGACTAAGCACATGCTTTGGCAAGCACAAGAACCAGGGTTCAATCCTTATCCTGCATGCCTTGCCAGACCTGTCCCTGGGGCGCGCTGAGCCAGGACAAAGTCCGGGTATGTTAGTTCACACCTGCAATCCTAGCACTGGGGAGACTGAAAACAAGAGAATCACTATGCATCTGAGCTGTGTAGTGAGACCCTGTACCAAATACACAAATGAAAAACAAAACAAAGCAAACATACAAAAAACCCCCAACATTTTCAGCTTTGCATACTACTGACCAACTTTGTACTATGAAAATAAATTTTTTAAAAAATGTAGCGCACCATTATTTCTTCTTCTCAACATCTAATTTTGGTTTCTTCTATTTTTAATCATTTATACTCAATCTGTAGCTATTAATTCTGTTATTTGCATATATTAATTGGTTAACTCATTAAGCAGTATCATTTCTTGTAAATTTTTTTAAATTTGAAAAAGCAAAAGTTACTCAATAAAAACAATACAGCATTTTAAAACAAAATCATAGAAAGTTAACAGTGGTTGTACATTCATATTATCGTCTTCAAAATAGTTGCTCAGATTACCAGATACAGACACATAAAATAGGTCATACAATATAAGCACTAACTGTTCACTTCAATGAACTAATAGAAATTAGTGGCACAATTATCTTAGCTATCTTCTGTACAAATAGATATCTTTTTCTATTCCTCCCTTCTTTTTTCATTTGTTTTTTAAATAATTTTATTGAGAAGCAAATAACAATGAGACAGTTTCAAAACCGATTACGAGCACAGTTTCAATAATTAATACATTGCATTTTCTTGTCTTTGTAGTGGTTATTCATAGTACAAGATGCAGACATAATATTATGTTCAACCATTATTAGTACAAAACTTTCTTTTCATTGAATTAAGAGAAAGTAACTGTATATCTATCTTATCTTGTGCATACAGATATAAAATGGTCCTTCATTCATATCCCCCTTTTTGGTTTAGTTTTGTCAGAGATGGGTATTCCATTGCATTTAAATATTGTAGGTGCATGAATTCAGCGAAATAATCCAATATAGTCCAGTAGTCCATAATAGTAGTGGGTTCTCCAAAAGATTGTCAATGTCCGAAGTTGTTAACTTGAACCTTTTACAGATCAGCATATTAATATGGTTTTACTTTTTATACCCCATTTTTATACTTTTCTGCTGGATGGTTAAGACCAAGATAAAGCAAGACCTATATATAACAAGAAATTTGTAATTTTGTATATCACAAGATCAGTCAAATCTCCTCAGGGTTTATTCTGAAGCCTTGTAGATCCTTTGTCAGTGCCAGCCATGCAGATGAGTCACGGCCGTTGCTTGACCAATATGCTCTCTGTGAAAGCCTGAGAAAATGTTTTCTCTCCATGTGACTCTCCTTAAGTACACTCTACATCATTGACCACTCTCCTCTGTGACCCCATAATCTCCCTGATCAGAAAATTTGGGACACAACTGAGTTACAGGATGTTACAGTGCCGGTTCTCTTATGACCTCAGTCCTCACTGAGCTTGAAAAGCTAGGGAGAAAATGCTGGCTGTCCTTCTTTTTCTCTAATTTTTGGTCTGCAAACTTAAGTTGTTAACCCTGCAGAAGAGAAGCTTAATGATATTATTACTTTATAACATAGGCAGTTGAGCTTAACCTCACTATCTGTCTGAATATCAAACATCTTAGACATAATATGGAATAGATATTTTCCATTAAGTATTGTTATGTTAAACTTTAAATCCCTACATAATATGAAGAAAAAAGGAAAAAAAAACCCTAAAAAATAAAAAAAAATAAAAATAGGAATAAACAATTACATATTTTTACACAGAAATTTAGAAATCTAACCATATACAACATTGTAGCAAGACAGTCCTATGACGATTTTTTTTCTTGTGTCTTATTTTCATGTATTACCCTTTTTTAAAAACAAACATTTACTTGAGAGATAGTATAGCAGTAATTGATATAACATTAGAAGTAGTACGTATTTAGAAGAACAGACTGACATGCACTCCAAGCACAACCCTAGTATTACAAATTGCTATCTTCAGTGCAGTTGCTTCATTCACAGGTATCAGCATATATAGTTGTTAGTCAGGGTGATAATCCTACCAATTGACTGCTAGCTTCAAAAACCTGCTGAAGATTCTCAGGATCATTGTCTTAACCATTTTGTGCATATAACTGTATGATTTTGCCCCTGTCATGTTTTCTAGCTTTTTTCCTTTCCCTCTTTTCATTAACTAATCCTCAAGTTCTCGCTTTCCTTTTAATTGTGTTATGCCTTTCTAATTTTATTTCTTCTTTTGATTTCTTATACTAGGGAGACTATATGATATTTACACATGTGGCTCTGCTTTATTTCACTTACGAGTATATGTCCAAGTGGCATCCACTTAAATATGAAGGCTTCGAGTTTATAATTCTTTATATCTAAGTAATACTCCATTGTATAAAAATACCACATTTTTTAATTCATTCCTCATATGATGGGCATCTTGTTTTTTTTCCAAGATTTAGCTATCACAAATTGTGCTGCTATTAACATAGGTACACATATATCGTTATGAATTGATGTTTTCAGTTCCTCTGGGAAAAATCCCAGTAGAAGGATAGCTGGTTTGGACGAGATTTCCAGTCCTAGTTTTTTTAAGGAGTCTAAACACTGATTTCCATAATTGTTGCACCAGTGTACATTTCCACCAACAGTGGAGAAGGGTTCCTTTTTCCCCACAGCCTCTCCAACATTTGTATGTGGTTGATTTCTTTATGATGGTCATTCTTTCTGGGGTGAGATTGTATGTCAGTGTTGTTGTAATTTGCATTTCATGAATGGATATTGATTTCCTTTTCCTTTTCTACTCTCCCACTGGATGAAAAAGATGTGGTATTTTTATACAATGGAATACTACTTAGCTATAAAGAAAGATAAACATGAGGCTTTTATAGGTAAATGGATGGAACTAGAGAGCATACTGAAAAGTGAAATAAATCAGAATTACCTGTGTAATCAATGTATTGTTTCCCTAGTGTATGAAGCTGAAAGACTAAATAAGATCTAAAAAGTGCAATAGACATATTGAAAGGGAAAGAAACTGCTTAAAATTTTACTTTTAATAAATTCTTTAAAAATTTGTAAGTGAGCCATTTTTCCAAATATGCCAGCTTCTTTTCATGATACTTTCAAAATTTATTGAATTTTTCTTGTATTTGTTACAATAATTTTAAATTTACATTATTATCTTAAGTTCTCTGTGATTACTACTTTTCATTTGTCATACTTGATAATTTTACCTTTTGGATGATCATTTCTTTACATAATTTTATAATTTTAATAACAATTTATTTTTATTTTATTTATTGATTTAATGTATTTAGTACAGGGTCTCACTACACAGCTCAGATTCATAGTGATCCTCCTGCTTCAGCCTCCCCACCGCTGGGATTACAGATGTGCAGCTGGCTGTGCATGTTCTGGGCAGAGCTGACACAGCATGTAGTACCAGGGAATCAAACCCAGGTCTTTGCATTTGCCTAGGTTGGCACCTAGACAGCTGAGCTATCTCCACAGCTCAAAAATTTATTTTTAAAAAGTTAACTTAGTTTGAATTTTTGGAAACTGAAACTTGGTCTTCATGCATTCAGACATTCTCTGACACCAAACTATATCCCCCGCCCTACTTTGACATTCTAAGTAAGAATCTTTGAATAGAATTCCAAGTTAACTCATAACTGTCTGCCAAGTGACTCCCCAAAAGTATTACCGCTCATCTTTACTATAATTTTGTTATTTGGGTTTTCTAGATGAAGTAAGTCATACAAACCAAATCTCAAACACTGACAAAGAAAAGTACAAATTATTCAAAAATTATCAGGAAGCTTTTTAGAGCTCTCCTGTGAAAGCCAAGACAGTGGTATACAAACCTTTTTGCCATGTGTATATAATAATAGTAATTTTTCCTTCTGTCCATCCTTTCATTAATGTTGCAACCCTCTGAGATTTAGATCTATGTAGATGATCTTTGTTCTAACCCCTGCTTTACCTGGTCCCAAGACATAATCTTCTGTCATTGAAAAGCTAATAGAAACTAAGTCCTTAGTTCAATAAAAGATACATGTCACGCATATGCTCAATTTTCCATTTCTCACTTGTTTTCATCTTTCCTTTAATTCTGGGGCTTGAAAGTTGCCTACTTTTCACTATGCCTTCAAAAGTTCACTTGTTATATTTTACATAGTATTTTTAGATTATAAACTCAGATGTAAATTAATTAGAACTGTAGGCATATCATTCAACATTGACAAATATATTTTTAAGTGAACAAAGGAAGAGATATACCTATGGATTGACTTTGTGTTTATTCTAAAAACAGAGCAAAGTATGAAACTTCCCTGACTTGCTTTCTGACTATGTTTATCTTTCATAAAAGTCAAGTAGACATAGCTAAGCTACTTCATTTCCTACTGTGAGAAGAATTTCCAAAGTTAATATCTGCCACATAAAAGTGTTTAATAATTAAAGTGCAGGATAAAACATAATATCTATGCAAATAGCTTTTAAAATAGATAAATGAAATAAACTAACACAGTTAATCCAATACTTGGTAATAATATACACTATGTTAAATTATATTATAAATAAGTGATGCTGCTGCTGCTCTGTTAACCATAACTTCCAGATAGCATTTGATCACAAATGAGTTATGGGTAGCTCTGAAGAATCAATCACATTTAATTGAAAACAATTTTTATGGCATGAACATTACATACCCTGCTGTTGATATGAAGAATAAGAAAATTTAATCACCCTCATGAACATAGATGCCAAAATCCTCAATAAAATCCTAGCAAATAGAATACAGCAATTCATCAGGAAAAGCATACACCATGACCAAGTAGGATTTAACCCAGGAATGCAAAGATGGTTCAATATTCAAAAATTTATAAATGTAATACACTAAATCAATAGAGAAAACTAAAAACCACATGATCATCTCAATTGATGCAGAAAAGACTTTTGACAAAGTCCAGCACTCATTCATGTTCAAAGTCCTACAGAAAATTGGAATAGATGGCCTCTACTTCAATCTGGTAAAAGTCTTTTATGAAAACCCAACAGCTAATGTAAACTTAAATGGGGAAAAACTGAAATCTTTTACTCATAGATTTGATACAAGACAAGGATGTCCTCTATCACCACTCCTATTCAATATAGTTCTGGAATCATTAGCTACAGCCATTAGACAAGAGAAAGAAATA
>NW_004524720.1:6749320-6768774 GCF_000260255.1 Octodon degus
GGCATAATATGGGACAGGTGTTTTTCATCAAGTATTGATATGTTGAACTTTAAGTCCCTACAGAGTATGATGAAAAATCATTTAAAAATTAGAATATGTTTTAAAAATAGACATAAAGAATTATATACTTCTTATGTTTACACATAAATCCAAAAATCTCACCATATACAACCTTGAAGCAGGACAGTCCCACAATATTCCTTTTCCTATCTCTTGCTTTCATTCACCACCCCATTCTTTTTGAACAACCATCTACCAGAGAGACATTCTAGCAGCACCTGGAATGTCATGACAAGCAGCCTGTATTCAGAAGACCAGAATGACAGGCACTCCAAGCATGCAACTACTATTACAGATTACCATCAGCATAGGAATTTAGAGCTACTAGAATCCTTCCACTGATGCATAATCCCTCCCATCCCAGGAGAGCAAATACAAAGACAGAGAATATGCATTGTGCCAGAATCAGGGAAATCTCAGAAATGAGCCACAAGCAAATAGTATTACATTAAATTAAGCCTGTTGAAATGAATCATCCTTCATTTAGCTGGCTTTTGTCAAAGTAGCAACAAGTGTTAGAGACAAGTTAAAATAATATAAATCAATAATTTCCTATTTATCAATTAATTTATTATTTTTATATATAGTTAACTCATCAAAATGAAAGTTATTATTTAATATTTAATCACTGGACTATTTATTTTCCTATTTAATTCTCTTTATCAAAATTGCAATCATAGAATATATCTTCAAGCTAGGAAGAAAATTCATTGTGCAACATTTTTGGCAGGATGTCATTTTATAATGGGCAAAGCCATCAACTAATCTTTAGGAATAAAGCTTTTATCAACATGAACAACTTTAAAATAATCAAAAATTCTTTGTATAGATGTCTTTGTGTTTCTCTGAGGCCCTTAGTGCTAAAAAACAAAAAGGGAGAAAAAGAAAGGTTTGTAAGAAAAAAACATTTTCTTAGATCTAAGATTTAATCTTTGCCATTTTCTTTACAATATCTGACCTAAAATCTTTAAACATGGAAAGGTAATATTTTGATCCATTTATATACTACGATGCTAAGTGGTTCTTGCTTGCTTTCCTATTCAAGTTTGTGGCAATCAAAATAGCTTTTAATAATAACCACAATTATTTATTTACACTCAGTCTCATTTGTTCTAATTGAATGTGTTTTTGCCGTCATCCCTGGCCTCTTCACTACTAAAAAGTAGTTTTACTTTCTTTTTTGGTAAGGATGTATGCTAAGGTAAAACAAAACTACTGTGATAAATACAAACTGTGACTATAGAATACAAATTTATCCAAAGGAATAGCAATTGACAAAAAAAGAATGAAAGGGCTCTTTCTTTCCGTTGCCTTTCTACTGACCTTGAAACATCCTTGTTGCAACCACTGCCAAAGGAGCTTTACCCTGTGTGGCAAGGTGTGAAGCCCAGATATTTGAACCTCAGAATGAACCACCCTGAAGCCTCCCCTCTCCTGAGTCAAACATGCTCAGCACTTTATGTGGTTTCGATTCAGTATTGAATGGAGAACAGCTACTTTGCTCTCTTTGGATTGGAGGCAAAGGAAATTGAAGAGAGAGAAAAAGCAGAAAGCAGAGGATGGCAGAAAACATAAAGAAGGAAATTCCAATGGACAGGTAAGGGCTTGGGTGGTAGCTGCTTGGAAGTTTAAACAGGTGGAGGTGAACAATCCTACAGACAGAGATTTGAAATGGATATCTTCTTTTACAAAGTGTATTATTTTCTACTGGTTTCCCACCCCATTTAGCCCTACAGCTTTACTGCTGAGTGAAAAAAGAGTATATGATTCAATGACACAGACAAATATGAAGGAAAAGAAAGGAGATTAAAATAAAAGGCATAGAGGAAAATATAGGCAATAAACAAAAAACAAGAAAAGGTTAATTATCTTGGGTAGTCACAGTCTAGCAGGCTAGCAGACCAATGACCACCACCACCACTGACTTTACTAACTTTAAAAAACCTAGACCAATCTTCATCTTGTTAGTTTTGGTCTTTGTGTTTTGAGACTTCTTTAGGTCTATGAGTAGGCTGAATCATGGCAAATGCCTAATTTCAAGCCACATTAGCTTCCATCGCCATCTGTTGTGAGAATTGGCTGCCAACTTGGCTCTAAAACAAATAAAAATACTTTATTAACTCAGCAACAACAAAAATGATCTACTCCTTTCTGGTACACTGGAGACAAAATAAAATCAGCTCTGGTAAGGAGAGAGACATTAAGAGAAAAGCCACAGCAGGGAAAACCTGGCTAGGGTCTTCACTCTTGACTGAACACGTGACTAACTTGTTGGGTCAAGTGGCCTTTTTAAGAAGCACATGTCTTTAACACTATTCTGTATCAAATATTGGATTTCCAGGATACAGAGACCAGGAAGGTTTTACATTCCAACCAATGTAAAGAACAAAAACAAAAACAAACTCAAAATAGCAACAACAAAATAGTTCATGCCTCTTTGCCTTTCAAAGTTCATGCTAGCAGCCTCCAAGGAGCAGTTTATAAGACAAGACTGTTAGCATCAAAACCAAGTTGACCGTTTCCTACTAGTCACTCTTCTTGGTGGGGCTTTTCACAAGAGGGCCAAAGTCTGGTGAATTAGGGAGTATCTTGATCCTGTACAGAGCAAACACAAATAGCAAAGTTAGTCTGACAAACTATATTAAACGGACATCCTGCTCTATGACCTGTTTTCATCTTGTCTTGCTTCATTTTAGTGCCTTATAAGAAAGATGTATCAGAAGTTTGGAAGGATTTCTGGGCAAGTAACATGGATTTCTGGCTCCCAAGGATGAAAAGCCCTTGACTGCTCTGGGACAGTGTCCTGTTTGTGTTGGAGGAATCCCAGGGCAGAGTTTCAGACAGGAGTTGAAAGCTGGTGTAGCCTTAGGCTTCAGCCCTTTTCCCAGGCTCCTTACAAGCCACAGTTCAATCATTCATTTATTGAGTCCATGATCACAAAGCTAGGAGAACGTGGGGTAAGGGCTGGCAGCACCCTGTTAGTTGTCTTAGCAAATGAAAATGCAAATTGTTCTATGGAAGACAATGACAAAGACATACTCTGAATCAGGAAATTTGGGGCCCCTTCACAGTCCCTCCATTTGCACACATGACCTTCACACATTATTAACCTCTCTGGGGTCTAGGTGCCAAGGATATTACCTAAAACCTTGCCTCTCAAGCATAATTCATTCTAGAAATGTGCTTGTAACTCAAAGCACTTGTGAATCCACAAAGTGAATTTCTTCATAAGAAATAACAGATATGTAAATTATTGGTTCTACAACCCAAAACTTAATATAAAATGATTATAATACTGAAATATCATACAAAAATGTGAAGAAAATACAAATTAAAAGGCAAAAATCAGTGGCCGGAGAGATAGCTCAGTGGATTAAGTGCTTCCCTGGCAAGCGCAAAGGCCTGAGTTCAATCCCTGGTTCCGCAAAAAAAAAAAAAAAAAAAAAAAAAGGCAAAAACTAAATTAACCTACACCATCCTTTGAAAACCAGACCTTTATGGCTGATGCAAGGAAGTGAGCTGGGCTTACTGTGTAGGGTACCTTTCACTACCATTGATGGAATCACTGCTATCTATTGGCTCAGGGAATCTTTTTTCTTTTCATGCAATTTTAACAAGGGACTTACCCAATGACACTTTCTTTTGCTTCCTTTTGAGGTTCTTATGGAAATGTGACACTGTATTACTAATCGTATTAATCACACAGCTATAGCCTTATTCAAGTGATGCTTTTCTATGAAATTTTGCAGTTTCTGAAATTTTACATAGCTTTCTGATCTCATTTAAAGTGAGGGATTTCTTCACCTTTTACATCTCCTCCTCTGCAGATGATACCTCCTCTATAACCTCTTGCTGTTAGGAGACAATTATCCATAGTCACACAATAGAAGTGGGGGAATCATTGACTCAATTATGATTTTGTGACATTTAATGTCACATGCTACTTGTATTGAAAGGTATCACTCACTTATTGCTTATATTTATTAGAAATGTTTGTTCATCTTGCAGAACACTTACAGAATGAGTTACTTGTAATATGAAGTTTTACTGTACTTACCTCATAGATATATTAGAACCTAAAATAAAATCATGCTTTTCCTGACACAAAGTAATTACTATTAATGTTTTTATGTGCTAATGTGAAGGCATGTCCCTGTCTTTCTTCAGGACAACAAAGTAAAATAAAGTAACATAGGTATTATTTTTTAATTTTTTACTTGAAAGAGAATAAAAAACAAAAATGATACATAATTCTAAGACAAGATAAGAAATTAATAATGGTTATTATATTGCATATTGCTATCGTCAAAGTTGTTCAGATTAGCAGATATGGGCATGTAAAATTTATCAAACAGGAGCTAATCTCATATATAATAAACATACTTAGAGAGTGTTTTATGTAGTACTGTTGAGTCCCAGCCATCTTTTTCAAAAGGCCTTGATCTATGAGTACCTAAAAGTGACTCATGTTCCTTTAAAACATCTGTTCCCACTGCACTGTCAGCATTTGGTAAATATAAGCTGATCCCCAGAGAGACGAGCTCCCATTGACTGAAAAGAACCCCTACTCTCCAATCAAGTAGTTCCTGCCAGGTCCAAGACCTTTCCAGGCTAGTGGAGAGCTGAGCCTTGCAGAATCTCAGAGTTGAAATCAGTTTAAGAGATTATTAATCTCAGTCCTGCTCTGTGCAAGCCAAATCACATAGCTGAGTCAGAGACTCGGTCAGCTGGTAACATTTCCTCTCAACAGCGCATATGGTGCTTTGGTTTTGCTAAATGTAAGATTTCTGGTACTGAGATTTTCATGGAATAGACTAAGTGATATTGGAAAGGAGAATTATTATTAGTAAGGGGATAAAGTAATGGTCTCTTTGGGGGACTCCTTGCAGAGGGTGGTAGCTGATGCAGAGGCTTGCTGGCCAGCCTGTCATCTCTCTGAAGTGGCTCTGCAATGTTCTGAAGTGTCAGGAAACCTATCACTTTCACCATCTGCACAGTATTAAGATATGTGTATTAGTTTTGTGTGTACCCTTCAGGAATAAAATTCTACACACATACTTATGAGGAATGGCAGCAAAAATAGCCATAAAAAGAGGTTCAGGGTCTGGCCAAATAGCTCAGCGGATTAAAGTGCCTGCTTAGGCAGACACAGAGGCTGGGAGTTCAATTCCTGGGCCTGCCATGCCTGCCCTCCCCCTGGGGGTGCATTGAGATGGTGACTGAGTCTGGGTGTGGTGGCATGTGCCTGTAATCCCCGCACTTGGGAGGCTGTAAACAGGAGGATCACCATGAGTCAGAGCTAAGCAGTGAGGCCCTGTACACCCTGTCCTAAGGAAAAAAGAAAAGAAAAGAAAAAAGTTCCAGAAAATGATGAGTATAAAGAAAAGGGACTTTCAAAGTCTCTCCCAAAGCCATCATGTAGAAGGAGCAGAAAATTCCCTTTCAAAATAATAACAAAAATAATGATCCATTACACTGAGGAGGAAAGGGTTAAGTGGTGTTGTTCATTGTCACATGATGTGGGAAAGACTTGAGCAGGAACCTCAGGGATCCGGGATATAGAAGAGGCACATCTTGCCTGCACATGTGGCCTCTACCACAAACACTTCAAAGTGCCTCCTCAGACCGACATAACATTCTGACGCCGACTGTAAATGCCCTTGACACGCAGAGTGGAAAATATCAAACACTCCACCAGTTCCCAAAATGCAGAGTCTCTGCACTGGGAAAGGCCTTAATGAGCCTGCAGTGAAGGGGGTGGGGTAGGGCTCCAAGCCAGAGAGAGGGGAGGTGGTGAAACTGGTGGTTCTGATTTAAGGCTTGTACTGATACATGCAGCCAGTGTGATTGGGCTCAGGCCCTTATGAATCTAAATGCCCCCGGACCTTGAAGAAGGGCCCAGGGATCAATTCCAGGCCTTGCTGAGTCAAGACCCTAGGAGACTGCTTCCCCTTGCACATTCCAGAGCATAGGACTGAAAGAATTTCCCAGCCACAGAGCTGTGCTTTTTCTGCAAAGGAATCTCAGGATCCTGCTTTCTCTCACATGATCCCTCTGCATTTTCACTGAAGATACCTTAGGTTGCCACCTACTCTTTGGTAAACTTTCATGGTGGAAAAATGTAGACAACCTAGAAGGTCCTCTTCTCATCCAAGGGCACTTGCATTTCTGTGCACAGAGGGTCTTTCCCAGGAGCTCTCTTGTTATTTGTCCCACGAGACCCTTGATGAAGCAACTTAGCCCATACCATGGTTCAAAGTAGCTGGAAATGGGTTGTCCTCCTTTGATGTCTCATCTTCTCTAGATGTATCACTGGACCCTTGTGCTGGGACCCTCATTCATTCTTTTGAAAGAAGTTGCTGTTTTTGAAAAACTGAAGTACACAATATTTATAAAACATGTTTTCTGTCTATTGCTTTTTTTTTTTTCAGTGATGCTGAGGATTGAACCCAGGACTTTCCTACTGAATTAAATCCCCAGCCCTTTTGTTTATTTTGAGATAGTGTTGCTAAACTTCCCAGGATGTGCTTGAACTTTCCATTCTTCTGCCTTTGTCTCTAAGAGTACTGAGATTACGATGTGTGCCCTCACACCCTGAATGGTTCTTTTCCTTAAAGATAACACTTATAATAAGGAGAAGGGATACGTAAAAATATCCTTAGACTATAATGTATAGTCTGCGGGAACATAGAGCAGGAAAATATTGGATCAACTGTAAGCATTGAGAATTCTTCCCTGAATTGACTACACTGAAGCTGGGCCTTGACAAATGCACAGGATTTCATTAGGCAAAAAAGTCAGGGAGCACAAAGATATGAGGGGCTAATCCTGTGAAATGAGGGAAAGGACAATATTGTTGTGGTGCGAGGGGAGGATAAGAGAGGTTAACAGTGGTTGTGAGGTTGGAAAGATCCAAAAGAAAGGACTCTAGCCTTCATTATGAACCTGAAGTTTTGTGTAGCATCTGACCAATACTATGAGGTAGAAGTGTAGATGTGGTGACCAGGGAAAGATGGATTAGAAGAGGAAAGGCTGGAGGCTTCCTATGTGAGGGGAATTCTGTAAGTCTTTTACATTTCTCACTCTGTAAGTCTTATGAACATCACTTTCCCACACAAGGAGGAAGTAGGAACTAGGAAGTAGGAAGTAGTTCCTACTTCCTCCCCGGTCTGCAAAACAGTCTTGGTAGTGCTGCTCCCAACTCCATAGGAGCATGGCAATTACATTACCAGGGCCCCAAGGCATTCTTATTCTTTCCTTTACTCCCACTCAGTCTCTGAAGATCCCTTAGTGCTGGGAGAGAGGACTTTGGGAAGCCATCAAAACCAGTGGTCCATTATAGAGCTGCACCCCAAGGGAGGATGGGGTTGAAGTCCAGTCCCTGGGAGAGCATGAACACATTCTTATATAAACACGGAGCAAACGGAAAACTTTAGCCAGGAAAACAGACCATTCTAAAGTGCATCCTGTTACTAAGCTTGTGTCAAAGAGGCCCAATGGGACTTGTCAGAAGTTTTCTTGCCAATTACATTTCTGTATTTTCAGATGGTGTTTGGGTGGTTATAGTTCTTCTAGGCCAACAACATGGAAATATGAGATCAGTGAATAATTTAGAAAAGTAACCAAATATCTTATGTTAGATTCTAAAGTTTTTACAGGTATAATCTTCAGGGAATAAGGAGAAATTAAACTACAAACAGAAAGAGTTCTGGGAGGACAGATAGAGTAATCATTTTTTTGTTTTAAAACTTTGTCACTGCTGGAGACAAGATCTCAAAAAGAAAGGGCTGACTTGCCTAATGAAAAACAGAAGCTTTCATGTAATTAAAAATTATTAATGGGAACCACTCTAAAAATATTGTATATTCCTTCACTCCACATAAAGAGTATAGCTGGGGTGGCAAGATAGCTCAGCAGAAAAAGTGCCTGCTTTGGCAAGTGTGGGGATCAGGGTTCGATTCCCCATCCCAAATGCTGCTCTGGCCCCATCCCCAGGGTGTGCGGAACTGGTGACAGAGTCCAGTGTGATGGTCCACACCTGTAATCACAGCACTGGAGAGGATGATAACAGGAGGATCATCATGAGTCCAATCTGTGTAGTGAGACCCTGTACCAAATACACAAATGTAGTCAAAGATATTGCTTTGCTTGGAATATTGTTTCCTATTGAAAGTCTTTAGTCAGGAGTCAGCTATTTGTTAATGGAAATTTGTATAGCTGAGTTTGGATATGCTGTCATATTGAACATGCACTTTTGATTTATCCATTTGTCTAAACATCTCTTCCATTTGTGTACCACCATACCACCCATGGAATACTAGACTGTGTTGAGACCTTTCCATGCTTTGAATTCTGCTACCTAATCTTACAGCCCTGTATGTTCTACTTGTAGCCCCATCTTACGTGAAGGCAAAGTGAAGTCTTGGATGATTAAAGGGTGACTTGTGCCAACCTAACTTGGTGCTCCCCAGTGGCAGCTATGAAATTCCAACTGATTTTGATATCAATACCCCAATAATATTTCTTTCTGAAGGACACTGAAACCTGAAACCTGAGCCTGGAGCCAGGACAGAGATTGCATGGGGTTTTATATTACCAAAGGGCTTAGGTGAATGAGAGGTAGAAATCTTCTCTCTTCTCCTTGATCTTGGTCCCACCATTGAGCTGTGGGAGGAACTAGGCCACTGTTCTCAAGTTTGGAGTTGAGTCTGAGTGAAGAGATCACACTGTGGAGTCAGATAATACTACAGCAAGGCAGTAAACTCAGGGTTTAAAAGCAGTTATTCTGGGCTTAATACTAAGTGGGCTGTGAGTGAAACAAAATTGAATAATATACATTTAATTTATAAACCTTACCTGCTTCAGCAAAAAATGTAATTCTCATATGTACAAATTCTGTGTTTTAGCCAGGGAGGTATATCAGGAAGATTTTAATCCTCAAAGAAGCTGCCCCTTGAGACTTCCTCCCTGCAAAGGACTTGCACTGGTTGTGTGTCCTGGAGCGCTGGCTACCTTGCTCATCCCTGCATTTAAATGGTGGGCACACAGGTCCTTGAAGGCCAGCTTGCTCTCTACCATGACCTAAGCCCAGTCTCCACTGCAGTTCTCCTTTCTCCTCTCTGACCATTGATCAAAGGAGAAGAAAATAAAAGTGTAACTGTGATTTGGGTGTGTGTCTTCATGGAACAAATCATACTGCAAGGAGTCTGAGAAAACATTATCCTTCCTGCAGTGCAGAAACTAAGAGATTTCAAGGCCAGGTAGAACTGATCTCTAGGTGAGGGGGCAGTTGCTATTGTTTCTCATGTCCTCCAACTGTGACATTGAATAATGCCCTTCCAGTCCTGGAAGCTGTGGTTCCACTTTGAATGCAAGGAGCAGGTCCGTTTAAATGGCATGGGCTGGGTGTTGAGATTGGGACATGACTGTCTGGGTGAACTAAGGAATCTCAAGGTTCTCCTGGCAGAGCTTTGCCTTCATCTATCCATTGTACTCATACAAATCCACTTTGGAATCCTAGACTCCTCTTTCTCCCTGATCTCCAGCCAGTTCTGTTGTCTTCCCCTTCAATTTCTTTACTCTGTCTTCCCCTTGCACCATTTGTCAGCTGTCCAAATCCTCTTTTATTTTTAACGCCTCCTCCACCCTGCTGCCAGACTGATGTTTATAAATAAGAAATGATACTAATTGTCATTCTACCCAATGTTTAATATATGCTTACTGGGTTTGTGTGTTGTGCTGATAGTTTTACCACTATTCTTTTGTTTGATAACATCGCATCCCTGCTTTGAAGTTTTTAATGATTCCCTTTATGCACAGAATAAAATTGCTATTATTCATACAATGTTATGATCTGGCCCACGCTTTATTATGCTTCATTTCCTGCCTCTGTTACCTTTTCCCTTGTCATCTACACAATAATGTACCACTCTTGTTCTCCTCCACCTTGTCTTACCTTCTGTTTTCAGACTTGCTACCCCTGACTTTCACATGGGCCCCAAATGCATGCTCTAAACTTCCTGCACATCATGAGCTGGATCTCATCTTAGATGCCACAGTTTTTCCATGACCCTTTCTCCATCCCTGGAAACACGCATCCTTTGCAAGATAGTAAGATAAGCATTCATAGAGCTAACATATGCTGGCAACATGATTTTATTGTCAAAAAAATTGATGTCTTCAGCAGAGCATTGAATCTACATTCAGTCTACGTTATAAGGAGAGTTTCAGATCAAACATTCCAAACTCGAAATCACAATATTTTATCAACAAATACTAAAATTCAACTGGCCAATCATACAGACTCCATATGAATGATCATAGCACTGTCCCTGTGGTGGCCATTAAATTTTGCAACCAGATCCTCCAGAGAGCAGGATTTTTTGCTCCTTTTGTTTTATTCTCTCTTTTCACTTTCTAGAACAGATCCTGGCATATTTTAGGGATTCAAATATTTGTTGAAAACTTTTATTGATGCAAAGAGACAATTTTATGTCTACCCTAAACATTTGGATATGTGCATTAAATATTTTCCCCATGTTATCTTCTCTTATTTTTTATGATGATGAGAATATAAACATTTCTTAAAAGCAGTTTAGACCTTTGTACCCAGAGCCCTAAAATAATTTATATCCTTGTGTCTGGAACTACAAATTTCCTACCCAATATCTATTTTTCTTTACTAACAAGAAAAATTTTACTCAGCCAAACTGCTACATTTCCCAGCCTCTTGGCAACAAGGTATGACCATGTGAATAAATTTTTATGCCCAGTGAGCTGTAAGGGAAATTCTTGGAAGCATGTCTAGGAGCAGCTGAGAAGACACAGAACACAGATGAAATTGCTTTGCTTTCCCTCTCTCACTCCTTTTTCTGAAATCTAAAGCTAAGGCTACATGGATAAGTCTTCTCCCACCATCTTGGATTCATTTAATCAGAAAGTGTTCACTATAGGCAATTGGAAATTTGTAGAATTCCCAGGTGGGCCAAGAAATTAAAGGTAGGGACTCTAGCTAAGGATGGTGCACCCAAGAGAATACATTATTGAGCATTCCTAGTTCCTTATTGTTCACCACTTAAAACTGGGATGAGAGAAAGGACAAATGAAAGGAAAATGATACATTTATGTATATATGCAGAACGTTTTGGATAATTGTTCTGCCAATTTCTGCTGGTCTTTTGAAAGGAGCAGTTAATGCTTAATTTTTTCTTTTTATTCTTCTTATTTTTTCTTTCTTTTAAATTTCTTACAACTTTTTTTACTATTTGTTTTGTTTTTTCTTTAAACCAATCTTGCACACTTATATCTGGTAATATGAACAACTAATTTGAAGATAACATCATGCAATACAGCAACCATTGTAGAATTCCTATTACTTTTAGTGACATTTTGTATCATTTCTAATGCTGGTTTTTTAATCACTATTTTGTAATCTTTTAAAAAATTGAAAGAACTTGTGATGGCTGTCCATTACCTAATCCTGGAGAATGCCTGAATTCCCCCACCAGAAGATTCCATATTCCAGAAGATTCCATATTCCTCTACTTCAGCACCACCTCCCTTTCTCTCGGCTGCTCCAGGTCTTGCAGCAGTTTGTGTGCTTGGTGGAACCCAGATCACCTTAGGAACTGCAGCTACAAGGCAGTCTGGAAAACATCATTTCACTTTCCATGTATCCAGCCTTTGAAAAATGAGGAGATGTGTGAGAAGGCCTTGGAGTAGGTGCTGAGAGAACCAGTATGATGTATCCACATTCTATCAACCTGGCTTTTCCTACAGTTCTTTATGTCAGTGCTGCCATTATTCAAAGTTAGCAGAGACTTGATGCAATAAGATCAGCAGGTGGGCTTCGCTTAGTGTATATTATGCCAGTGGAGGAAATGTTATAGAGCTTTAAAAAGAGGATATCAAATTGTCAGCCTGCTTTCTTTTGCCATATCGAATACCATACCCTGGGTACTTTACAAAGGGGAAAGTTCATAGGACTCATAGTACGGAGGCTGGGCAGTCTGCAAGCATGGTGCCAGCATCTGGTGAAGCCCTCAACAAGTGAGACAGAGCAAGCTTTCCAGCCTGGATCTCTTTCTCTTCTTTTGATCCATAAGAGTCATGATGGGGACCTGTCTCTATGACCTCAGCTAACCCTGATTACCTCCCAAAGCCTTTACCTCCAAACATCATTAACATATCATTTAAGGATTAGGTTTTCAACATAGGAATTTTTAGGGGACACATTCAAACCACAGTAAGAGCTATCATTAACATTCATAGCAACTTGAAAGTAACAGCAAACACCAACCAGCCAGAGTCAATCAGTAACTGGACAGTTGCAGTAGCCCCTTTCTAGAACTGTGTTCTCCAGTGTGCCAGGGACATACCAGCACAGGCCTTTGTTCTGCTGTGTTGCCTGGAACCCTCTTCCCCTAGTGGTCTGGGTGACTTTTTTCCTAGAGATCACTTTCTGAGGAACCTTCATGCAATATTCATTCACTGATTAAATATGCCTTCCCCACCAACTTCCTTTTCTCTATTCTTCTTAGTACTTTTGTTTTCAATGTACCATACCATTTGCATATCTGTCTCCTTTACAGTTTGTAAAATGTAAGATCAATGCAAAAAAGGGTTTTTGTTTCATTTCTTCACCACTGTCTCTGTGGACACTAGAGTACTATCTAGTATGTGGTCAGGACTTCATGAACAATTGGTGAATGAGGAAACAATGAACTGGTTAAATTAAAGTACTGTCAGGCTGAAGAGAAAAAATGTCTCCATCAGGAGGACTGAACATAGGAGGATTTCTAATAGGACAGAAAAGATAACTTTCTAGTTTTCCTTCCCTCCAGAACTCCCCGGGGCAAGATTGTGGAAGGGCTCGGTGTCAGACTCCTGTACACATCACCTTTGGGCTGGGAAGAGCAGGTCCAGCCTTGGTTCTGCCTTCTGCTTCCTCATCCCAATGTCCCTGGTGAAGACTTTGGCTTGTGTGAGTCCTTCCTTCCATGGGGACTGGCACAATCCGTGATGGTTCACAGATTGAGGAGTTACAGTCTATGCTCTAGGACTCAGGAGCTACACTTTAGCTCTGGCTTTCCTCCAGTGATGCTCATGGCAGTATAGATTCTCACTCTCCTTATGGTACAGGGCCACATACATGCACTGACTATGACCTGCTACAGGCCTATGATGGCACTCAGAGTCCACAGGGATGTCAATATTCACATCCTGTTCCATGTGTGAGTGACCTTGCCATCTACCGTTCAAATCCACACTACATACACATGCTTCCCCTGTACATTTCTTATGAGTATCTTGAAAGAATCCAGGGACATTTTTCTTTAACCTGCCTGAAATTTGTTTTGGCAAAAGTTCCAAAAGCTGAAATCTTGAGGGATTTGAGTTAAGTCATAACTTCAGTGAGACCCAGTAGCACAGGCAAACATTGGAGTACCCTCCTCTTCACATCTGCCCTTGAAATTCTACCTATTCTGCAAGACCAGATTCCAGGCCTGTTTCCACATGGCACTGACCACTGTGGGAGTGAAAGGCACTTTTCTCTTCCCAAAGCCATGTGACAACAGAGGAAGTGGGCAGAGAAGGGTGCAGGGCCCAACTAGAGGGAAACCTTGACCAACTGCTGAAAGTTTCCCAAGCCTCAGATTTCTCAACTTTAAATTTTAGTTACTATGCATTGTACAAATGAAACTTGCCAAGACAATACATTTTAAAGGTTCTTACCACCAAAAAGTAGGTGAGGGCATAAATTATGCTAAATAGCTTATTTAACAATTCCACACTCTCTATATATCAAAACACAATGTTGTATTTTATAAATATACATAATTTTTGTCAAAAATTTAAGTGATGGAGAAAATAATAGTAGCTAATGTCTAATTAGTGTACATGACATTCCCTATGTGTGATACTTTACATTTTCTCCTTTATTCCATTCTCTTAAGCTTGTGAAATGAGGAATTTTACTATACAGAAATTGAAGGTAGAATGGGATGCAGTCACAGTCCTTGCTGAGGATAAAGTTTAAACTTTAAAAGCACATGTGTCAAGGTGTGCAATACCTACTCAGTACATGTGAGTTCCTTCTCCATGGTACTCATTAAACCAGCTTGGGTGTGTCATCCTCACAACACTTGCCACATGTTGCCTGGCTTTGTGACTTACAGCCCGTGACAGTTCTGGAGAGACAGCACAAGACAGAAGGTCAAGTTAGGCTTATGTACGGTGACTCATTCCTGGGCTATTGCCCTTGGACTGGCTCATGCATCTTAGGCCTTTGGAGTCATAAAATTACTTCTCAAGGTGCATGCACAGGGCCCTTATGTCAGGGTGTCCTGCAAGCCCACTCAAAGAAAAATTTCTGGTCTCCTTCTAAATCAAGTGAATTGTGATCACTGGAAATGACCCAGAACTTTGTACTTTAATAATCTTTTCATATGAGACACATGGCCACTGCAGTTTGAGGACCATTCAAGAGAGCCACTAAGTATATGTTAAAATATGGGAGAATGGACAGATGATCAAAGTAGAATCAAAATGAATATATCAATTGTACCAATAATTTTAGGCTTTAAAGAGTCTAGTTTTGCTTTTTGCCATGTAATTTCAGATTTCAGTTTCTCTTTTGGCTTTTTCTTGGTGCATATGCCCACTTAAATCCATTTCCTAAGACTTATGGGATAGCTTTCTACTTAGGCACAGATCTGCATGAAGCTCTTCGGTTCCCTGAGAGCTTTCAGGGGCTGGCTGACTCATCAGCAATGCAGAGGTGCTCTCTGGCTCTGGAACCTATCATCCTGAAGCTCTCTTGAGACAAGTTATGCTGATGAAGGCCATGAGTGAACAAATATAGGATCTCAAAACTGCCTCAAAAATAATATTAATCAGTGTTTACATCTTTTTTGTTTTAACAGTTTAGCAAAGGGAAGAATAAAAAAACTAGAGTTGCAGGAACCATAGGAATTAAATACATAGATATTTTGCACTTACTTTTTCATACAAGCTAGTTTCCTGCTTAAGAACAGTTCCTAATGCATTATTAAATTGAAGGTCATTTTTCTGTACATAAATGTGCCAACATTTCAGTAGAAGAATACCCCTTTAAGAATATAGGAAAAGAAAGACAAAATACTGGTGTGGTCAATGGAGCAATAAATTAAATTCACCTGGCAGAGTCTGTGCTTCAGGTCTGAAGAACGTAAAAGAACACATTCCTGGTGAATGAAAAAAATCCACAGAAATAGAGACTAGCGCTGAAACATGAAAGGAGAGGTTGCAGTTCCAAACCCCTGACTCAAGTATAAATGGCATGTCCGGGTTAAGAGTCAATCCCCCTGGGTCATTTCTGTACCAAATGTGTAACATCATAGGAGCCAAAGCAAAAGCTGTCGAGCCCAACCAAACCCAAGCCAGTTGAATTTCTCCCACAAAAGGGAAGTTAAGAACAACGAAGAATGAACATTTTTTTCATTAAAAGTACTAGGAAACACACACAGAGAGAAACAGCTCCTTTCCAGAAAAGTAGTAATTGCAACATGCTAAAATTCTCAAAGTCTAAAGTTCTACAGGTTTCGCTTAGTCTCAGATGTCCCATTTTCCCCCCTTTTGGCTTTAAATTCTTGTCTGTAAAATGAGAAAACAATGTGCCTCTTTCCTATGCTAAAGACACGATGTGAGGGTCAATGCTTATGAAGCTTTTATCATAGTGCACTGAATCCTAAAACTAATAAAATTAGTTTCAGCTCACAAATAAAGATTTCTCCCTTTATTAGAAAAGTGACCAAACCTTGTGGCCCTCATAACAGCAATAATGAGAAGTTATGTTTTGTAGCCCAGGCAGGGAAACTAAAGCAAAAGTGGAAAGTGGAGAATATGAAGCACAGGCAAGTATCTGAGCAGCAGGGGGTGTTTGATACACACTTGCTGGATCAATCACAAAGGAGATGGTACTTCAGGTTATGCCTCACATCATCGAGACACTTCTGTGTCAACAATAAATCACAGTACTGTCGTGGATTTGTGTCTGTGAGCCAATGCAACATCAGATTTGGCTGAGCTCTGTTTGTAGGAATACTGGCTATCTGTTAACTCCTTGTCCTCTGAGGAACACAAGATAGTGATTATGAATTCTTATATTTTCACAGATAGCTCTGTGATCATATATGGAGTGCATGATACTGATTTCTATTCTCTGTTGGGTGGAAGGAGAGCTAAGAAGTTAATATCGCTTTCTTAAAGTTGTACAACTAAAGTAGAAACTCAGCCTCAATGCTAAGCTTCCAACTCAATGTAGTAAAACCCATTGCCTTCACACAGGCTTCAAGGGAACAGTAGCACTGCTTCACTTTTGTTTCACTTTTAAAAGTAATAATTCATCAATTTAGACCTATTCCATGGTTTTTACTATCTGTCTCTCTGGACAGAGTTTAGGTTGTTTTTCTTTCCCGTTTCTAAGTAAATGGGATGCAGGTGTAAGATTCATGCTGACTGAGCTTAGAAGGCAGCGCAGTCCAGAGACTCTGGGTACCACACCTTTGGCTTTCCATTACCAGCAGGTGAACCAACTGGGATCAAATAGAGCTCTAGGGGAGAAGAGATGCATTCCAGGAAGCAGCCTCAGCAGCCAAGCAGGAGGCAATCAGCAATTGAAGGAAGCTTGAGGACCGGAGTTGGGGTTGTTCTGAAAGGAGCCCTTCAGTGGGCAACTTTTATGTATGAAGAAAGGGGTTTGGTATTCAAGATAACAACCACTCAAGATAAGAGAGCCAAAGTAGAGGACTCTTACAGAGGCTTACACATAATTGGCACCAGGCTCATTATTTTAAAATAAATGCACAAAGGAAAAAATAAAAAAGCAGATCTAAACCAAGCAGGGTAACACAGACCTGTCATCTCCAATACTCAGGGTATGGGGTGGGATGGTGACCCAAGCACAGAAGTTTGAGGACAGCTGGGTCACACAGAGATATCTGGCTTCATACAAACAAACAAACAAACAAACAAACAAACAAACAATGGTAAGATGTTCTGAACACAGGCAGAAAATTGTGAACCAAGTGAAAGGCTTTATTGGCTCCCATTTTAATCAAGTTTTCTTTTCACAGAAATAACTAATACATGCATCTAGCAGAATAAATCTGAGGGGAATATTAAAAATTCAGCAAAGATTTCTGTTTAAAAATATCCCTCATATTCTTGTTGGCAAAATAATGGAGATAAATTCACATACAACAGTGGGAACATTTGAAATGATTAAGCATATATAAATACAATGAAATATCAGATAACTGTTAAATATATTTAAAAGAATGTTTAGGACATTAAAATAATTATAATATTTTATTTTATGAAATAGCAAAACCTAGAAATGTAGACTATATATTCAACTTTATGTAAAGAAATAGAATGTTAAAAGAGAGATTGTAGTAAATATATCATAAATGAAACAATATTTATTTCAGTTTTGTGAGACATTTTCTATTCTTTTTTTTTTAATATTGAAAACTGTAACATGTGTCCTTTCAGCAATCTGAAGAAATATTTGAAAATAGATTATATAAAACACCCATATGGAAAGATGGTCAACGTACCTGGAAACCATATTTTTCCTACCAAAAGGTCCTTAGGCATACTAAACCCGGACAAAGCAATTCCAAACTAACCTTACCCAGCACCCTGTGGCTACCTTGATTGAAACACAGGAATTCACCCAAACCACGCTGCTCAGCTGGCCTCAGGAATGCACATGTCTGAGCCATTTCCCTTCGACCATGTGGGGAACATCACTCCCATATATCCAGAGTTGAATGCAGTCCAAGTCTTGTCATTCCAATGGGTAAAAGGGAGAGAAGGAGCTACGAGATGGCACACACAGAATCACATATCATCTCCTGGGCCATTATGTCTCACCAATTTTCTTAAGGCACAAGCCCTCCAACATAATTTCATTTCAGTCAAGAATTTGTTCAAAATTTGATATATGTGGAAACTGTTTAGCCTTCCTGCCTTCAGCATTTCTCCTATTCGTTCAAATATGTGTCAGGAAAAGAGAGTGGCTTAACTTGCTTTATAAACATGCTATTCTCTGAATCAAATTCTATGTGTTGTTTATGTAGCTTTTAAGTAGTCTCCTCTTGGGAAATGAGCATTTTCATATGGCATTAGCAGGAATATAAATTGGCACAACATTCTGGGGCATATTTTACTCATAAAATTGCTTATATACATATACACATGTAATTTTACCTATTTAAAAGTACTTCTAACAATTGATGGTAAGTAAACAGTCAACAGTGATTTATGAAGAATAATTTTTGACAAATTATTTATTAGCCATAGTTGAGAGAAACTGTGAGTAACCAATTGTACAATATTTTATCATATTATTATAATTAAGAAAAACTAGTAATAACCTAAATGAGTAACAGAAGATAAGTTAAATGAATAATATATACACAAATCACAATTGTTAAAAATAAGAATATTTAATGATATGAAAATATGATATATTGGTAAGCAAAAAAAATCAAGATAGAACAGTCTTACTTCTATTTATAGAAAAAACTTGTAAAAGATAACAATAAGCTTATACAGCAATTAACTATATTGATACTAGGTGATTTATAATTTTATTTATTTTTTCAATTTTTCTACATTTTTAGATGTTATACACTGAATAAATACTATGTTATCAGTCATACAAAAAGAAGTTATTTCAAAATTTCCTCATTTAAATATCATCATAGTAAAATTTATGTAGCAACTTAGAATGTTGTGGTTTTGGCATCTTTTAGGCAGTATTTCAATGCTCTGAACAAAGGTAAGAAAAGCAATATTTGTCAACAATTATGATTTGACAAGCTTACCACATTTAATTTTCAAAGGAACCGCCTGTGATATAGGGTGTGCACCTTCCTTTTAATTTCTTTGTATACAGGAATATAAGTCACCCAAAATATCTTCTCACCAAACACTCATCTGAAGTTATTAAAATCGCACTTAGTTATCTAAAATGACGAGATCAACTGATGGCTAAGGCTGAGACTGGCAAGTGTCCTGGGATAAAGAGTTTTGGCCACTGAGGACATAAGAGTACAGTGCAGTGGGGAACCATAAAGACTTTGGTGAAAGAAGTTGCTCACTGCCCCAGGGCCTTACACAGACACTTATCACTTATGACTGGCCTCAGCTTAGGGAGTTGTAAGCCCAAACTTCTACAAGGAATAAGAAGCTTTCAACTCAGCTATCTCCTTCTGGATATTTTTCAAAAGAATTGAAAACATCCTACCACAGTGATATATGTGTACCCATGTTTATAGCCACGCAATTTGTTTTAGCTAAATCTTGGAAACAGCCAAAATGTCCATCAATTGAGGAATGGGTAA
>NW_004524720.1:6769054-6770544 GCF_000260255.1 Octodon degus
ATATATATCACAAAATAGGTAAGATAATTGTACTAATAATTCTTGCTGTTACTCTTCCATTTTGCTCCCCTGCTCTTTGCTATCACCATGAAAGGTAGTTCTCTGCCATGTGCCACTCCACCTTGGAGCCAGCTGAGTATGGACTGAAATCTTCAGTAAATGGATTCAACTTGGGACTTGGCACTTGCCAGCTCTAGCAGACAAGCCTGGCATATGGGACCAGCTACTGAAACCTCCTCCTCTAATGGACAGGCCTGGCATATGAGACTGGCCACCAGAAACTCCAACAGATAGGCCTGGTGTGGGATCCTGCAGCAGAACTCTCTGCAGAGAGAATAACAGGGAGACCCAGCCAGCTAATTCAGGAGCAGAGCATCTTGCAAGTGGGGCACAGTGGGCTCACTTTCATGGGCCTCAGCAGGAAGAAGCTTAGAACAGCAGCCAGAACCAAACCAGGCCCAGCTGGATAAGCTCGAATTTGGCAGATCTGGACCCAGTAAGCAGAGCCACACTACTAGATCTCTAGCTCTTGATTGAGAGAGGGGGCAGCAGGTAACAACGGTGAACAAGTCTGCCTGGAAGACTCCAGGTACACCAAGAGGAGGTGATCAGATGGAACTTAGGGGAACTAATATAAATACAAATTCCCAATTAAATATCTTCTTGGCTATAGAGTCGTAGTGTTTACTCTTATGGTTTAAAATACAAATCCATTAGTTGCAAACGTTTGTCAATTGCTAAACTTCACTACCCATTATTAGTGCTGCTAATTATAGGATTGGTAAATAGAAAACTGTAACTGCCTTAACCACATGATCACTCTTGGGTAATAATATTGGTAGGTACTTAAGTAATAACAGCACCAATGCTCTACACCAGCATCAGAGGACATTGCTATATAAAAAGATAAAGAGAAGGATCAAAATGCATTCTCAGGCCCAAAGCACACCCAGAATAAATGGAGGAGACACTAGAATAAAAGAAATAGGAAGTCACATACCTGAAATGTCTGAAATAAGAGCATCTAAAGTAAAGAAACAACTGCAGAAAGGTATAGAGGAAATCAGATCAGAAATAATCTTCATTGAGGAAGCAGCAGCAGCTCAGTCTCACATGTGATACTTGCCCACCACTAAGCATCGTGGACACTGTCCACATCCACCACATACTAGAACTTTGTGCAGTATCCTATCCCCAAACTGTTGGATGTGCGGGTCAAATATTTGCCATCCTATTGTTTTTGTTATGTTTTATTCTTCGTAATTCTTTACTATCGTGAAAACTTTTTCATAGTTGATATTTTGATATATATTAACCTAATCACATACTATGTGGGTACTCTGAATTGATCACAGATTCATACTTATGATACACTACATTCTGGCCTCTGAGTTGGACTCACAATTTCATTTTAATTTTTAAATATTATTTTGAAATATTTAATTTAATTTTGAATTAATTAATATTTAATTCATTTTCTGAATATTGTT
>NW_004524720.1:6773274-6774207 GCF_000260255.1 Octodon degus
GGAGAAAAATAAATAACCAACAGGAAGCAAATAACATGTCAAATGTAAGTCAGTAATTTCATTTATAACCATCAATGTAAATGGACTCAATTCACCAATTAAAAGAAATAGACTGATAGAGTAGACTAGGTAGCAAAATCCAACAATCTGCTGTATACAAGAAACACATTAATTTATAAAGAAATTCATAGGCTGAAAGTAAAAAAATGGAAAACAATACTACATGCCCCAGGGCCACTGATAAAAACTGGAGTAGCAATCCTTTTTGCACACAATCTGAACTTCAAACCAAGAATGATCAAGCAAAATAAAGAAAGCCACTAAATACTGGTTAGGGGAAAAATACAAGAGGAAGAGATAGCAGTATGTATCTCATAAATATGTATGCATCAGGCATGGGAACAAAAAACTATATAAGATAAATCTTAACTGATATGAAAAATCTAATGTCCAATAACACCATTTCAACCAGAGACCTTAGCATACCCTCCCAAAAAGATAGGTCAACCAGACAAAACAATTAGCAAAGATGTAGCAGAACTGAACCAGAACTTTGAACAAATGGACTTAGTGGACATATACAGAGTGGTCCACCCAACCACAACTCAATACATATTTTTTTCAGTTGCACATGGGACATTTCCAAAAAGTAGACTACCTACTACTCCATAGGTCATGTTTAGGTATATTCAAGAAAACAGAAATAAGCCCATGCATATTATCTGACCACAGTGCAATGAAACTGGAAATAAAGGAGACAAGAAAACAGGAACACACCATAAGTACATGGAAATTAAAAAAACACCCTGCTTAGCAACCAATGGGTCATAAATGAAATTAAAGAAGAAATTCAACATACTATCTACAATTCAATGAAAATTCAAGCAAAACTTATCAGAATTTGTGGGAGTCAATGAAAGCAGTTCTTAGAGG
>NW_004524720.1:6795547-6803140 GCF_000260255.1 Octodon degus
TTTAAAAAATAGACTCAATCCAGTGCTTGTGGGGAAAAACCCAAGGGAGATGCATGCAGACACTGACAATTAAAGCTGGGTTGTTGAGTAAAATTCCATAGGCTAGATCCCAAGGGATATGTGCAAGTGGTGACAACACCTATTGTAAACATCAGTATCTTCACTGCAAATTTTGTGACATTTGCTATTACCTCACCCTTTTAAGAATATGAGTACGTAGACTATAGTTGCTCAAATTTCAGAGTACTTAAGAAACACTTGGGTCAACAAAGCAGATCCTGCAGCCTCCCTCATCAAGTTTCTGGGATAGAGCATAAGGACTTTTGTTTCAGTATTGAAGATTGAACACAGAAACTTCACACCTATTTACATCCCAAATTCTTTTTTTAAAAAAGACAACTTATTTTGAGACAGGTTCCTGCTACGTGACAAAGTCACCCAGCCTGGGATCAAACTTGGGATCCTCCTACTTCATCTTCCTAGAGTGTTGGAATTACAAGTGTGCACTCCCACTTCTAGCTTGGATTTGCATTAAGTATCACAGGTGAATCTGACACATATGATCTGGGATTACACTGTTAGAGACAACCCATGGTCTCTAAGTATTTGTTCCAGAATATATTTACAAGAGGGAAGTGTTTTAGTTGCTTCCCTTTCTCTGTAATGAGAACACCTAGTAAAACCTATTTAGAAAGAGGAAAAAGTTACTTTGGCTCAGTTTGGAGGTTTCAGTCCAAGGTCTCTTGATCCTGTTGCTTTCAGGTAGTGGCAAGGCACTGTATTATGAACAACCACATGCAAAGGGCAGATCACTTGGTGGTGGATGGGAAGTAACAGGAAGAAAAGGGAGGTCATATCCTCTTCAAGGGCATGTGCCAGTAACACACCCATCTCCAAGTAGGCCCCATTTTCAACAGCACCAGAAGCTGGGGACAAAATCTTCACAGTGGCCTTTGGGGAACATTTCTGCTCCAAATGAGCAGGGAGGCTTTAAGAAACAGCAAGAAGAGGATGTAATTTAGAAGATACATTTTTATATCTCTGCATATAGTTGCTGGTCCCCCTACTTAGTTATTTAATCTTTATGCTTCTGGTTTCTACCTATAAAATGGAGATAAAGAGGGCTGGCCAAATAGCTCAGTGGATTAAAGCACTTGCAAGCAGGTGCAGGGGCTGGGGACTGGATCCCTGAACCTGCCATGCTGGACCTGCCCCTGGGGCATGCTGAGATGGCAATTGAGACTGTGGGTGGTGGCACATGCCTATAATTCCAGCTCTTGGGAGACTGTAAACTGGCACATCACTAGGAGTCCGATCTAGTACTGAGAACTTTCCCTAAAATAAAATTTAAAAAGAGGAGATAAAACCACCCACCTTAACTGTTTTCTACAGTAAGGTAACCTAGACAACACTCCAGAGCAGTATGTGTTCATGGTATGTACTTCCTTTTTTAACTTTGAAGATTGAAATATGTTGACAAAGTTGTGTAAAAGGTAATTGATAATTAGTGCTCCTTAATCAACTATACTTGACTAGCAGCACACTTGATGGTAAAATAATGCAGGCCCCAGCTCTAAATATACCCAAATTATTAATGCACTTACAGATTGGGCTACTTTTTCCCTACATACTTATATCTTCACTATTTAAAGATTTTTCTGGGACTGTACAAAGCAATTTCACATAGCAAGGGATACATTAGGTTGATCTGGCTTCCATGTCTGCCTAAGGACCTGAACTCTAAACTTGCATCTTCAATTACTAACTTTTTATACAAAGAACGTATTTAGTTTTGTTGGATCTTAATGTGTCTAGAAATGATATTTTCAAGGCTATATTAGGAGAAAAGGGGAAACATACCAAGAAAAAGATGAGAGTCAAAATAGACCTTCATTTGGGTAGTTTGTATCTCTTTATTATGTTATTTCATTAGGTTGAAGCTAATTAGTAGTGAGAATAATTTTGGATTAAAACAATATTACTATCATATCAATCTTAAAAGATTAATATTAGAGGAGGAGAAAATGTCTTGTAATAAGCGAGTCTATAAATGATGTTGAAAGTCATGTTGTCATCAGGGATGTACAACTAGATGTCTAGTTGTATACTCCAGTGACTCATCTTTCCCTTAATCAACTACTTTTATCTCAGTATTATTAATCTTTGTTGCCTTAGTTAAAGGTAGTTGGCTTAAGAAAACTATATAAAAGAATGAAATGTCATTGACTTAATTACTTAAGTCAAACATGATTAGAATATTACTAAACATCTAAGTATAGAGCTCCATTAGATCTGACAAGGATCTTTTGCTAAAACACAAAGTCACCAACAAAAGTAAAGCAAGAGTCACTCAATGTGTCATTAAGCTCTTATACCTGAGATGACACAGTCCAGCACATTATCATCCCCAGATGAAGGCACGCCAATGGACATGTAGGAGGGGGTTCATCATACCAGAAAGGCCTTAAGAATTCTT
Organism: Octodon degus; assembly: GCF_000260255.1. Classification (NCBI taxonomy): domain Eukaryota; kingdom Metazoa; phylum Chordata; class Mammalia; order Rodentia; family Octodontidae; genus Octodon; species Octodon degus. The sequence continues at coordinate 6,798,024 of NW_004524720.1, forward strand.
CCTGTCTCAGTGCCCAAGATCACAACTCACCAGCCTCATTTTCTCTGTATGTTGTCCACTGAAAGCACTATAAAGTTCTCAATAATAAAATTCTGCTTCTTTGAATCTATATAGTAGTACATTCATATTATTAGGGATACATTAGGTTGATCTGGCTTCCATGTCTGCCTAAGGACCTGGACTCTAAACTTGCATCTTCAATTATTAACTTTTTATACAAAGAACTTATTTAGTTTTGTTGGATCTTAATGTGTCTAGAAATGATATTTTCAATCAATAGTAGTAGATTCATCAAAACCCATAAAACCCTTATTAAGACCTTGGATTTCATTCAGTTTTCTTCATACACACGTGTTCAGATTTAGCATCTCCAATGTTAAGGATTTCTCTACTGTCTATGCCATTTTGAAAAAGTTTCCTAACATTTATGTAAAATAATGATCTACTTCTAAAACTTTGTTCTAGAAGAACAGAGAATAAATCTAGAGCATTTTCAATGACTTTATGCAACATGATCCTATGTCCCTAGCAATACTAGTTTAAAAACGTCACCCTTAAAAGTCTGTCAAAGGCTTTTCCTTGTAAAATGAAATTTCTCTGCAGTAGCTGCTTGATAATGAACTGCAAATTGCCGGGCAGGCCTCTTTTGTTCATCTGCTTCTACCTTCATCTCATAGAGTAGTGTGGCAGCATGCACGTAGCACACAAGGTTTTTATTCATAGCAATGGCTAAATCTGGAGCTAACCAGGGATCACTCATCAGTTTTTGCCTGATCATTTCCTTATTCTTAATGCCTCCCTCGCAAAACAGCCTGTTGACTGATAAAATGAAGTGTGTCCATGATACAGAAATCTCCTTACAGTATTAAGTATTTCTGGAAAACGTATCCAACCTGCTACCACTGTGGTTCACTTTTTCCAGTGGAAAAGCCTTCAATATATATGAAGCCACCAGGTTTCGGTCAGCAGGGTGACTATGAATAAGAAATATTGCATTTGTAGTTTAAATATGTATAAAACGGCAAGAAATAAAAGAGCAGTCCTGTTCATGAAGCAGTTTTAATATGATTGTTTACAATTTATTGCACAGTGTAAAATCTACAACTCATTGTTACCAGTTCTTTTAAACTTTGCAATAAATATTTTTAACAGAAGGAAGCTCAAAAAGGAAAATGTATGTTTAGTTGAATGAAAAGTGTATTTTCTAGCATGATACTGGCAAACAAACAAACAAACAAAACAGACCTGAAGATCCATGGAACAAATTTGAAAATGTAAATACAACTACAAGCACACTCATCCACCTTATCATTGACAAAAGGGCCAATCATGTTTAGTGGAAGAAAGATAGCCTCTTTAATAAATGGTGCTGTATAAACTGGCTTTCCATATGCTGAAGGTTTAAAATAAATCCATACCTAACACCTTGCACAAAACTACAATAAAAATGAATCAAAGATTGAAATATTAAAATAAAAACACTAAATTTTCTTTTTTACTCATTTTAATGAGAAGAAAGATAAAATAGCAATGAAACAGTTTCAAAACAGGCTAGAAAGGGCAGTTACAATAATTAATACATTGCATATTGTTGTTGCAGTTATTACTCAGAGGACAAGATGCACACAGGACATCTTTTCTAAATAATATTAGTACAAACCTTTCTTGTCAATGAACCAAGAGAAAGTAGCTGTATATCTATCCTATCTTGTGTATACATATACATATTTTTCTTTTTTTCCGCAAAAATATGGTCCTTTCTTTATAGTTTTGCAAGGTTAGTAACATGTAACACAAGGTTGCCTAGCAACTAATAGCTGACCTTATCTGGACAGGATGTTCATTTCAGGATTGATGTGGCTTGTTTGCTTTAGGCACTGAGGCTTAATCCTACTGACTCACATTTGATCAATTTCCTAGCTTCTGTGGCCTCCAACATATTCCCCTCTTTTTTTTTTTTTTTTGTCAGAGATAGGTATCCCATTGCAGTTAGAGATGCTGTATTTGGAGAAGTCTTTAAAAGGCCTTTTCCTACTTGATGGCAGTCCAAAGATTGAAGGTACTTGAATTCAGCAAAATAACCCAATTTAGTCCAATAGTCCATAATAGTAATGAGTTATCAGCACAACTGGCAATTGTCAGAAGTTGTTGACTTTAACTTTTACAGCTCAGCATGTAATGTACGTTTACTTTTTAAACCTCAGAAGCATTAAATTTTCTAGATGAGATAGTAGGTAGAACCCTTAAGGACATTGCTGTAGGTAAAGAATTCACAAACAAAACTCAAACTGCATAAGAAATACTGCAAAGAATCAACAACTGGGATCTCATCTTTTTGAAAATCTTCTGAGTGTCAAAAGAAATCACCAAGTAAATAGAAAACCCACAAGATAGGAAACAATTATTGAAGACTGTCCATCAGACAAAGAACTCCTATCTAGAACATGGAAATGATTTTTAAAAAGCAGGTTGACAAAATTCAAAAAACCAACCCAAAAATGGGCATGTGAGATGAGTATACACTTCAGAAATGAAGAAATACAAATAACAAATAAATATATGAAAAATGTTCAACATTATTGGTCATTCAAGAAACAAATTAAAATGATGCTGAGATACCATCTTATACCAGAAAGAATGGTTATCATCAACAAGTCAACCAATAACAAATGATGGAGAGGCTGCAAGGAAAAAGGAACATTTCTCCACTCTTGGTGGGAGTGTAGGCTGGTACAGCCACTATGTAAATCAGACTGGATATTCCTCGAAAGGCTAGGAGTGTAGCTCCCATTTAAGCTGATTATTCCCTTCTTAGGTATTTTTCCAAAATAATGGAATTTGTCATACAAAATGGTGGCCAGGAAGCAGAGAGTGAAGAGAGGAGTGGAAGAGGGAGAATATACCTTCCAGGTCACACCCCTGTGACTCAACTCCTACCAGGGCCCATCTCCTAGCAGCAAATCAGAGAAGAAGCATTATTGACTAATTCACTGATGGGTACAGCACCTCCATGACCCAATCACCCTCCGCAAGCCTGATTAGGAACACTTGAGTCTTTTAGGGCACATTCCAGATCTAAGCCATAACAGGGTCATAGAGATATCAGTGACCACATTAAATGCAGAAGACATAGATCTAGAGAAATGCCACAATTACTTCCAAAGTTAATTACTAGTTTATAAAGAATGTGTGCTCAGCTCACAGCCACAGAAGCAACTCTTCATATCACTATGGTTAGATGAAATAACATATTAATTTTTCACCTGCTTTTTTTCATTTCAAAGAGTCAGTTAAAACATTTCTTTCTGTTAAAATATTTAACGTTGAAGATTAATTATATGCTTTTAGAATATATTACAGTACACATTTTGTGAAAGCAATACTCTTGGCACATTAAAACATTTATGGAGCAGAGACACTGAGATTTTTACATAGAGTATTTAAATAAGTTATGAAATTCTCTCCAGTGGTATAGAAACTGTGGTAGTCAAGCTGTACAGCTATGCTTCATCACCACACAGTAATTGAATTCTAAAATATGTCAAAGCTGACATTAAATTTTAAAGAGATTACTTTAGCACTACAGTATACATTTCTCCAAACCTATTTTAAAATTAGGTTTCAAAAATATTTGAATTTTTGTAAAGCAGTCCAGAGGTCCTACACACAGAAACACACACACACACACACACACACACACACACACACACTTTTTAAAATATTTCAAAGAGAATAAAAAATAGTTTTGAAAAAATCATATTAGAAACAGTACAAAACTTCACTAACCAAAATAATAGGAATTCAACAGTCAGTGGTTGTCTTCAAATTAGTTGTTTAGATTGCCAGAAATATGCATGCAAAATTGATTTTTAAAAAGTATAAGAAATTAAAAAGAAGAAAAAATTTTAGTATTAGTTGCTCCTTTCACTAGACCAGCAGAAATCAACAGTACCATTATCCATACTGTACACATATAAATATATATATATATATTTTTTCCCTTCCTTCTTCCTTTATTTCATCCCAGTTGTTCATTCCCTTTGTACAGATTCTTGGCCTTTTATAGTATCTATTATAGCTTTCTGGTTTTATTTACTCTTTTAGGTTTACAAGCAAGACAAGATGACATTTGCACATGTGGGTCTGATTAATTTGAGTATGGTCTCCTAGTTGTATCCATTTACCCATAAAAGCCTCCAGTTTATATTTTTTACAGTTGAGTAGTGCTCCAGTGTAAAAATACCACATCTTATTTATCCATTTCTCAGCTGATGAGCATTTGGGTTGTGCCAAGTTTTGACTATAACGAATTGTGCATATATTATTGTGAGTATGATAATTTCAGTTCTTCATGAAAAATACTTAGAGGTTTAATGGAATCTCTAATCCTAGCTTTTGTTTAGTAATCTCCACACTGATTCCCACAGTGGTTGTTCCAGTCTACACTCGCACCAATAGAGGAAAAGGGTTCCTTTTTCCCCACAGGCCTTTCAGCATTTATTATTGGTTGACTTCTCAATGATAGTGATTCTTCTTAGGATGAGATGGAACCCTAGTGTTGTTTTAATTTGCATTTATTTGAATAACCAATGATGTCAAATGTTTTAATATATTTATTTGCCTCTTGTATTTCTTCCTCTTAGAAGTATATATTCATCTCAGATGCCCATTTATTGATTAGATCTTTGAATTTGGGGGGCTTGATTTTTTTTAATCCTTCATATGTTCTAGATAGAAGTCCTTTGGCTGAGGGAGAGTTGGCTAAAATTTTTTCCCACTTTGTGAGTTTTCTTTTTACTTTATTGGTGATTTCTTTTGATGTGCAGAAATTTTTCAAAAATATGAGATCCTAGTTGTTGATTTTTTTGAAGTTTTTTGTATGCAGTTTTCTTTCTTATCAACTCACTAGTTATCCTTATGTTGGTAGCTATATTTCTACCTACTCTCTCCTCCAGTAGATGTATTATTTATGCTTTAATATTTAAATCTTTGATATTTTTGGACTTTAGTTTTGTGCATGGTGATAGGCATTTGTCTAATTTTAGTTTTTGGCCTGTGAAAAGCCAGTTTTTCCAGCACCATTTAAAAAAGAAGCTATTTTTTTTTCCAGTGAATAT
>NW_004524720.1:6803240-6810304 GCF_000260255.1 Octodon degus
TTTGGCCCCTTTGTCAAAGATAAGGTGGCTGAGTGTGTTTGTAAAATAGTTGTGTTTGCATTTTCTAATCTGTTCCACTGATCTTCAGGTCTTTTTTTGTCAGTACCATGCTGATTTTAACAGCTTTGTAATATAATTTGAAGTCAGACATTTTCATGCCTCCTGCATTTCCTTTGTTGCCCAGGATTGCTTTTGGTATACTGGGTCTCTTTTGGCTTCAGGTGTATTTCTAGACAATTTTTTTCTAGATCTGCGTGATGCACTAGAAGCATTTTAATTGGGGTAGCATTAAATTTGTATAATAATTTTGAGAATATGGCCATTTTTACAAAGTTAGCTGTTCCTATACATGAGTAAGGAATAACTTTCCATTTTCTGAAATCTTCTTCTATGACTTTTTTCAGAGTACTGTAATTTTCACTGCATAAATCTTTCACTTCCCTTCTTAGATTGATTCCTAAGTGTTTCAACTTTTTGATGCTATTTTGAAAGAAATAGTTTCACTAATTTTTGTCTCAGCATGCTCATGTTTATGTACAGAAATGCTATTTATATTTGACTATTGACTTTGTATCCTGCTATATGACTTAATTTCGTTATTAAACTTATAAGTCTCTTGGTAGAGTTTTTGTGGTCTTCTGTGTAGAGTATCATGTCATCTGCAATGTTGCTTTTTCCCTTATTTGTCCTTATTCTTTATATTTCTTTCTCTTCCTAATTACTCTAGTTAAACTTTCTATAATTATGTTGAATGGAAAAGGTGACAGTGGACATCCTTGTCTTATTACTGATTTTAAAGTGAAGATGTGTCCATTTAGTATGATGTTGGCTGTTCTTCTTTTGTCATAGGTGGTTTTTATCAGTTGAGTTAAAGACCATATATCCCAGTTTTCTGTAGAGTTTTTATAATGAATGAGTGTTGGACTTTGTCAAAGCTTTTTTATGCATCTATTGAGATGGTCATGTGATTTTTGTCTTTGGGTCTGTGGATGTGGTGCATTATATTTATTGATCTGTATATGTTGAACAATCCCTGAATTCCTGACATATATTCCACTTGATTACGATGTATAATCTTCTTGATAGTTTGCTGCATCCTGTTTGTATTTTATTGACTGTTTTTGTATCTATGTTCATTAGGAGATTGGCCTGTAGTTCTCTTTTTTGCTTGGGTCTTTCTCTGGTTTTGGTATCAGAGTAATGTTTGCCTCCAGTAATGAGTTTGGGAAGGTTGCTTCTATTTCAATTTCGTTTAAGAGTTTAAGAAGAGATGGCATTAAATCTTGTCTAAATTTTTTGTAGAATTCAACTGTGAATCCATCAAGACCTGAGTTTTTCTTTGTTGGCAGGTTTTTTATTGCTTTCCAATTTTACACACTTATTTTTGTGAAACATTTCCCTAATTTTTTTTTGTATTTTAGGGAAGGGTCTACAGGGTGTTCAGGGCCTCACTACTAGATTGGGTCATACTGATCCACCTGTTTACAGCCTCCCAAGTACTGGAATTACAGGCATGCACTACCATGCCCAGTCTCAATTGCTGCCTCAGCGCACTACAGGAGCATGGCAGGCCCAAGGACATTTTCCTAAATTGATATTGATTTCTTTTTCATAATCATTTGGAAATATTTACTCAATTACCTATTGAATGAAATAGAAAAAATACTTTAGTATTCAAAGCTTTGTATCCATCACAAAGATGAACTATATTGATCATGTTGGACATATTGTATTGAATACATTTAAAGCAAACTCTTAAATTAAATGACACTGAAGTACCTCCCTACAAAAGTGATCATGAAACTAAGTACCATAGCTTGAATGTGTCTTTTCCCAAATTCAGGTCTTGAAACACAATGGCTGATGTGATAATAATGAGTGGTAGACCAGTAGCAGGTGCTAATGTCTGGAAGGCTTCTCCTTGGGAATGAGATAGAGGCTCGTATATAAAGGAGGCTTTAGGCACTACTTATCTCACTTGTCTTCTGCTTTTTAGCTTTTGAGGCCACAACATTGATCCTCTATTGAAGATGCAGCTTTCAAGTTGCTGTCTTGTTAGTTATCAGACTCTCAATAGGCAACTGAAGTTCCAGTGCTTTCAGCTTAGATTTTCCACTCTCCAGCACTATGATAAACTTATATGCTTTATAAATTACCCAGTCTGTAGTGTTTTGTTATAGCAGCACAAACAGACTAAAACATGGATCAAGACAAATGAGAGCTCTGGCCATTTATATTATAAACTCGTAGATTCAGTAGGCACTAATATTAATGGTATTGAGTAAGAATTAGGCTTTTGCCAGATATTAAGCAAAAGGTACTTACTTTTTTATGATTTGATTTAGCATGTCAAGATATAAAGGCAATTGTATTTTTCTTGTTCTTGTTCTTGTTGTTCCTCCTCTGCCACCTCCTTCTCTTCCTCCTCCTAGTTTTTAAATTTTATTTGATAGTTTCCCTGCTTTTTTAGTTTAGCTTAATTTGTTTAGATTGCATGCCTATAATTCTAGTATTCTGGTAGGCTAATTCATTCCCATATCCAACAACTTACTGACATAGAGAAACCTTATTTCAAAGTAAAAAATTAAGAAGAGCTTGGTGTTATAGCTCAGCACAAATACCCTGGATTCAACATTCAGTGCTGGGATCAGGGGCTAGAGTAGGTGGAGCTAGAGGTGTTTTAACATAGCAGGTAACAGAGACAAAGGGAAAATGTAAACTGTATCAGACTTCAAATTTGTACTGTAGTCCTGACATCCCTGGCAGCATAGCCATTTATTCTGCAGTTACAAAATCTCATTAACCTATAACTTATCATAAAAACTGTTACTAAACTTTATTTTGTATATTTTGAAAAAATACCTAAACATTACATTCCAAAAAATATATTTCCACATTGAATCTTTTCTTCTGGAATAATTGTGCCAGTTCCTTCTTATTAAAATCATAAGTCAGCTGTAGGATGATATGAATAATCCTTATCACTTCAACTCCTTCATTTTCCAAAGAGGAACTTAAAACCACTGAGTGATGTCCTCCAAGACACAATACAAACAGAAGCAGTTGGGCTGCAAAAGCCCTGAGGCATAGCTCTGTCCAACAATGTGTTTCTAGGCCTTAGTGAAGCCTCTGAGTCCCCACATGAGTATTAGCCATACCCTTAGAGAGCAGGCAGCAAGGCCTTAAGGTCTTAGGAGGCTCCCTCAGAAAATGATAGTGTAGACAAGAAAAGATCCTCTAGCAAGAAAGAAGAGACCTTAGGAAGTAGACTGAGATGAACAGGGCATCCGGAGTGGCTGAATTTGGATGAAAGACCATTGTTTCAGAGAACATCTCATTCACAGGAAACAAGGATCTTCATGGCTGACAGTTCACTTTTCCCTGACACACTTCCAGAGAAATGAGGAAAAGTTCAGTGTGGCTCCCAGCTACCCACACTCCTAAGTGTCCCCTGAAAGCCTTTGGGGTGTTCAGATAGTATTGTCAGCTTCCAGTGTCTCTGAGTGGGACTGGTTGAAACCAGAGATCTGTCAGCTGAATGTGCTGATGAAACTGAGAAATTATTGAAATATATGGAGTGCTTATTAAAGTATTTTCAAGAGAGCTCTGGATTTAATAAGAAGCACATGAGATCAGATAGAGAGGAATCCAGAAACTGATCCTGGTGAAGAAAATGTTCTGCCAAAGGCCAGAAGAAAGGAGCAGAGCAATGGGAAAAGCTTATTTGAAAGCAGAGTGCTAAACAGTGTGTGCTGGAGTTACTTTGTGCTTAAACTTGGTGTGCAGCAAAAAGTGATTCCTTAAAATGACACATCTTTCCCTAGAGAATTTAGCTAAGAAAAATTAAAAAGCAAAAAAAAAAAAATTTAAGGAAAGGAGAAACATAAAATTTTGTCTTTTACCAAGGGAGTCTTTTTACCTGTCACAAGGACTTTCAGTGTGAAGTATTAGATTTACTCAAGTGTTAGTCAAAAATAGTCAATGCTCAGTCCCACATGAATACTGAAGAATCAAAACTAGGAAAAGAAGGATTTCTTCCATAGCATTCTCCGTAAGATTTATCTCCCTGCATTTTCAATGGACTTAAATGGAAGCCAATTGGTAAGGAGATGTATGACCCTACAGGACTAACCAAATGATGGAAGCATTCTTCCCTCTTATGCTACAGGTAAGTAATTAAAGAAATATAGTAAGTTGTAACATTAGAAATTAAAAACAAAGAAAGAAGCATATTACATGTATTAATTATGACAACAGATGCATTACATACAGTGTTAAGATCTCAAATTTGTGTAACTTTCATAAAAAGAGTGTATCAATAGGATTTTTTAAAGTTTCTAATTGGATCCAATAATTCCAGTTGTAAAAATGTATCATAAGCAGATATGCATGCGCATGTAATTTTAGTCACAAATTAATTCAATATGAGTTTAAAAATGCAAAGGTAATTTAGTTAGCAAATTATCATGCATTCATTTGATATCCATTTTCTAATCAGTAAATAGCAAAATTTAAGTGAATATTTATTGATGCATGTGATTAAAGGATAAATTGTAAAATATAATCACTATAAAATAGAATTATACTATTTGAATGGGAGAAAAATATTCATGAGTGAATTACATGCTTATATTAAAGTTTGAATGATATATGTTCAGTATGCATGGCAATTATCTCTAGGTGGTGAAAGTTTGAGACCTTTAAAATTATTTTTGTTTGTAGACTTATTTTCTAATTATTTTAGTTTTTGAAGTCATAAGCAGCTGTAGTTTTGAAGTTCACAAGCAGCTGTTCTTTGGGCACAGGATATCCACAGACTGGGCCAGGTGTAGGTACCTGACCCAGGGTAATATCACTCTTAAGTGATTTGCTAAATCCTGAAATAGATTCACTTTTCTAGGATGATGGATGAAAGAACACATAGAAGAAATGGGAGAGAAGAAAGAAGGAAAAATAACACATCCTTACAGTTGCCTCTATTTGTAGTTATTTTTCTTATGCCAAGTAAGGCAGCTATGTACATTACCATATAACTCCTTCTTTAAGGTTGCTCACCTGCTTATTGTGAATTACAATGCAGTTCCAGTAGAAAGCCTAATCTGTTTTAATCAGAAAAAATGCTAAACATTCTCTCAAATAAAGCTGCATCAAGATAATACATTCGTATGCTTTTGCAATTATAAAAACATAAGTGAATATATTTTATATTCCTGGAGTTCTGCTGGAAAATGTGTTTTCCTAGGGCAGGTTATATTCATCCGTTCTGTTTCTCTATCTTTACAGTTTTGAGTGAACAGCAGTATTCTTTTGCTTGAAGCTTGAATACAGTTTTGTTTCTACATGTGAGTCTTGTTCTTAGAATATGCACACATTTTATACCCTCCAATGCAATTTTTCTTATTTAATGCTGTGTTCACCCAACTAATTTTTGTGAGAATGGGATGCTAACGTCATCAAGCTCAAGTCTACTGTATTTCAGAAACTTGGCATCCATTTGTGGTCTGCAAACAGAAAACATTATCTTAAACCAGGTACTGTGGCACACACCTATAATTCCAGCTACTGTGGAGACTAAGGCAGAAGAATTGCAAACTTGAGGCCATCTTGTGCAATTTAACAAGAAATTGTCTTAAAGTAAAATAAAAGGGACCTGGGATGTAACTCAGTGGTCAAGTGCTTATCCAGCATGCATTAAGTCCCTCAGTGTAAGGTAAATACAAAACTTTAGAAGAGATGATTGTTGAAAACAATATCTTGGAAGAAGTGACATTTAATACTAACCAAGTATGGCTTTCTTGTCTGTGATATCCTAACACTGTACCAACCTCTGTGAGGCCATAAGAGTAAGAGTAATTTTTATCCTTACTTAAAACTTTAGTCATCAGATTAAGACATTCCCTAAGGGAGCTTATTTTTATGAATGACCCATTCCCTAAAGGCAGGCAGGACTACCCTAGGATACATAAAGATCTAGAAAAAAAATGTGTTTTGTGGGACCATTGACTAGCTAAGAACACTGAGGAGGACCTTCCCAGGCATATAACTCTAAGGTATAAAGCTTGGGGAAGATATCCTTGTCGGTCTAGATCTAATAGCGGCACTATTAGGTGTACTAAGCACTAAGGTGTACTAACACTAACTAGGTGTCCTTCTTCTTCTTCCATTTTTCAATGCCCTTTCCTCTATCTCACTTTGTCACATACCCTAAATATCCACAGAGTATAATATACTAAACAAAATGAGTAATGTTTTGGCAATTGAAAGTCTACATACCTATCTAGAGTCTGACAGGCCATGTTGAGTTTCTAGACAGCTTATTATTAATGATGGAAGTGTGAGCACATGCATATTTAAATTCACATTTTAAGATTCAAGACAAATCAAGGAAAAGAGACAACATTTTGCTCCTGGACTTAAAATCAAGTTACTCTAATAGTTTGCCCTGACCCCTTGACTACATAGGTCATATTGTTTTGGGCCACATTAATTTCTTCTAAATCAAGGATCTTCAGCCAAATCAGGAACACTGAGCTTGTGCTTTCTGCAAGCAGTAAAAAGCAAAGAAAGTAGTTAAAGCTGACTATGTAGCTGGATTTTTAGGATGAAGGAGGTCCGAGGAAAGAGTATGCAGTGTCATCCATTCCTCATCCCAGACACAGAATGAATCCGAGTGCTGTGGGAAAAGGCACAACCAACATCACCTGAAGGGGCTGTTTCCCTGAGATACTCAGTGACTCCTGGTAACTCAGAGTAGCTTTCAGCCCAGGGGACTAACTATGTGATGCATCATTCTTAAAGTCCTCCTTCCTCTTTCAAGCTTCGACTTCTCAGAGAGAGGACCCATGCCTTCAGTCAACTCCAGACACTTAGCAGCTCTGAAGGCCTCAGGAGGTGCCCTTAGCACAGGAATCACAGTTTTCTTTTTTTCTTTTCTTTTCAAAGTTTTATTGATAAACATATAGCAATGAGACAGTTTCAAATCAAATTGAAAGTACAGTTTCAACAAATAATACACTGCATACATTCTTCTCAGTGGTTAATTGCTGTACAAGATGCAGACTTGT
>NW_004524720.1:6810941-6814380 GCF_000260255.1 Octodon degus
TTCCAATTGTAAGTTAAAACATCACTGAACTTTTGGATACTTGGTTTCCATGTCCATGAAGTATGGAAAATGTTGACTTCATGGAGGTAGTACAAAGATTAAACATGTCCTAAAATCCCACTACTAAGTCTTTTGCCTTACCAGTCACATGCTATTTCCTGAGGAGCTTCAGTTGGTATTACATTCTTTGATGAGAATGTGTATTCTGGTTCACCAATAACATTGATTTCTTTGCTGGAATTTTCCTGTGTTGCTTGGTACAGTGGAGAATAAGTAGGTGTAAATCTTGTTTTACACTAAATATTTTGGGGGCAGAAAACTCATTGCTTTGATGCTTAAAAGCTACATGACAGCCATATATATCTGTGTATGCAAGTTTAGAAATAAAAGTTTCCACATTCTTTATTCCTGGTTTCATTAGTTCACCCTGCCCCATTGGTGTTAAGGTTTTATAAATAATCAAGACAGGATTGATGTGTTTCATTTCAGCAAACTGTAAAAGAAAGCAGTCAAGAAATCATTGCTATTATTATCTCTTCCCAATCACATTACTCTTTAAAATTGGGTGTAAGCCTCAGTAGCTTCTCCTAATTAGGGGAGAGATGATTTCATTGCATTAATCTTCAGAGAAGTTAGTTCTGGCTTTGTGCAAACACACCAGCATAAGGCCTCCATCAAGAGTCCAGTTCTATTTCTTTCTGGCTAATGAAAGACTTCCAATGCAGGAAAACCTGACCAACAGTGTATTAGGATGCATGGTGTTTAGACATAGCCTGAAGGAAGAAAAGCAATAACAACACCCAGAGACTTAAAGCTCTTTGCTCTGAACCTTAAAAATCATTTTAGCAGAACCCTGGAGATTCCAGATAAGGACACTATTTTGCTTTGAACAGGGATGGGGCAAAGGCTACCAATCAAGCAGATGTACTTTTATAAAATCTACATACTAGCTCTTCACCTAAGCTTGTTAGAATTTTCCTCACAATGTCCTAGATGTGTTCTTCATCTGAACCTAAGAGCTGCAGTGTCCTAGGCAGTCATCTTTTGGCAGTTATTGCATAAATTCTTTCCTTAGTTTCATTAATTTTTAACAACATATGAAAGTAAGTATGAAGTACTATGATGTGAAGACAAAGATTGAAGGCACATGGACACTTGTCTAACAATCCATAATGTCCATGTAGAGGAGACAGGCTTCTGTTTGCACCACTGACCTGGAGCTGCAGCAACTGTCTGGAAGAATTCTGAGGTGAATTCTTGCTCCCTACATTGATAGGAGTCAGGGATTAGAGACCTTTCGGAAAGGCAGTAAATCAGTAGAACCCTGGCTAGAGTGCACATAATGGACAAGAGGAATCTTCCATTTCAGAACAGTCTGAATCAACAGTAACTATATGAGCCAGAAAATGGTAAATTAGGTGAACCAGCTTTGTGCTTGGGGACAAAGAAACTTGAAATAGAAGTAGATAGATAGAGCCACCTTCTTTTCTTTTCTTTTCCCTATTTTTTCTTTTCTCATTTCTATTTTTTAAACAGCTAGAGAGAACTCCAGCCACAAAAACCTAATCCTATCCTCCAAGTCCAGAGATAAAGATCATACCAAATACAACACAAATCCACCTATGATCTTGGATAGAAAACACATTCTGGAATCAGAGTTGATCTAACACAGAACTACAGACACGAGAGTAATCTCACTTTTATTTTTCCCTTTCGGATGGGTTTTACTCTTAGCAATCCAGTAAGTTATCATGATTTGTTTTGTTTTGTTTGGTAGCTGTTGTTTTTTGTGTGTTTTTTGTTTTCATTTTTTATTCTCCCTGCACTGTTTCATTTTTCTTTCTGTATCTTTGTTGCTGGTTTTCCACATATGTGATTATTTTTGTTTCCTGTTTTTTTTCCTTCCCCTCCCCTTTCCAACTTTTTCCTCTCATTTATGATTTAGATCTTTAAATTTTCCCTTTGCATTATTCCACTCATCTTCTCCCTCTCTTTCTTCTACTATCTCACTTGATTTTATGAGACTTTCATGTAGGTAAACATCTCTTCCCTTTCTGGTTCACTTTAGTACTCCTGGACTTTCTTTTCCAATATATCCTTCTTGCATCCTGCAATTACCCAAAATTTACATGATCATCCTTTGCCCACAAAATTTGTTCCTGCTATATTTAACCTCACATACTTCTCCATTTTACCCCTGCCCCTCTAAAATGTTCACACAACTTAAAATGACTCTATTAAGTGGAAAGCCATTACATACAAGTTCCTGGTAAAAATTGGGTTGTCTTATGTAGCTATAGAACTTTCTCCTAAGGTTAAAAATGTCAGGCTAATAGTTACTCCAGTTTCTCAGTAACCAGGTTGTGCTGCAGTCTACTGTTATTGCTAAATATACTATTTTAGCAAGGATGCCGTACCTGTTATGATGAGGTTTTCTTATAATATGACAACACTGAAATTGCAAGGGGTCATAACTATGACCATAGTTTAGTAGCAAAAGAATAAGCCTTGAGTCAGATAACAACTCCACATTCTTAATATGTTTGGAAGGTAAGTTCTTGGAATAGACAGAAAAATCAAGAACTATCTATATATCTATATCTACAAGTTATTTCTGAGAAACAGACATCACCTAGGAAAGTCTGAAAACCAGTGATAAAGCTATCTAACATAAATAATCTACAAGCATCAATGCAGAAAACAAAATAAAATGAAAGTATAGAAAATGATGCCAGGAAGAAGCAAATCTCAACTCCAAATGCCCAGTGCATGCAGGATAAGTCCAGAGCAAAAAGATAGAGAAAACCAGATGCCAAACACAGAAACTCTAAAGTGATAGTAGCAGAAGTGAAAAAAGTAGAAGAAACCACAGAAAAAAATATATCTAAGGTACAAAAAGAAATGACAATCAAAATGAAAGAAATTAAAGCAGGCACAGATAAAAAATATGAAGTTTAGGAATAAAATGGAAATTATGAGTGACTTCTCTATGTTAGACAAAAATAATAGAACCAATGAAACAATTCCAAATGAAAATCTAGAAGACTAAACACTCCATTTAAAATATATGCACCATGATCCTGAGAATCTTTAGAAGATTTTCCAATCTAGCAGTTAATTTGAAGGATTCTCACCCTAACTATATCTACTGACACCTGTGAACTAAGAACCTGCACTGAAGATGGCAATTTGTAATAGTAGATTCATGTTTGGAGTGTCTATTATTCTGGTCTTCTGAATATGGGCTGCTTATCATAACATGCTGGTTGCTGCCATGCTGTCTCTCAGGTAGATGATTGTTTAAAAAGGAAGGGGGTGGTGAATGAAGGCAGGAGACAGGAAAAGGAGTGTTGTGGGACTGTCCTGTTACAATGCTGTATATGGTTAGATTCTAAACTTATGTGTAAACATATATAATTCTTTATTCCTATTTTTAAAT
>NW_004524720.1:6815780-6836297 GCF_000260255.1 Octodon degus
AAAAAATGATATCTTAAAAATAGAAAGAAATAATGAAAAATCAGTCCAATGGTTAGAACATGAAGCAAGAAAGAGCATCATAAGGTTGATTAGCGTCAGTGAGAAATATGAAGACAGTGAAAAAACCATAAAAAAGCTCTTCACAAAAGTAATGGCAGAAACTTACCAAACATGGGTAAAGAATTTGACATATAGCACTGGCAGAAACACCAAATATTAACTCAAGATTTTCCTTCATTTATAATATAAAAATCTAATAAGACAATTTTTCTTTAATCCTTGCTTTAGCTGAGTACCACAAAATTTTTACCAGTTCTATTTGTTTTAATTGATAATCAAAGGTATATATTTAAAATGTGTAATTTGATAAATTTATAAATATATGCATACATTTATATATTGATGAATCCATCTTGAGTGAGGGAATGAGCACATGTATTCATTTCCAAATATCTCCATATACCCTTTTATAATCTCTCTCTTCTGCCTTTCTTTATATATACTATTATTCTGGGAATTAATTGATCTGTTCTCTAACTCTATACATTAACTTATTTTTCAATACTTTCATACACAGGAAATAATATAATACTTTTTTTGTAAAGTAAAATTATTTTGAAATTCATCCATGCTGTAGTGTATAGTAATACTCAATCCTTTTATTGTGCTCTGGAAAAATGAAAAATCTGTTTCTTGAAGTGTTTCTCCACCTGCATTCACATTAGTAGTAAATAGGAAGTTAATTTGTCCTATTACTACATTTTTGGTGAAATTTACATATTACTTAAAAACATTAAGTGAAAAGTTTGACATTTTGGTGATCAAGAACTTATATTTTTCCCTAAAGTTCTTTATTCCAGTCAAAGCCATACAGAATCCTGTTAAATGAGTATTGTGGAATGCTGACAATGTCTATATTTTCACAGTCTGGAAACTTCTAGAAGGTATTCTTTGATTATCTTCTTTCTTGTCTTTGGAAAATAAATTAGTCATATTAGTGACTATAAATGCATTTACAATAAACTTGTGGATCCCAGGGTCCACTGGTGTAATTTAATTTAATAAACATTACACAAGAAGTCCAAGTAGTTTAAAATGTGACAAGCTAAGGTAATGTGCATAATGGAACACCACAGGGTAATTTTCAAGGTGACTGAACTTCCAGAGTGGATAAACTTCAGGGTAGTAATAGAGGAACGTTGCCAAGAAGAGCGATGCCTGGGTCTACTTCTATCCAACCTGACCAAAGCAATCAAGCCAGAGCTTTACCAGATGCCTACAGAGCCTGAAAGAACTGGCAGCTACCCAGTGCTCCTGCAAATGAGGAGACTAGGGCATTTTTCAATAAAACATAAACAACAAATTCTGACCCAGCTGTATTACATACCATGCAAAGAAGACATCTGATGTTCCATTGAACCTAGAGGATTTATTTCAAGGCAGGTGGAAGCTTTTCCTGCATGAGCCAGGAGGATATGATCAAAGATAAATTCTCCCTGAGGAGTCAAACATGAATCTATACGCAGGCTTTAGATGAAGCAATGCACATTTTAACCTTGTAATAAAAACACATTAATTGCTTGAGCTCAGGAAGAAATGCTTCAGTCTCCTGTTTTTAACAGTTTTAGACTTTAAATGCATAAATGATGCCCCAAAATAGTAATTTCAAAAGACCAATCTCCCAGGCTATACTAAAACATTAAAAGTATCTATTATGTTTTAGGAAGATTATTTTAAACTCAGTTTGATAAATACTTACTGCAAGTCTATTGTGTGTAAGAAGCACAGTGATGAGTGGAAACTAGAGCCATTAGAGTTTTAGTCTAGAGGAAAATAGAGTTGTATTTTAACAGGGTTATTTGGCCTGTTAAAAAATAGAAAGAACACCATGCTTACTTGCAAGTACATTTCACAGATCAAATTTCTGACTTTCCTCTGCTTGGTCAAACAAACCTAAAAGAATATGGGAAAGCAGATGACTACTTCTCTAGAGGTAGTTACATATAGGGATGTTCTTCAGAAGTCACCTCTTACTGGTACCATGCAATGAAAATGTTAAAGGAACTCGGATTGGCAATTATGTTTAAAATTGTTCTGGAAGAGAAATTCAATATATGGATTGTTCCAATACACTCAGAGCTTAAAGTGAAAGGGGAAGAAACACAACTGGAAAGTAATAGGTCCATAACTCCAGAAATGGTCCCCAGAGCACTGTCCAATCCTAAGTGGCAACAGGGAGCAAGTGCTCACAGAATTTGATGTGAAGCACTTGGAAGCTTAAGCTTTAACCAAAACCTTCACCTTGCAGACAGAGTTCTGCTTGCAGACATCTCATGGCGAAGCACTGCTCTGAGAATCCAGAAGGCTTTAACTAGTTTCTGGCACACTCGGGAGACTTTGTGGCCAGGTGTGACAATTTTGAGGTGGCACTCAAAGACCTGATATGTTTGCCTGTGTTGAGTGAAGACTTCAGCAGACCTCAGAAAAGGAACTGTGACAGGTCAGCAATTATCCATGCTGCTGGAGACTTCAATAACCTGGCCAGCCAAAGAAAAACACAGGGGCTGCCAGAAGTAAGAAAGTAATGGACTTTCCATGAGAGGATATCAGTTCCGGATGATTTGGTGTTTTTAGAGAAATGAGTCATGCAGAGTGGGTACCATGAACATTAAGGCCCGAGCTGATGGGGCTCACGGATTCAGAGTGGGGCAGGGAGTGATTAGTGAAAAACTGAAGCATCAGTGCAGAGAATTTATGCACCCAAAGGAACAGTAAGGTACAGATATTGGGGAAATATATAAATCTCACACTTTAAAGGATGGAGTGTCAAAGTCTAAAGATTCTTTATGGCACCAATAATCTCACATGAGCACACAGTTTGGGATGAGAAGAAGCATTTAGGAAATGTAAGCCCATGTTACTAACAATCAACACATATATTGTTGTGTCTAAGTAAGGAGAGGGCAAGATTTATACAAGTTTTTCACACACATTAATAACTCCTGAGAGTCTTTGACTAAACAATCTTCAGCTGGGATCTGTGAATTCACTGAGACCCTCTACATTTCCCTAAATTTCCATAGGAACAATTTTACTGTTTGGCCACATGTATTCCAACCTTTTTGAAATTATTTCGTGTAATTTTTCAAGTAAAATATTGAAGCTTTTTATGGATACAAATACACTCTACATTTTGAATGGTTACTAGGCTTACAAAATCCTAACAACCTAGCTCACATAAAATTAATATCTTGGCAAATGTTGGACTTATAAAGAATGATTTTTTTAAATCAGTAAGCCTTGTATAAAAGGTAGTATTCCTAGTAAAAACCTATTTTATTTCTCCAAAAGGCAGAAACATCATTTAATCTAGGAGTGCCAGATGTTATCATTCAAAAAATACTCTATTTATCTGAATATTCATGAACCCAAATCCCAAGGAAATGTTAGATCATATTCTTATGAAATCTGTAGTGGAAACTGTTCATTGTGCATGCTTAGGAAAACTCACTCTGGGCTTGAATCTTTCTGTGTGTGTGTGTGTGTTTTTTCATATTTTCATATTGATATTAGAACTTTATTTTTGAGAATACTGAGACAGGTATTTTATTTTATTTTTTATCACTTACTTTTTATTTATTTATTTATTTATTTATTTATTGAGAAACAAATAGCAATGAGACAGTCTCAAAACCAATTAGTAGGACAGTTTCTTTTTAAAAAATATTTCTTTAAATCAAGTATGTATTTATTTGGTACAGTGTCTCACTATTCAGCTCAGACTTGTAGTGTTCCTCTTGTCTCAGCCTCACCAGTGCTGGGATCACAAGACACCATTTCGGTAGCCGGCTCAGGATGGGGCCAGAATGGCATTTTGTACCGGGGATTGAACCTGGGTCCCTGTGCTTCCCAGGCAGGTGCTTAGACTAATGATCTATCTCTCCAGAAGGACAGTTTCAATAATTAATACACTGCATTTTATTGTCTTCATAGTGGTTATTCATAGTACAAGATGCAGACATGAGTCTTGAATTCATTCAAATTTTAGGTACGAGTTCATTTTCTAACTTAGCACTACTTATCAACACTGGAAGTTTTAAGTGGGAACACTAATTTATTATTTTCAAATAAAACTATTTAGAATAGAACAATAGCTAAATTGCTCTTTTATACAGCATATTCTTTATGGCTTCTCATCATCCATAACTGTAATGCTAAAACTAGCCTTCAGAATCAATTCGCTTAAATTAGTGTTTATTATCTTGCTTTAATGTACATAACAAGGTTACATTATGAGAAGTTTCAGTTTGCTGTCCAAAAGGACAGAAAAATACATATTCATCATAAAGGATTTTACATGAAGAGCTATTAATGAAAGGTTTGCAATCCTTCATACTTGTAGCTTGTGATACATTTATGTAGATTTTTATTAGTGTGTTACCATTCTGAACAATAAACCCTAAAATTCTAGATAGACTCTATGGGCAAAACAGACATTTCTACTCCTCCATGACATGTCCTGTGGCAAATTGAAGAGAACCTAACACAGAATGCCAGGAGAATAAAATTCACAAAGAGCCATAGTGATTGTGAGATCTGTGAAAAGAAAAGCATAGAGAAACATTTCAGTACTGCCCAGTGATTAGGCCTTGATGTCTTGAAGGTAGCTATCAAACTGTCAAATACTACTAAATTTTATTAAAGAGACAAAATGTGGTTTTTGTGGTATATTATTTTAAAGCTTCTTATTGCACTTTAATCTACATCTTACCCCTTCTCTGCAGCCTACAGACCTGCGTGGTGTGGCTTTGGCTGACTTGCCCAATCTCATCTGTTTCTGCTTTCTACTTGTGATGCTCCAGCCACAGGGCCTTCTTTTGGACACTGAGTTTCTGAACTTATTTATGCCAAAGATTGCAACTATTTTTTCAATGTATTTAGCACAGGGTCTACAGGGTCTCGCTACACAGATCAGACTTGTAGGGATCCTCCTCTTTTCAGTCCCCAAAGTTCTAGGATTACAGGTGCATGCCACTACACCCAGTCTCAGTCACCATCTCAGTGTGCCCCGGGGTGGGGCTGGCACGGCAGGCCTGGGATTGAACCCCTGGCTCTTGCATCTGCCTTAGCAGGCGCTTTAATCTGCTGAACTATCAGGCTGGACCTGTTAAATTTTTGCATAAAATTCATATCTCTTACCTAGAAAAATTTAAGGAACAGAATTTGAAGAGAAAAAATATATATTCCATTTTTATGGCCATTCCAAAAATGTACCACTAGTCATCGAAGGATTGATGTACTGCTCTCAGCGTGTCCCACACACAGCTTTCTCTCCATTCAAATGCTTTTTGTGATTCTTCTCACACCCAGTTCTCTGGATCCAACACATCTTTGGCTCCGTTTCCCTGTTATGGGAGGCCTCTTCTGAACATCCAATATTAAGTGACTTTCTAGTATTGCAGTGACTCTTCAGTATTTTTTTCTCATCTAATTTTTTCATTTTTCTTCCTCACCCTTATTAAGATCCAAAGTATCTTCAATTACTAGTTTTCTATTTCTTCCAACCAGACCCAACCATTTCAGGAGCAAAACTCTAGCCTGTCTTGTTCATTGTTTATTTCAGTCATTTGGTGGCTGGTACATAAAAGAACCTCAGTATATATCTATAGACAAATAGAAACTCAAATCAATCAAATGAAGCTCTGTTGAGGACAACTGGATAATAAGGTAGAGCTATTCAAATAGGGTTTTAAGAATCCAAGTAAAGAAGGAGCCCATATTCACATCCAGCTTTTATGTCAATGAATAACCTGACAAGTTCAACCAGAACTCCTTCCCTATTCATTCACTCACAGCATGCCTTTCATCCAGTCTGTCCTATAATTTCTATTGAATATTCTGAACATCATACTTGTAAACACACATTCTGTCTATGGGAATCAACACACAGTTGACTGTACTTCCACTAAAGCTCCATTTGGCCTTTAGTGTGTTTAGACAGGCCATTTGTCAGAGCTCAGGATGTCGATCACTTTCAGAACAGGGGTTTGTATTTAACTGAAATAGATTTATGCATCAGAATCAGTGCTGTGTTTCAAATATTATAGCTACAGAGGATTTAGATTAAACCAAAGCATCCCTCAGAGGGAAGTAGGAGATTGGTAGGTCAGTTGATCTGTGGTCGCAGCAAGATGCCTAGGCCCTATGGGGGCTGATTTAATGGAGGCTGTTTTTGCAGAATGATTTAGGAATTGATGTGCTAAGATGATTCTGAGGTTTCAGCAACAACAAAGAAAAGAAACATATACAGGCTACATGGGAGAAATTAAGATCCACTGACAGAATGCCACATGACTTGGCTGTATTATTTTAGTTTATTCAAAAATATGTTAGAGTAGACAAGGCTGAAGGCTGTTAATATTTTATTTTGTTCAATCAAAATGTTTTCACTGCATGCTCACACAGGCATGCTGTGCAAGCAGGACCCCAGTTACAGTGTGTTACCAACTGTTAGAATAGAATCGTGAAGGTTAGTTTTCAGGTCTCTATATATTTTTCAGGGCTGTTATTTGTGTATAACTTTGTGATTCAGCTGTGCTGAGATTATGAGAATGAAAAAAAAAAACTAATATCATTGGGAGATTTCCTTCCTTCTTTCTTTCCTTCCTCCCTTCCTCCCTCCCTTCCTTCCTCCCTCCCTCCCACCCTCCCTTCCTTCCTTTCTCCCTCCTTCCCTCCCTTCCTCCCTTCCTTCCTCCCTCCCTTCCTTCCTTTCTTCTTTCCTTTTTTCCTTTCTTACTTCCTCAATTCCTTCCTTCCCCTCCTTCCTTCCCCTCCACATTCCCTCACTCCTTTCTCCCTCCCAGTTCACATATTCAGTTATTGTAATGTATGCATTTTTCCCCATAATCAGGAAAGAGTGTTAGGGGCTAGGCAACAAGGACATTTTTGTTTTCCAGTACCCATGTAGAGTGTCTCACTGTGTATTCTTGTGATAGGAAAGGTAAGCCATATTTTCTCCATCCAAGTCATGGCTTCTCAATCTGTCTCTTAAAACTGCAGTTACTAGAAGGCTCTGTCATTTATTTTCCAGTGGCCAAGATACCTGTCATATGAACTTTATATTCAGAATCAATAACTGCTAGTTTGTGAGATCACACATGCAAACACACACACACACACACACACACACACACACAGCTTTTCTGGACAATCAGTATGTGCTCAGGGTGACGTGTATAAATATTTGGGAAGCAGTAAACAATAATACATAATATGCAAGAACTAAAGAAGAGACTAATTTCTGAAGAAGATCTCTTCTAGAATTTCCCAAGGGTCCTTATATAACATATTCACTGTCTAGGAAATATCTATTTGTGTTGGCAAATAGCTGAAATGTATTTTACATGGACTGTGTATACTATTCTTAGATTTAGCCTAAAGTTATATATTGTCTTTATAACAAATATGAGCTTCAATTCGTAGTTGCAGGGTACAACAAATGGAAAGTACATTCGTTCCTCTAAACTTAATTTAATTTGTTCTATTTTTTGAGTGTTGGAAAATAAAAACATAGGCATCTTAAACACTGGGGGAGATGTTGATCTGGGCAGCAAAAGAGGACATTTCCTTTCTCTTTAGTATCATACAGAGCTAACTTCTTCTTCATCAGGAATCAAACTCAGAACCTTGTGATTCCAGACAGGCACTTATGTCTGCTGCACTATCTCCATGGCCCAAAGGATACTAACATCTATTTGTTTGTTTGCTTTTTATTTTTGGAATCTGGAGTCAAACTCAGCACCTTGAGCTTGCTAGGCAGGGAGCATGCTGCTGAGCTATATCCCTTGCCCCGTAAGTGAATTTGTTGTTGTTGTTTTGGTACCGGGCATCAAGCTCAGAACCTTGAGCCTATCAGACAGGTTCTCCCCTTCTGATGCAGGGGAGATAGCTCAGTGGCATAAGCACCTGCCTGATAAGCTCAAGGTTCTGAGGTAATCCACAGCAATCTCATTTGTGGTATGGAGAAATGCATGCTTTGGGATAGACGGATTTCAACTCATTTACCAGCCCTCAGATACCAGCTTATATATGCTGTAATGCTCTTCATACTTCTTTTCTCTGAAAATTTCTGATGACATATCCTGCCAGATTCACAGGAAGAATAAATAACATAGTTCCATACAATGCATGCCTCATACCTTTAATCCAAGAAATCTGGGAGTCTGAGGCAGGAGGATCACAATTTTTAGCCTAACCTGGGCAACCTAGGAGTTTAGTGTGGCATTATCTCAAAATTAAAAATAAAAAGGGGCTGGGTCTGTAGCTTATTGGAAAGACCCTGATTCAATCCATAGTAACACACACATACACTTTATTCACTTCAGACATTTAATAAACATTTATTAGGTACCTACTCTATAGGACAATGATACAAAGATAAAGAATGACTAACCCTTGCTCTTAATCTGTGAGTTCCTTTTACTATAAATTTAACAGATTTCAAATTCCTTCATAAAGTTCACCTTACCTTATTTGCCATCTATTGCCTGGATCCTGAAGATTCCAGATCCTTCTTTGTTTCTCAGAACAGGCTTATGGTACCTGATCTAATAGAAAGAGAAATAGATTTTAAAACTTGACTGGCTGTCTTTGCCTCAAGGTACAGCAAAGCACAGGGCCCATGAGAGGAATTTATTTGTTCACAACCACCCTTCCTTCCTAAATATTTAAAGTATTCACACTTCACTTGCAGTTTGGCTTTAAATGAAACTGTCCAAATTTAGGTCAGAAGAAAGCTGCCAGGGTTTCCCTGTTCCTTCCTTCCCTTTTCTTCAGAGCACTTAGGCCAGGGAGTGGCAATGGGCCTTAGAGAGAGTCTGTTCACAGGGTGCATTAGAATGTGCTGAGGCGGCTTGGGGATGCCACCTGATGGCAGAGGTCTTGCCCAGTGTGCACAAGGGCCTGGTTTCTACCCAAGCACCACAGAACAGGAAAGAAAAACAAGCAGTAAAAATACAGTAAAACACTGAAGAGTAAATCCTGGTTGTCTCGCAGTGTGCTTGTGTTGTGTGTGTATGTGTGTGACAGTAAATTAACAGTTATCAATATTGCTCTTTTCTAAAGAGGCATTTTTAATTAAGAAACTTCAAAAAGCACTCTAAAATAAATGTGACCACATAGAGTCAGAGCAGCCCAGGGCCTTTTCTCAGACTAAATGTCTCCTGAGCAGAAGGTGGAGTTTTTGCTTGTGGCCAGACTGGAACCTGTTTCCATGCCCATTTAATCCTGCCAAAGCTTTGATCCTAGACAAACACTCCAGTATTTCAACTTAAACCCACAATAGCAGCCCTTGTGGAGGGTGTATTTCACATTGGTGACATTCCTAATTCACAGCAACTTTCTCAGACCTCACTGGGTATGAGGTACCCACCACAAATCCATTCCCATTTTCCCAGCCCCACCATGGACATGACAAACTGTTGTATTTCTTTTTTCCAAAGTCAAACTTCCTACCCACTCTCCATACTTCATGAGCTTCTAAAATGTCAAATACCAAACAGCACCACTTAAAGTAGTAGTATGATGACTTTTATCCAGATTTGTAATTCCAAGATGAAGCAAACACATATTTACCCACACACAAAAATCTAACTACAACACTTTGCATTCAAGTGTTACCTTCTCTAGAGCTCATAGTTTAAAAGATCATAGTTTTTTTGTTGTTTGTTTCTTTTGTTCTGTTTTTGGTGTAACTTTCTTTTTTTATGTATTTAGTACACTGTCTATAGGGCCTCACGACACAGATCAGACTCATAGTGATCCTCCTGTTTTCAGCCTCCCAAGAGTTGGGATTACAGGCAAGCACCACTATGCCCAGTCTCAATCCCTCTCAGTACACCCTGGGGCCAAGCCGGCAAGGCATGCAGAGGGATTGAACCCTGGTCCCTGCATCTGCCTAAGCAGGCACTTTAATCTGCTGAGCCTGGCCATTGGTATAACTTCTCACTAGAAGAAAAGGATGTGTATTGCTTACTTACTGGGCAAACAGGGGTTCCCATTAAGAAGTGGAGCTACAGTCATGCATATAACCCAGGAGAAAGGGGAGGGGATGTCCTGCTGATTCTCCTAAATAAACGTCCAGGGTCTTCAGGCCAAAACCTTTTTTGCTACTTTGCTTTTAAATAAAACAAAGCTGCAGTTTCAGCTTCTTAGTTACTATTACACTATATGACCATGATTTCTTTGATTCTTGGATGCTAAAATTGAAAATACTCCCTTTTCCCAAATACTTCTCTGCTTTCTTAGCTCAGTTTTCACCATTTCCAAAAGTGACATATTTATTTTCTTCTTTTCTTTTTCCAGAGGTGTTAACTGTAAGCAGGTTTAAATCATCTTGACCTTCTTGGGATATATGCTTTAAAAAATGGAATCAATGAGTATCTTTATCCTTGTTACAAAGTCTAAGGTTCTAATTTATTTTTCTCTTTCTCTTTTTCTAATTTTTGATTTTTTAAGCCTCAAATTGGAAGCTGAGAGTAAGATGAAAGCCAAGATGTGATATTTCTTCAGGGATTCATTCAAATAATAGAAAATTTTTCATTGACTTGGGCTTTCCTCTCTCAAGACCTTAATTGAGAGTGGTTTGATTTTTATTGCTATTGATTAGAAGAGTTTGTCGCATAGAAACAAACCATGTGATCCCTTGGGGGAATATGAAAGCCATCACCAGCTCAAGTGATCCATGAAAAAGATGGGCGAAAAGCATTCTATCCAAGAAAAATTAATGAGGATAATAATTTCTACAGAAAAATGATTGTTTGGAAAATGTATTTTGGGCTAGATTTATCATTTGTCTCCTTAGATATTTCAGAATGAAACTTAAAAATATTTGTTTTCTGCATTCTGACACCATTTTCTATCTTTGTTATACAAAATATTTAGGTTAAAGAAACAAGTGAAATAGTGATATATATGTCCCACTGTCAAGAATGAAGATACATCTTTGATATATGAATTTCCCTCCCTTTTTCTTCATATAAATAATTTAACAAAACAGAATCATAGCATAATACATCAATGGAATTTTAATTTGTACTTAATATTATGCGTATCAATTAACAACACTAACATCTATAACACAATAACAAAGCATCTCGTAGTATGGTACAGTCTTCTGTTCCATAACTTACTAAACCTGTCCTTAATAATTAGACAGTGAGATGGAGCTGTTTCCAATTTGTCAATTTTAAATAGCAACACAATGAATGCCAACAAAACCATTTGCATAAGGGAAACACTAACAGGTAACAACAGATGTCTGGAAATGAAACTTTTTTTACATTCAAGATATAAAAATGTTTAAATTTTGGATAGCTGTTTCTTAATTATTTTTTGAAAGTTGTGTCCATGTACATAGTAGTACAAGGCAGTATACACTTCCCTACATATTGATTGAAATAAATTGGTTGAAATAAATGTCATAAGGGGAGATGGCTTAGTGGAATAAGCACTTCCCTGGCAAGCACAAGGGCCTGAGTTCAATCCCCAGTTCCACAAAAACAAAGAAACAAACAAAAAACAAACAAACATAAGAACAACAACAAAAAAAGTACTTAACCAAAAAAATTCCCTTAGGGCCGGGGAGATGGCTCCACAGAATAAGCGCTTCCTTGGCAAGCACAAGAGTTTGAGTTCAATCCCCAGTTCCGAAAAAAAAAAAAAAAAAAAAAAAAAAAAAAAAAAAGAAAGAAAGGATGGTCATATCACAACAATATGCAATTTATAAATTATTGAAACTGTCCTACAAATCAGTTTTGAAAGTCTCATTGCTGTTTGTTTCTCAGTAAAATTAATTTAAAATAATAAATAAATAATTAGATGTCATATCATTTTCTTATTAATTTTTGATTAGCAATAATGCTGAATGATTTTGCTATTTGTCTTAGTCTTTCACTTGCTGATTTGTAGAAATTTTTATTATTTAAAATATAATAATGTATTACATGTCAAAAATATTTTTCTTAGTTCATTTGTTCTCTTTTTAATTTCATTTATGATGTTTGATGCAACAAACAAATTTTATATCACTTTCAGTGAAAACTTTCAGCATTTCCTTGTTTTCCATTTAATTTTAAGCTTAGAAAATCTTGAGGAACTTCAAATCAACTTTGAAAAAACCAAACTATAGGATATACACACTCAACTGGGTGTGGTTAGATAGTGGTGTACACTTGCAGTTCCAGCATTATTGGAGACTAAAGAAAGAAGATTACAAGTTCAAGCCCAACCTGGCCAGCCTGGTTAATTTAGCAACTTAGTGAGACCCTGTTTCAAAATAAAAAGTTAAGAGGCATGGATATGTAGCTAAATCTGAAGGTCCTGGGTTTAATCCTCAGTCCTGGAGGGAGAGGAGGGAGAAAGTTGCCTACATTGTCCAGAAACCAATTTAGAAATCTCACATGTGTATGTACATATAATCCTGGTTATCAAACTATGTTACTATGGAACAGCATTTTGCCCCAAAGTTTTAGTCAGAGTGCTTGCTATTAAATACAATAATGACACTCTTTTAAATTTCTCAGAAAAACAAATTTAATGGAATATCTTTCAATTCAAAGGTTTTCTACCACATGTTTTCCTAAACATTTGGTACTGCTACTCATTGCCTTTATTAGAAACTAATAAAATCTGGTGTCATATTATATATTCTGTTATTTAAAATTTAATATGTCAATATTAAATGGTGTTGCACAGGGATCAATATTACTTCCAGATGCTCTACTAACTGACAAGTTTAAGGATCTCTATTGTATGGTATATGTTTGCTGTCATTAAAACTAATAGAGAGATAATGTTAACAGAAAATGAGGAAACTGAACTAGTTTTGTCATGACCTCTTGCCTTCATTAAGAACAATTACCTTGATTAAAAGACTATTACTAATAAAATATTTCATGAATCTGATAGTCTCACTGAAATTATAACTTTGTATATCTCAAATACCTTTCTGAAAGGAAAAGAATTTTGTCTATAAAAGTTGTTATTCTTCCTAGTAGAAGCATAGATGGATCAGGAAATTCATTCTTTGTTTTGGTGCTTGCAGTGGCATCTTTGTTTCTGTACTGAGTCTGTAAATACATACAGAGAGGTGCCTCTCAGCTGACACAAACAGGAGCTTTGGAAATGCACACCTATAAAATGCATCTGTTTCCTGAACTGGTAGCTGCTTTATTCAGCAGACCATTAAAAGCCTATATGGAGGAGATCTCACAAGCTTGGTTCCTCTACAGGTACTTTAGCTGGTGAGTCCAGCACTGGAGAAACAAAACAAAACAAAAAACTTGGACCTACCTCTACTAAAACTTACAGAGAAAAAAGCTATCTGCAAAAATCCAAATGTCCTGGAGATTAACACTCTTATATAGAACAGGTAGGGTGAAATAATCATCCTACTTCCAATCCCCCATCCCAAATCCTGCATCCCTCCTGCCTTCCAAGTATCAATCATCAGCCCAGGCAAAGCAAATGAACTTTTAATCAATAGCAGCTACTGTTTCTTGTACTAAGACTGTTTATGATTTAACAAAGAAAAAAAAAAATTAAACCAATCCTGATGTGAATGTTTTCCCTCTTGAAGAGAACAAAAGAGCACCTCTTGTCAAAGAAAGGGATGTAGCTTCACATATTTAAAAGAGCACTAAAATGAAATTGAAATATTTTTGTATACATTATCTATAGGCAGAATACTTAGCTACATCTATAATCAGTATGGAGACTAGCCTATAATTTCCTTTTTTAGTTGAATTTTTCTTTGGTTTTGAAATCATGGTAATACTTACATCCAGAAATTGTTTTAGAAGTATTACTTCCCTTTCAGTCCTTAAAGTTTTTCCCCATTAGTGGTATTAGTTTGTCTCTAAGTTTCTTAGACTTCAACCATGATTTGTCAGGGCCTGTGCTTTGCTTTGTTGGTAAATTTTTAATAACACTTTCATTTTCCTCGGCTGATATCATGTTATTTAGAATTTTTATAGCTTCATGATTTATTTTTGGCAATTGAGTTGCGTCTAAGAATCTGTTCACTTCTTCTGTGTTTTCCATCTTATTATAATATAGGTACTGATAGTAGATATTGATGATTTTATGAATTTCTGTAGGATCTGTTGTAATTTCACCCTTTTCATTACTAATTTATTCAATTTGTGTTTTTTTTCTTCTTCTTTTTGATGAGGTTGGCTAATGGTTTATTAATTTTATCAAATTCTTTCAAGGAACCAACTTTTAAACTTACTGATTCTTCATATTGTTTTGTTAGACTCAATTGCATTAATTTCTGTTCTTTGTAATTTCCTCCCTCGTATAAGTTTTTAGGTTTTTTTTCTAGTTTTTTTTAATTTAAATTTTATTTTATTTTGAAGAATAAAAACAGAAGCAAAAACACTAACAGAAACAAAGACAGAAACAGGGTAATATACAACAATAGATATGTTACAGATTTTCAAAACAACACTAGCAAATTAACAATAGTTGTTATATTATCTATTTTTATTGTCAAATCTGTTGCTCAGATTAACAGATATAGCTATGTGAGGCTGCACAGATAGTTGAATATTAACGCTTCCTTTTAAGAAACCTTAATTTTTTACTCTTTTTTACTTTTTAAAATTTTTATGTCAATTTTAATGAGAAATAAATAGCATTGAGACAGTTTCTTAAAACAAGTTAGTAAGACAGTTACAATAATTAAGGGGCCAGCCAAATACCTCAGTGGATTAATGTGTCAGTCATAACAATCCACCCCTTGTCAATTTGGAAACCAGACACATTTCTTTAAACTAGTTTCCAGACACAGAAACATTCTTATCAATTCACAGCTTGAACATTATAACACAGGTTTAACAACACTTAAGAACCAATATCAAGTCTATCAATATTGTTTTTTATGATAACCTTAACATTTTGCCCCTGGCTCTCCAAAGCCTCATGCATATCCTTTTATGCACAAGGCATTTACTCCATCTTTAAGAGTAATCAAAGTCCTAACAGTTTCAACATTGCTGAAAAGTCCAGGTCCCAAATCCCCTCTGAGATTTAAGGCAAACTCTTACTTGCAAGCCCCTGTACAAATGCAAAGTTAACTCTTGTACAAATGAAACATTCAATAGCACAAAATAAACATTTTTATTACAAAATTTACAAATATGAATATACAAAGGATTGGGCTAAAACAAGTCTAAAATCCAGCGGGGCAAACATTAAGTCCTGTAGCTCCATCTCCAGTATCTGAAGCAGTCTGTGGCATGTTGTGAGCTCCAAAGGGCTTGCTTAAATCCTTCCCTAAGACACTTCTGGTAGTTATACCTCCTGAAGCTTTTCTCTTGGTCTCACCTTGTTCCCTCTTTGCAACTTTCCTTAGATGACCCACATTCCTGGCTTCTACAAACTGCTGGGGTCTCCACTTGCACATTAGGCTTCTCACAGGTTGCATATTGCCCTCCAATGGGCACACTGCTTGGCTTCTCAGGCCTTCTGAAATCAAGCAGGAAGCCTTTTTAACCTCAGAACTCTTGCATTTTGCGTGCATCTAAAACCACCACCATATAGATAATGCCAAGCTCTGCTGCCACATGGAAGAGTACCCAGGATTTTCTTGCTCTTGGCTGTAGTGGTTGAGTGTCTGTATGTCTGGGCATTCTGAATCCAGTTCTGAGGAACAAATATTCTATGCTGCTGACATTCTGGAACATAGTGCTCTGCACCTTTCTCCTCAAAGTAATTTCATTCACTTTTGCAGTTTGAGAGATGCAAATTTGGAGACTTGCTGCTTCTTATGATGCCCTTAGGCCATCTTTTCTATTCTTCTGTTCATTATCAGTACTTAAGATCTCCTTAGCTTTATCTTCAAAGTCCATGGTTTTACTGTAGCTTTATTTCTCACCAAACTCACATCTTAAATCATCCTGATGGGCTCTTTGTTCTTTATTCTCAACATAAATATTCCTGAAAGCCCACAACAATAGCCATGCCACTGCCTCAACATTGGACTGCCTTGAAATTTCTTCTGCCAGATGAATTAGTCCACTGTCTTTAAGCTCATTCTCAAGGAAAGTCTCTCCATACAAACAAATGCAGACAAACTTTCTGCCTAGTCATATACACAGTGTTTGGATTTCAGCAGCCAATGCAGTCTTTCCTAGCAGAAACCTCCCACACCTGGACATTAATTGAGTTTTGACCAGAATCTCCATACAGAACAGCTTAAAGTGTTTCAGCAATACTTTTTCCAGTGACATCTCCAAACCCTTCCAAATTCTTCCCAAAGCCATTCCCAAAGGCTCTTGTACCATATGGTCAAGTAGCCACAACAATGAAGCTTTTAGTTTTGATTTTTTTCTTCTTTTTAGAAGTCTGGGATTCAACATTAGGTTGTTTAATTGAGCTTATTCTGAGAATTTATCACTATAAATTTCCCTCTTATGACTGTTTTCATTGTATCAAATAAGTTTAATTGTGTTGTATCAGCATTATTGTTTAATTGTGTAGATTGTGTCAGTTCATGTTTAATTTCTTCTGTGATCCACTGTGTTGTTTAATTTCCATGTGTTAATGTAGTTTTGTGATTTCTTTTGTCATTGATTTCCAATTTCATTGCACCATGGTCAGATACTGTGCAAAGAATGATTTCAATTCTTCTATATTTATTTAAACTTGTTTTGTGGGCCAGTATGAGGTCTGTTTTGGAGAACATCCCATGTGTAGCTAAAAAGAATTTGCATTTTGATGTTTTATGGTGGAACACTCTATAGACATCTTCCAAGTCCATTTGTGCATAGACTTTGCTTAATTCTAATATTTTCTTGTTAGTTTTTTCTATAATTTATCTGTTTCTAAGAGTGAAATATTAAGCTCCCACAGTGAAATTGTACTAGGATTTGTTTTGTTATTTATGTCATTAGTATTTATGCAGTTGGGTGCATTGGTGTTTCTTGCATATATATTTATGATTGTTATTGCTTCTTCTTGGAGATTTTCCTTAACAAGTATGTGCTGACTTTCCTTGACTCTTTTAATCATTTGACATAAAGTCTTATACTTCCTACAAATATAACAACTATTCCTGCCTTTTTCTGAGTCCTTATGGCATGGAGAATTCTTTTCCGTCCTCTGACTTTTAGTCTATGAATTTCTTTTGGTGTTACATATGCTTATTGAATGCATATATTGTTGGATCTTGTCTCTTGAACTGTTCTGCCAATCTGTTTCTCTTGACAGGTGAGTTAAGACCATTTACATTGATTATTATAACTGATACATAAATTAGTTCAATTTTTGTTATTTTTCTGTTGTTGGTTCTCTGTCTTTCTTTTGTGTTTCTGTATGGCAATATGGATCAAGAAACATGATCCAATAACATAGTGCATACACGAAACACTTTTAATTCAAAAAGAAATTCATTGACTGAAAGTCAAAGGATGGAAAACAATACTCTATGCAA
Organism: Octodon degus; assembly: GCF_000260255.1. Classification (NCBI taxonomy): domain Eukaryota; kingdom Metazoa; phylum Chordata; class Mammalia; order Rodentia; family Octodontidae; genus Octodon; species Octodon degus. The sequence goes on from NW_004524720.1 coordinate 6,833,278, forward strand.
CTAGAATGCAGAAAAAAATCAGGGATTGCTATTCTCTTTGTGAATTTCAAGCCTAGACTGATTAAGTGAAACAAAGGTCACCATGGTATGGTTCATGTCTAGTTGTTACCTTGAAGCCTCATACAGTAACTGGGGAAGGGTTCTAGAGTTTGTGATTAATTCATGATCCAATGCTTCAATTATGGGTGTGAGTGCTACACCTGCCCTAGGGCAGATAATCCCCACACAAATGTAAGAAGGGGAAAGAGACCTGCTATCAGCCCCAGCTGCTGCTCCTCCCTGTGTAACTGTTCCTCCTCCCTCTGCTTTTTGCTGTCTTCTGCCACTATGAACTGCTTCTCTCTTCTACATGCCACTCTGCTTGGAGCCAGCTGAGTTTAGACTGAAACCTCCACTAACTGTGAGCTAAATAAACCCTTATTTCCTTAATTTTGTGTGTCAGTTGTTTTGTCCCAGAAATGAGGAAAAAGTGACTGAAACACACCAATGGGAGAGAAAACACTTTTCACAATAGCATCTTAAAAAATGAAATACCTAGGAATCAATCTATTGAAGGAAATAAGAGACCCCTATATTGAAATCTACAGGACTCAGTTAAAAGAGATTAAAGAGGATATCAGAAAATGGAAAGATATCTTTTTGTTCTTGGGTGGGAAGAATCAATATAGGGAAAATGCCCTTATTTCCAAAATTGATATATAGTTTTAATGTAATCCTGATCCAAATACCAACAGCTTAGTTCACAGATTTAGGCTTCATGAAGAAAACTCTTACTGCATGGGAAATAGTAGAAAGAATCAACAACTGAGATCTATTTTTTTCCCAGACCTAGGGACTGAACTCAGGCCCTTTCACTTGCCAGGGAAGCATTTATTCCACTGAGCCATCTCCCTGGCCTAATAGTTTTAAAAGGCTTTTGCACAACAAAATAATTCACCAACAATAAAAAGCCAACTCAGAGTAGGAAAAAAAATAGCTAGATGTTCTTCAGACAAATGACTAATACCTAGAATGCATAAAGATTTAAAAAGAAAATCAGACCCACTAAACAAAAGATGCAATCCAAAATGGACATATGAAATGAATAGACACTTTTCAGAAGAAGTATGAACCACAAGTAAATACATGAAAAAATATTCAACATCACTGATCATTCAAGAAATGAAAATTAAAATAACATTCAGATTCTGTGATTCCAAAAATAATGTTGTTACCAACAAATAAAAAAAAAAACAAAAACAAAAACAAATGCTGGTAGTGCTGTGAGGAAAAATGAATATTTCTTCAGTATGAGTAGGAATGTAGACTAGTGCAACCACTTTGGAAATCAATGTGGAAATTGATATTTTTCTAAAAAAATTTTTAAAAACCCTAAGACTAGAGATCCTATGTGATCCACGTACTCTCCTTCTTGGTATCTTCTCAAAATAATTAAGAGCATCATATGAGAGTGATATATGTGTACCCATGTTTATAGCAGAAAATTTATAACAGTTGAATCTTGAAAACAACCCAAACACCCTGTACCAGGAAATGGATCAAAAAGATGGTTCTTTTTAAATATAATGGTGTACTACTAGCGATAAGGAAGGATAAACTCAAGACGTTTCTATCTAAATGGGTGCACCTTGAGACCATACTCTTAATTGCAATAAATTGGACACCTGTGAAAGTATTGCATTATTTCTCTGCTGTGAAAAACTGAAAGGGTGAATAGGAACCAAAATGTATAATACATATTGTGAAACAGGAAGGAACTGCTCAAAGGAAAAATGAAAAATAAAAGCATAAAATGGAAACAAAGCTTTGTAAATAAGGAGAGGAAGAGAACTTGAAGAGAGGGAAAGGGATAAAGAAGAACTAAGATACAACATGGGTTTCCTATCATAAATGGATCATTGTACATAATAGTACCAATAAACTTCACTTAAAAATATCTTACATATTTAAACATACATGTAGTTATGTTACAGCCTGGCAAATGTACTGTGTTCTTTTACTCCAGAGAAATAAAAACAGATGTCCATTCAAATATTTGTACTCAACCATATATGAAGGTTTATTTATGACAGACCTAAACTGGAAGCAATCCAAATTTCCATCAACTGAAAATAATTTTAATCAAACCTAATTTTAAAGAGAAAATATTCTCAGACCTGATTGAAAAAGCCTGAAATCACATGTTTTACTCAGACTTTATAGACACAGCTATGTGTCCTAATGATCAACTTACAAGTTTTAAATTTAGAAGATACCCACCTAAAACCATTGAATCCTGTCTTTTGAAGGGAAGATCACTGACCTATTATGGGTTTTCCTCTTCCTCAGCATTTATTTTATGCATGACACAATGCTAATGATCTCAAATGAATAACTCCCAAACAAATGCAACTTTCATTTAATTTTGACAGCAGGAGTTCTTGTGTCTTTCTCACACATCTTGATAAGAAGGAAATTTTCCAATCTGACACATAGTCCCCAGGCTTTGCAGGAAAATCCTGGCTTTTTTTCTACAATATTGGAGTTACCAGGTACCTGTCAGAGTGGGTTCCTTGTTAGCACACCATAGTGTAGCAATATTTTCTGAATCATCTTGATCAGAAGCCACATAGAAGGAAACATAAGAACCAATTAATAAGTGGGATTTTTAGAGGTATGGTGGTGTGTGCCTGTAATCTTTGCATTTTAGAGACTGAGCCAGGAGGATCTGAAATCTCAGCCCAGTCCAGGAGATTTAGATTTAGGCCCTCAAATTAACACAACAACAACAACAACAACAAAAGCTGGAGATATAGCCCTGGGTTCAATACCTAGTAACAAAAACAACTGAGGTTTTCTTTGATATATGCAAGTGTGAAACTACAATATCTGCAGTGCAATGGGAGATCTCTGTCTCCTACCAAACACACACACACACACACACACACACACACACACACACACACCATGTATCATTCTTAATACCAAGTTATCACATGAGGAACATATTTCATCTTTAGCTGATCCTATGACAAGAAGTT
>NW_004524720.1:6836827-6838904 GCF_000260255.1 Octodon degus
AAGAAAGAAAATGCATTTCTTGGAAAATCCATAAACTTGGAAATTTTCTTTTAAACAACTGAGAATTTGGTCCACATCCATCTCTAAAATGTAACAAAAATTAGAACTAAGGAATCATTTGGGTACTTAGGTCCAATGGTTTTTCTAACTAGCAACATATTAGCATGGCTATTTGCTTTGTGTCTTTTACTCATCTGAACACAAACCAATGTAGTCTGATTGTGGAGAGTCCTTTGCACTCCATATAGTCTTTCAAACATTTCTCTGAAGAAGTAAAAGCAACTGAAGTCATCCTTAGTATGACCTCACCCCAAAAAATGAGTAGTTCCTAGTAGTTTTCACATGTTGGGTATGTGTATGGTCCAGCCCATACCTCAGTTATTCAATGTCCTTCAGATAGGAGAAGATACTCAGAAATGCACTCAAATGCCCCTAATACTTTAATTGAACCAGAGGTTAAAAGCATGACTTATTTTTCCTACTTCCACAGTTGTTTCCCAAATATTATCACAAGCTTTGGTATATTTTCTTGTCAAGCAAAAGTCTAATTTGTGCATTTTCCTTGGCACCATAAGTACCCAAAACTTGCTAGTTAAGGCTTCCAATGTCAGTGAAGACTCAGGACATAAGAGAACTGATACTGTAACATCATGTAACTCAGTTGTGTCCCAAATTTTCTGGTCAAGGAGGTTATGGGGTCACAGAGAAATGTAATCGATGATTTAGAGTGTGCCTAAGGAGAGTCACATGGAGATTAAACATTCTCTCAGGCTTTCACAGAGTACAAATTGGTTAAGCAATGGCCATGATCCATCCACATGGCTGACACTGACAAAGGATCTACAAAGTGCAGTACAAGCTTTCAGGATAAATCCTGAGGGGACTTGATTGACCTTATCAGATGAAAATGTTACATTTCTTGTTATATAGATCTTGCTTTATCTTGGTCTTAACTATCAACCAGAAAGGTATAAAAACAAGGTATAAGGGGTGGAGCCATGTTGGTATGCTGGGCTGTAAAAGGCTCAAGTCAACAACTTCCGACATTGCCAGTCCTGTGGATGACCCACTACAATTATGGAGTACTGGACTATATTGGAATATTTTGCTGAATCATGCACCTACAATATTTAAATGACAATGGAATGCCCCTCTCTGACAAAACTAAACAAAAAAGGGGATACAAATGAACAACCATTTTGTATCTACATATTCAAAATAGGATAGATACACAGTTACATTCTCTTAATTCAATGAATAAGATTTGTTCTGATAGTGTTTGTGGACAGGATGTCATATCTACCTCTTGTACAATGAATAACCACTGAGACAACAGTGTGCAATGTATTTATTATTGAAACTATCCTACTGACCATTTTTAAACTGTCTCATTGCTATTTGTTTCTTAATAAAGTTATTTTTTTTTAAAAGAAAACTTGCTAGTTAGACTCTGGAAGCTAAGAAAAAATAGCCTTTATAATGAATATTCATATCATTTGTTATTGTGATAAAATATTCATTAAAATTTTACCTTTTTAGTCATTTAAGTATAGAAGATATTGACTTTGAAATAATTCATATTATTGTGCTACAATCACCACTATTCTTTCTAGAACTTCATTTTGCAAAACTGGGACTGTGTCTCTCCTTCCTTCTTTCTTTGCTCACTAGCAATCACTGTCCTTTGAGTTTCTAGAATTTTAACCATTCACAGTACCTTATGTACATACAGTATTTGTCCTTTTGTGACTGATTTAGTTCACTTAGCATAATGTCTTCAAGGTTCACTCATGTTGCAGAGTATGTTAGAATTTCCTTCATTCTTAAGACAATAATATCTCATTGCGTTATGAACATACGCTGCATTTTTCTTGCCTATTAAATCATGCACACTGGGATTGCATCTACCTTTCAGCTGTGTGAAGAGTACTATTATTACTGTTATGAAGATGGGTGTGTATATATCTTTTTGAGATTCTGTTTTCAATTATTTTGAATATAACTTGCAAGTGGAATTTCTGAATTATATACTTCTATTTTTTTAATTTTAGGAGCTACTCATTGTTTCCCACAACAG
>NW_004524720.1:6840009-6864655 GCF_000260255.1 Octodon degus
ACTGTTGATTTCTGCTGGTTCATTGAAAGGAGCGGTTAATACTTAATTTTTTCTTTCTCCTTTTTAATTTTGATAACTTTTTTTACCAATTTTGCAAGCTGGTAATCTGGGCAACTAATTTGAAGGCAACAATATGCAATAAAATAACCAGTATTATATTTCTGTAATATTGTTTAGTGAAATTCTGCACCATTTCTAATTTATTTACTATTTTTATCCCCTTTTAAAAATAAATAAAATAAAATAATTTCTATAAAAAGTCTCATTTTTATATCACAATCTAGTTTGAGTTAAATTTTGTGTGTGTTAAGCAAGAGTCCAACATTCTTTTCATGCAGACACCAAATGTTCTAGCACAGGGGCTGGGGAGATAGCTCAGTATAATAAGCACTTGCTTGAAAAGTGCAAGGGCGAGTTTAATGCCTGGTTCCATCAAAACAAAACAAAACAAAAACCAAAAAACAACCTCTTCTAGCACAATTTTCTGAAAAAACTATTCTTTATCCCTTGAATGGTGTTGGCATTTTCATTAAAATCACTTCAGCATATATGATTTGTGTTTTGTTTTAATTTTGGCTTTTTCTTCTATTCTACTGGTACAATCTCTGTGTTTATGCAATGTCACACTGATTTGATTATTACAGCTTTGTTACAAGTTTTGAAATCAAGGACTATGAGTCAGCTTTTTCTTTCTAATGATTTTTTTTCTTATACATTTACCCTTGAGATTTTTTTAACCTTGAGATTGCATATTAATTTCATAATGGATTTTTCTGCCTCTGCAAAAAATTAAAAGTTTGATAAGAATCATTAAATTTATATAAGACTTTAGGTAATATTGATATTTTAATAATGTAAAGTCTTCTAGGGACTGAGGAGATAGCTCAGCACTCTAAACACCTTCCTGGCAAGCATAAGGACCAAAAGTTGATCCCTGACACCGTATGTCATGCAAGCCAATGAAAACGGTTGTGGTGGTACACACTTGTAATATCAGTGCTGGGGAGGCTGAAACAAGGGGATCACTATGAGTTTAAGTGGCATAGTGAGACTCTGTACCAAATATATATATTCTTCTAATCCACAAATGTATGATGTCTTTTCATGTATTTCTGTTTTGCATATCTTTGACTAATTGTAGTTTTCATTGTAAAACTCTTTTGCCCCAACTTAATTTCTAATTATTTTATAATTTTATGTTATTGCAAATGAAGTTGTTTTCTTAGTTTCCCCTTTGGACTCATTAGCATTAATGTCAAAACATATAGCTAATTTTTGTGTTTTGCTTCTTTTTTATTTTTAAAGAATGCAAAATAGTTATAGAAAAAATATTACAGATGATACAAGATTTCACCAAACAAAACAATAGAAATTCAATAATGGTTGTTGTATTTCATGATGCTACCTTCAAATTAGTTGTTCAGATGACCAGATATAAAGGTGTAAGATTCATTTAAAGAAAAAAAAGGGTCATCCACCTGGATGAGTCATGGCCATTGCTTGGCCAATTGCTCTCTGTGAAAGCCTGAGATATTTTTTTCTGTCTAGGTGACTCTATGTAGGCATACTATGCATCACTGATCACTTTCCTCTGTGACCCCATAATTTCCTTGATCAGATAATTTTGGACACCACTTAGTTACAGGATATCACAGCAGAGGTTCCTTTAGTCCTGAGTCCTCACTGATCTTGAAGGACTAGGGCCAAAATATTGGCTATCTTTCTAGCCCACGTATCTGTCTAATTTTTGATCTGCAAACTTTGACAAAAGATCCACAAGGTGCTATACATGGTTCCAGGGTAAACCCTGAGGGGATTTGACTGACCATATCAGATAGCAAAAGTTACATTTTTAGTTATATAGGTCTTGCTTTAACTTGGTCCTAACCATCCAGCAGAAGAGTGTAACCATGAGGTATAAAAAGTAAAGCTATATGCTAGTTGTAAAAGGCTCAAGTTAACAACTTCAGACCACTGCCAGTTGTGCTGGTAATTAACTATTATTATAGACTATTGGACTACATTGGGTTATTTTGCTGAATTCAAGTACCTACAATATTTGGACCAGCATCAAGCATGAAAAAGTCCTTTAAAGATTTCTCCAAAGAAAAAAAACAAAACAAACGAAAACAAAGGAGTTAGAAGAAATTCAAAAGAGGAGAAGCAAAAAATTCAGAGTAAAAAAATAAAATTAAGCATGAACTACCCCTTTCAAAAGACAATACAATTGACCCAATTATTCTGCATATATACCTAAATATATATTATATTCTTTTTCTTTCATTTGTCCTTTTCCTCATCCATTTTCTCTTCCCATTGAACAATTTCTTTCCCTTTTACAGTATCTGTTATACCTTTTAAACTTTCATTACTCTTTCAAGTTCTCACACCAGTAAGACAAATATGATGTTTGCATATATGGATTTGATTTATTTGACTCACCAATATAGTCTTTAGCAGCATCTATTTATTGGCAAAACCTCAAATTTATCTTTTTTGATAGGTGAGTAATGCTCCATTGTGTAAAAATACCATATCTTTTCTACAAATTCCACAACTGATGGTCATTTGGGTTGTTTCCAAGATTTAGCTATGACAAATTGCACTGCCATAAACATGGCTGCACATATCACTATGATATGATGATATCAGTATTTTTGGAAAAACACCTTGAAGGGAAGAACTGGCTTGAATGGGACATCCAAGCCTACCATTTATCTTGATTTCCATAATGGTTGTACCAGCCTTCACTCCCACCAACAGTGAAGAAGAGTTCCTTCTTCCCCACAGACTCTCCAGTATTTGTTATTGGTTGACTTCTTGATGATAGCCATTCTTTCTGGAATAAGACGGAATCTCAGCATTGCTTCAATTTGCATTTCTTGAGTAACCAATTATATTGAACATTTTTTCATATATCTATTTGCCATTTGCATCTCTTGACTTGTGAGGTGTATATTTATCTCAGCTCCTCATTTTTGGATTGGGTCTTTGAAATTTGGAGGCTTGACCTTTAGTTATATAGGTCTTGCTTTATCTTGGTCTTAACCATCCAGCAGAAGACTATAACCACAAGGTATAAAAAGTAAAGTTATATGCTGAGCTGTGAAAGGCTCAAGTTAACAACTTCAGCCTTTTATATGTTGTACAGAAGAGTCCTTTGTCTGCTGGACAGTACGCTATAATTTTTTCTTATGAAGTGGGCTTTCTTTTTCCTAGGTTAGTGATTTCTTTTGACATGCATAAACTTTAAAAAGATGAGATCCCAATTGTTTATTACTTGATGTATTTCCTGTGCAGTTGATTTTTGTTCATGAACTCTTTACCTATGCCTAACTACTTAAGGTTTCTACCTACTTTCTTTTCCAGAAGATTGAGTGTTTCAGTTTCAATATTTAGAGCTTTGGTCTATTTTGACAGCAGTTTGTGCATGGTGATAGCTGTGGATTTACTTTAAGCACATGGAAAGCCATTATTTCTAGCACCATTTATTGAAGAGGCTATCTTTCCTCCACTGAGCATGTTTGGCAACTTGTCAAAGATAAGGTATCTGAGTTTGCTTGTAGTTTTGTCTACATCTTCTAATCTGCTCTATTGATCCTCAGGTCTGTTTTCATTCCAGTACCATGTTGATTTTATTACAGTAGCTTTGCAATATAATTCAAAGTCAGGAATAATGATGTCTTCTGCCTTTCTTGTGTTGCCCAGGATTGTTTTGGTTATTCTAGGTCTCTTATGGTTTCAAATGAATTTCAAGAAATTTTTTATAGATCTGTGAGGTATACTAATGGTATTTTAATTGGGGTTGCATTGAATCTGTATAGCAATTTTGGGAGTATGTTCATTTTCACAATGTTGGCTCTTCCTATCCAGGAACAGGGAATAATTTTCCATTTTTCTGAAATTCTCTTGAATCTTTTGTTTTCATAACACCATAATTTTTCCTGTGTGAAACTTTTACTTCCTTTGTTAGATTGATTCCTAAGTACTTCATTTTTGGGGGGTGGTACTGTGAAAGGCGTGGTTTCCTAATATTTATTTATTTATTTTATGTATTTAGTACAGGGTCTATAGGGTCTCACTATGTAGATTCGGCTTGTAGTGGGTCTCCTGTTTTTCAGCCTCCCAAGAACTGGAATTACAGGCATGTGTCACTACACCCAGTCTCAGTCGCTGACTCAGCATGCCTCAGGGGAGGGGCCAGCACAGCAGGCCAAGGATTGAGTCCCCTGGCCCCTGTGTCTGTATAAGCAGGCATTTTAATCTGCTGAGCTATCCAGTTGGCCCAAGTTCCATAATTTCTCTATCAGTTTGTGTATAGAAATGCTATTGATTTTTGAGTGCTAACTTTGTATCCTGCTACACTACTGAATTTGGCTATTAAGTCTACAATTCTCTTAGTGGAATTTTTGGGGTCTTCTATGTACAGTATTATGTCATCTGTAAATAATAATAATTTCAATTTTTCCTTTCCAATCATTACTCCTTTTATTTCTTTCTCTTGTCTAATGTCTTTGGTTAATATTTCCAGAACTATATTTAAAAGGATTGTTGACATTGGGCATCTTTGTCTTGTTCCTGATATCAAATGAAGGCTTTCAATTTTTGTCCACTGAGTGTAATGATAAAAGTCATCATAAATGACTTTTATCAGGTTGCCATAAAGACCATCTATTCTGATTTTCAGTAGTGCTTTTGTCATGAATGAATGTTGGACTTTGTCAAAAGCTTATTTTGCAACTACTGAGATGATCATGTGGTTCTCTTTTTGATGCAATGTATTACATTTATGGTTTTCTGCATATTAAACCATCCTTGCATTCCTGGGATGGATCCCAGTTAGTAGTGGTGTACAATGTTCTTGATGATTTGGTGCATTCTGCTTGCTAGCATTTTATTGAGGATTTTTGCATCTATGTCATGAGGGAGATTGTCCTATACTTTTCATTTTTAGTTGGGTCCTTTACTGGTTTTGGTATCGAAGCAATACTTGCTTCCCTGAATGAGTTTGGGAGAATTTTTTCCCTTTCAATTTCACTGAAGAGTTTGAGAAAAGTTGGCCTCAGGTATTCCCTTAATTTCTTACAGATTTCAGCTGTGAATCCAACAGGATCTGGGCTTTCCTTTTTTGGAAGTTTTTCTTTTATTGTTACATTTTCAATTTCATTGGCTGATATTGTGTTATTTAGAATTTTTATATCTTCTTGATTTAGCTTTGGTGGTTCATATGTATCTAGAAATCTATCCATTTCTTCTGTATTTTCCATTTTGTGACAGTAAAGATTTTGGAAATAAGTACTGATAATCTTCTGAATTTCTATAGGATCTACAGTGATTTCTCCCTTTTTATTACTTGTTGCATGAGTTTGAATTTTTTCTTTCCTTGTTTAGATGAGGATGTCTAGGGGGTTATAATTTTATTTACTCTTTCAAAGAATCATTTCTTTGATTCATTAATTCTTTGACTCATTAATTCTTTGTATTGTTTTCTTCATCTCTATTGCTCTTATTTTGCTCTGACCTTTATAATTCCCCACCTTCTTTGGGCTTTGGACCTGACTTGCTCTTCTTTTTCAAGGAGTTTGGCATGCAGCACAAAATTGTTTATTTGAACTCATTGTTTTCCTTCTTTTCTTTTCTTTTTTATTAAATCATTCTTATTTTTTAAGTAGGACAGTTATAATAATACATTGCATATTGTTGTCTTTGTAGTAGTTACTGATAGTACAAGATGCAGACATGACATCTCGTCTAAACACTATTAGTTCAAAATTTTCTTCTTATTGAACTAAGAGAAAGTAGCTGTATATCTATCCTATTTTTTATATACAGATATATATTTTTTCAGTATAAAATTATCCTTCATTTATATCCCCCTTTTTTTTTTACTTTTGTCAGAGATGGGTATTCCATTGTCATTCATATCTTGTAGGTGCATGAATTCAGCAAAGGAATCCAATATAGTACCATAGTCTATAATAGTAGTAGAATATCCACAGAACTGGCAATATCAGAAGTTGTTGACTTGAGCCTTTTATAGCTCAGCAATATTAATATGAGTTTACTTTTTAGATCTCATTTTTATACTTTTCTGCTGGATGGTTAAGACCAAGATAAAGCAAGACCTATATAACAAGAAATGTAGCTTTTTATCTGATAAGGTCAGCCAAGTCCCCTCAGGATTTATCCTGAAAGGTTGTACTGAACTTTGTAGATCCTTTGTCATTGTCAGCCATGTGGATGGGTCATGGCCACTGCTTAACAAATTTGCTGTCTGTGAAAGCCTGTTTTCTCTCCATGTGACTCTCCTTAGGCACACTCTACATCATCAATCACTTTCCTCTGTGGTCCCATAATCTCCTTGATCAGAAAATTTGGGACACCATGGAGTTACAGGATGTTACAGGACAGGTTCTCCTACATCCCGGGTCGTCACTGACCTGGAAGGGCTAGGCCAAAATGTTGGCTATCCTTGCAGTCCTGCATTTTCTCTAATTTTTGGTCTGCAAATTTAAGTTTTTAAGACTCCAGAACAGAAGTTTAATGATATTATTACACTAAAATATAGGCTGTTGAGCTTAACATCAGTATCTGTCTGAATATCAAATGCCTTAATCATAACATGGAACAGATATTTTCCATAAATCATTGATATACTAAACTTTAAATCCCTATAGAATGTGACAAAAATTACACATTTTTAAACAGAAATTTAGATACCAATCCATAAACAACATTGTAGCATGACAATCCTATGACATTTTTTCTTGTATCTTGTTTAATTTATTACTTTTTTAAAAAAACAAACATTTACATTAGAGAAAGTATAGCAGTAAGTCATATGAAGCAGTGCACTTTCAGAAGACCAGAATAACAAGGATTCCAAACATGACCCTAATATTACACATTGCTATCTTCGGTGCAATTGCTTAGTTATCAGGTATCAGCATATATAGTTAGTCAGGGTGAGAATCCTACCAATTAACTGCTAGTTTCAAAAGCCTGATGGAGATTCTCAGGAACATTGCCTTAACCATCTTGTGCATATAAATGTTTGTTTTTGCCCCTACCATGTTTGCTAGCTTTTCTCCTTACCCTTACTTCATTGTTTAGTCTTTAAAAGATTTCACTATTCATTTAGTTGTGTTATATCTCTCTATTTTTATTTCTTCTTTTGAATTCTTATACTAGGGAGACTATACAATCTGTACACATGTGGGTCTGGTTTATTTCATTTTTGAGTATATCTTCAAATAGCATCTACTTATATATGAAGTCTTTGAGTTTATCATTCTTTATAGTTGAGTAATACTCCATTGTATAAAAACACCAAATCTTTTTCATCCATTCCTCAGGTGACAGACATTTTGGTTGTTTCCAAGAGTTGGATATCACAAATTGTGCTGCTATAAGCATAGGTGCACATAATCACCATGATAGAATCTTTTCAGTTCTCCTGGGAAAATTCCCAGTAGGGGATAAGTGGTTTGAATGGGATTTCCAGTCCTAGTTTTTTAAGGAGTCTCCACACTGATTTCCTTAATGGTTGTACCAGTCTACATTTCCACCAGCAGTGGAGAAGGGTTCCTTTTTCCCCACAGCATTGCCAATATTTGTTGTTGGTTGATTTTTTTATGATAATCATTCTTTCTGGGTTGACATTGTATTTCAGTGTTGTTATAATTAGCACTTCATGGATGGTTGGTGATGTGGAGCAGTTTTTCATGTATTTATTAGCTTTTACATTCTGTTTCCCTGATATGAGAATTTATGGCTGTAAATTTCCCTCTTGAGACAGCTTTGATTGCATCCCACAGATTCTGCTAAGTTGTATCTTAATTTTCAAAAGATTCTGAGTATTGTTTAATTTGTTCTTTCATTTCATCCATGACCCATTGATTGTTCAGGAGGATTATTTAGTTTCCATGTATTTATATGATTTTTCCTGTTTCTTTTGTCAATAATTTTCATTGAACTATGGTCAGATAATACCCATGGGATAATTTTGGATCGTTTGCATTTACTTACACATTTTCTATGTGCTAGAACATGACCTATTTTCGAGAACATCCCACATGCAGCTGGTAAAATTGTGTATTGTGATGCTGTTGGGTGGAACACTCAGTAAATGTCTACTAATTCCATTTCTTCAAACATTTGATTTAGTTCTGTTATCTGTTTATTTGCTCATCTTTTGCATGATTAATCTCCTTGTATCAATGGGGTGTTAAAGTCTCCCAGCACAATTATATTGTTGCTCACTAGTTTTTTTTTTATATCTGTTAAAACTTTTCTTATATAGTTGGCGCTCCTACATAGGGTGTATACATATCTATAATTGCTATCTCTTCCTCTTGCAGTTATCCCCTGCAACAAATATTTAGTGATATTCTTTGTCTCTTTTAATCACGTTTGGTTTGAAGTTGACATTGTTAGCAACTAAAATAGCTACCCTTGCTTTCTTCTTGATACCTGTCACATGGAGTAGTGTTTTCCATCCTTTGACAGTCTATTAATTTCTTTTTGAGTTAAATGTGTTTCTTTTATGTAGAATATTGTTGAACTTTTTACGCACTCTGCCCCTCTACTTCTTTTCATCAGTGAATTGAAGACATTTATTTTGATAGTGATAACTGATATGTATTGGTTTGTCTTTCTGATGTTGATTTCTTACTGTAGAGTATCTACTTTTCCCCTTTGCTTAACTGCTTGCTCTAATTGGTTGCTCTCTTCTTTTGTTGCTGAAGTTGTGGTCATCTTTGTGTCTTTCTAAAAAAACTATAATACTCTTTGTAGGGTTGGTTCGGTTGTCATGAATTTCTTCCAGGTTTTTTTTTTGCCATGGAATTATCTAATCTCTCTATTAAATTTGATGTAGATAGTTTTACAGGATATATCAATCTAGGTTGCAAGTTGTTTTCTTTCAGGATCTCAAATATCTCACTCCAAGCTCTTCTTGATTTCATCAACTGTATTAAGAAATATGCTGTGATTCTGATGGTCTTTCCATTATAGATGACCTGTTTTTTTTCTCTAACAGCTTTTAATATTCTGTTCTTTTGCTCAATTTCTGAGATATTGATTATGTGTCTGTGTGAAGATTTATTTTGTCCATGGCTTAGCTGGAATTCTATAAGCTTAAGTTATCTGTATGCCAGTTTCTTTTCCCATGGTTGGGAAATTTTCAGCTACTACTTCTGCAAGCACTCTTTTTATGCCTTTTGCATTATCTCCAGCTGTTTCATTGATATTTATTAGTCTTATATTATTTTTCTTTATATCATCATGCAGCTGATCTATTGTTATTTCCTGGTTTCTTGTTATTTTTGAGACACTTTTCTTTTCATTTTCACTAACTGCAGTGCAATCCTGAAGGTCTGAAATTCTATCTTCTGTTTTATTCAAGAGGTTTTGGCAGCTTTCAATGGAATTCTTAATGTCCTGGACATCTGTTTGAATCTGTTTCATGCATTCTAGTTATTTCCTGTATTGCTAATTCAATGTTTCCATCATTTTCCTGTTGCCTTCTATTTTTTATCTCTGTCTTCCTTAGATGTATTGAGCAATTCTTTCATGATTGTGGTCATTTCCCTTTTTACTTGTGAAATTATTTCTGATCTAATTTCCTCCATAGCATGATGCTGTTGTTCCTTTACTTCAGTTGCTATCATATCAGAAATTTCAGATGTGTGTCTTCCAAGTACTTCTGTGACCGTGTCTATTTGACTTATTTTAGATAGTCTAGAGGACTGAGATTGTCTTTTGTTCCTTCCTTTTGTCATTTTTTGCAGTAATGGTAGTTAGGTGGGGTACAGGTCAGCAAGACTCTCTAGAGTGTGGGACAGCAGGTTAGGCTCACCAAAGATTGTGCTGTGTATGGTTCAATATGATTTCTACCTCATTAAGGAGAAGGGTGCAAGCTGTGGTTCACAAAGGATGAGATAATTAGTGCCTTCTGAACATGTGCAAGGCTTTCTCAATGATGGATTGTTGCAGGGTAGTGCTCTGCAATGCTAGATGGCTCTGCAATGTAGATGGCTGCAGTGGTCACAACTCTCTAGTATGTCTTCAGAAAGGCTGGCCTACTGAGAAAATTCTGATGGGAAGGCTGGGGGGGGGGTAGGGCTAGGGCTGCTGGGTCTCCCTAACAATCCTCAGGGAAAGGCATGGTGCCAGGACTCAGCAAACTCTGGCAGGAAGTCTCTGATTTGCTTCTTAATATGCTGTTGTATTTGATTTGCTAGTAATTTTTGAGAATTTTTGCATCATTCATCATAAAATATATAATCAGATCTCTTCCTTCACTGAAAATATTGCTTACTGGGCAAACAAAAATAGTGACCATTACAAAAAGAGAGGAAAGTATCTGCCTAATACTTAAAAGTAGTAGAAAACTTAATATGAGTTAAACTTCGAAGGAAGAGTATTACATCATTCCAAGCAAAAGTAGATGCAAATTAAAACATGTGTAACTGAGAGGTCACATACCTGGGATCACCCATCCTGTTTAGCTCTCTGGAATTCCTTTATATTTTTTGCACTGGGTGCTGCCCAGTTCATGAATTGTTGATAAAAAGATAATGAGATGGTTGAAATTTGGTTCTTTAAGAGTATCTTTCAATGATGATTTAGTCAACTGACCCAGTGCAAGCATAAAAGCTGTTGATCTCATCCTATAATCTGATCAAAGACACTCTCTAAGCCTGTGGTTTCATGTGCATCTACTCATGTGCTCCTACACACATGCACAAACAGGGATCTTGAGAAAATATAAACTCATTTCTCTTAATTTCTCTGAACAATTTAACAAATAAAAGAGTGGCAGCTAGATCTTCCACAAATATGGGATGTCTGATTTTAAAGTGACTTCATGAAGACAATAACTTTACCAAGTTCTTTTTCCAATGTGATAAAACTTTACAGAACTAAAAGTTATTACACTGCTTTAAGCTTCTAACAGGGAAAAAATAATATGTGAATTCAATATCCAAATCAGATTTCATCAGCTCAGATCCATTTTGCAAATATCTAGAGATGGAGATAAGCAGTATGGGGAAATAGAATGACTCTAATTTTGTCTTCTTTATTGTGAGGACTTTTAAAGTTCTCTGCAATGTGTCACTCAATGTGGGAATAGACAGAAAAAACTTTGAGGTTTACAGTTTTTTTTTAATTAAAACATCTTCCAATGTTTTCCTTCCAAGAAAAACAAACGTGATTGGTAAAAGCTTGAGTCAACTAGTGTTTTTTAAAGGTAAGTGTGAGTGGAACTAAAATGAAAGAAATTATCCACTATTTTTAAAGTAATGGAGCAATTAACACTGGCCAAAAATAACCAACTCAAAATTAAACCATTTCTGGCAAAATGTCTGTGTTCTAAGAGACTCCACAAAGTCACAGAAAGCATTTTGGAAGCCTATTGTATGTATTCCAGAAGAGTTGTGGAAGCAACTAACCAAGATTGATTCAATTCCCTGAGTTCTCTCAAAAAAAAAAGAGCAGGGCATGGTCCAAAGTCAGCTTTGTGGGGCTGAACACCTAAGAACCCAAGTGAGCATAATGCTCATGATAATTGGATCCAGTACATCTCAACAATGTAAGTTCTTCTGGAGTTTTGTTTCACTGTTTTCTCTCTCTCTCTCTCTCTCTCTCTCTCTCTCTCTCTCTCTCTCTCTCTGTATACACATGCATAGAACATGCCACAGAGCTTTTGTCTCCTGGTTATTTTTGTGTAACATTAGGCTGAAGTGTTTGATAACTTACATGAAGGAGGTAAACCTGAAGCTATGGATGTCTACCTCCCTGAGCTCATGACTTGCCTACCATGCAGTGAGAACTTTTTGGCATCTAATGAGGCAGTCGGATAAGGGCACAGAGTTTGGATTATTTCCAAATGCTCAAACTGGTGCCAAAATGTGATCGCTGAAGGTAACCCAATTTAAATTACAGTTTCACTTTCACCTGAAGCCTCTTGAGGAGATAGTCAACCAAACAATGCTTTTGCAGCCAGCATCCATTCAGTCTTGTTTTTCCACAGCATTATGACAGTCAATGAGTTTTTGCTAAGATTTAATATTGGGTGAGGGTAAGAAAAATATATTCTTTTCTCTTCTGAGTGTAATCCAAGGCCAAACAGGCCTGGGTCTCCATGC
Organism: Octodon degus; assembly: GCF_000260255.1. Taxonomy (NCBI): domain Eukaryota; kingdom Metazoa; phylum Chordata; class Mammalia; order Rodentia; family Octodontidae; genus Octodon; species Octodon degus. The sequence goes on from NW_004524720.1 coordinate 6,852,162, forward strand.
AACTACCTTATCAACACATAGAATCCAAGAACAAAGCAACCACTCAGGGCACAGAACTGAAAGATGGTGGTAATCATATTCTAGTAACCTCTCTTGAGTCTCTGGATAGAGCTACATTGGAAATCAGTTTTACATCAATGCTTCTGTGAGGAGAGCCCATAAATCCACCCCTTACTATCTCCCACATTAGTTAGTTGCTATTGTGTTTTGTTTTTTCTCTTAAACAAAAATTAATTAGGTTTCCATCTTTGCACAAGAAGAAGCTGATACAGATGGTGAATAACTAAATTTACCAGATCTATTCCAAAAGTAATAATTCAAATATTCTGGGTTAATTATATTATTAAACATGTGTGGTATGTTTCACAAGTAAAACTGAAATCTGACATAAAAGTATTATAAAAATTGTTTAAGTTTAAAGATAAATTTCTATAAGCTACAGTTTCCAGCATTGAGACTACTTTTTTAGATGAATAGATGGAGGTATGGATAGCTGGATAGATGGATGGATAGATGGACAAACAGGAAGACAAAGAGACTTGCTTGGAGGTCTTTGGTGATGCTGATGGTTATATGAAGTGTGAACTTTTCCTCTCTTGCACAATTTATGAAATATTGTCTTGAATCCATTGGAATTAGGAATATTGCAATGCCCTCAGTGCTATGATTACTAAATCATTTTTCCTTTTTAAGATTAGCACTGTAATATTATTACATCTTAATAAGAGGTACTAAGTTCTCCTTTGGCTGATATTGCTGTTAACGCAATAAAATTTAAAATTACATAAGTGAAAATCTTTAGTTGGTGTGACTTTTCAGAGATGGTGTTGAAATCTGATTCATGATTAAAATGGGGTGTGGTTAAAAGGGGCAAAGATGGAAAATTCACTTTTGGCAACTTATTAGAGATGTGGGGGTCAAACCTCTGAAACACTCAGAAACATCTGCCTCCAGAGAGAAAAATAAAAATTTTAAGAGCAACTTTACCCTTGGCCAAGCACTGTGTTAAGTGCTTTAAGCTTGATCTCATTCAATTCTAAAAATTATGTTGATTTCATATTGTTATGAACATGCTACAGATAAGAAATTTCAAGTTGGGAGGTTAAAGCTTTCCTCAGTTCCACAGAAAGTCAGGTGGAAGCTAGGTTTGAACCCATGTCTGTTAAATTTCTAATTTTATGCCCTTGTGAACTAATATCAGTTGATGTCACGCCTGTTCAAGATCAAATTTTGTCAGCATTTCTCTGTTTCCTTTCAGGAAAGTTTTTCTCCAATGACTCTCATATTAAATCCCCCTTTGTTAAAAATCAACATGCATTAAATATTGAAAACCATAATAGTGCCTTATCTGTCCTGAAAGTTCTTTCTCTGAGTTCAAACTTTTGATCTTCTTGCCTCAACCTTCTAGAGGGCTGAGATTACGGGTGTGATACCACACCCAGTTTGTCATTTAACTTTTTTAGTTTTGGCTCAGGGTCTTGTTATGCAGACTCATAGCGATCCTCCTGTCCTATCCTCCCCAGCATTAGCATTACAGGCATGTGCTACCACACTCAGTTCGGGTGGCAGGCAAGGTTCACCAAGGGTTTCAGGGCACACCAGTATGCTGTACCAGGGATCAAACCCAGGTCCTTGAGATTGCCAGGCAGGGACTTAGAACACCAAGCTATCTCCCCAGCCCCTCATTTAACTTTTTAAAGAATAAAATTGGAATTTCTTTCCTAACTTTGTTGAGAATGTGCTTTTTAATTTTTTCCTTGAAGTAGATAATGTCAAGGCTTCTAAAATATAAAGAAGCTAGAAATCTGGAAAGATCAGATCTTTCCTGGTTTAATATGCATCTTCAAATGTGTTTGAAAAGATTACTGTTTTGTTCATTGTTTGTTTTTTCAAAGTCATCTAAAACCAGCACTATTTAATAGGGTACCTTTCTGGAAGAGAAAATTTACCCTCATATTGTCTCAGGATGGGGATTGGTTGAGGAATAATGAATGCATGTGTTTATTAGAGTCTCATTCTAATAGTTGGGAGTCTACTTCTGCCTCTACTGTTTTCTAATAGTATAGGTAAATGGTGATTGCTATGGAAGTATCTATACAGAAGTAAGCCACTCATACAACTGGAACCAATTTAATGAAGATTTCATATTGACTAAATCAGACTGACTTTCCAATTGAAAAAGAGAATTTAGATGTTCTATTATATATCTTTAAATATATTGACACCGTGCTAATAGATGTATTTAAGAAAAGACATTGGGCTCTCTATTTTATTCTTTCATTCTAGAGCTTCTCAGGAGCCATGGGAAGAGTTTCATTATATTCAGACTTGGTATAAATCAGCACCAAAACCATGGGCTGAATTATTTCCCTTTAGTATGGATACCTCAGTAGTTTGGGAAAGGAGACTAAGCTGTAGTCTGCAATAGTTCAAGAACAGTTAGCTGAGCTGATTTTTTTTTTGCAAATATATACTTTGCTAGGCATTTTTCTGCTTTGGACAGAGCTACCTGGAGTAAAGAGGTAGATGTAGTCCTGTCTTTATATTCAAAGCAGGACTTTTTAAAAACTCTCTGCCTAACCATATGCTTAATGCTTTAAATTTGAAATTTGGTCCTGCCCAACTCAATAATAGTGATTAATTGTCCACTGGGTATAAGGTACTAGGGAGTTCTGAGTTCTGACAGGAGTTACCAAGAAGGAAAATGATCTGTCCCTTTCCCCCCAGAGCTTAAGGCCCAATAGAAAAGGACTACCATAGACATGTTAAACTACAGCAGGCTTTTAGCCAAGTTGATAAAAAAAATTCCAAAGCTGTTTGATCAGCATACTTGTTGGCAATATTTCCTTCCAAGGGTCCCTCCCTGCCTGTCTCATGTCTCACACAGAGCCTCTGTGGTGTACTGGGGATCCGTGAGCTCCAGGACACCACCCCCTGTAGACCCAGGTACCCCCAGCCAAGAACTGGTGGGTTCCTACTTCACCTGTATCATTTTGCAGGCTAGAAGAAGTCATTATTGTATCCACATTATAGGGATTTTTTTAGCTGAAATAAATTGGATGAAATTACTGCTAACTTCCTCTGGAGCCTAGAAGCAAAGACGATATTGCTGATGGTTGTGCTTTTTGATTATTTACAGATGACTTTAGCTGTGTCCATGTGCAGAAAGAATGGTAGATTTTTAGAACTAGCCTTTTTCTTTTAATGCTTAGACATTTTCTGGTTACTTTACTCAAGTTAACTAAGACCAAGTAGAGTAGGAACAAGAGTAATAAAACAAATACTATAACTGAAAATATATCACAATCCTCATAAATCTGAGTGGGTTGCAGTAATCATTTGAACAATACCCTTATCTGCAAGCAAGGCCATCCATAAACCATTGAGTCTTTTTTCCTTACTCTATATGTATGCTATGTACAATCTTTACTTATTTTATGTGTGTCTGTGTATACACATCTGAATTGATGTGTATTACATTGGTATACACATAAGATAGTTTGTGAAAATTCCCAGCACCAAAATCAGAAAACTTCATATGGTCACCCTTCATTCTGAGTGGTAGTGAATAAGAACATATTAAAGACTCTGATGAATCCCATAATGAACTACTCTATTTAATTTTAGTTCAGCACTTCTAAAATCTTTGACATAAAATCCTTTTTATTTATAACATCTCTAAAAAATGCAGGGGACATGAAATGTGTATGTAATATGACACACTTAAAATTTAATTGTTTTTAAGGTTTGTTGAATTGTATTTACTTAAATATATACTTTTTTTCACTTCAAAAAAGAAATGCCCTTAAAAATGGAACCTTGTTCAATTTGATGTCTCCATAGAATTATGCTTCCTTCCCAAGAGCTGTTAGAATAAAATCAGGTACAAACAAAACTTTCAGTCTGTAGTACTGAACACATGAATATATTATAATTTTGAGCCTTGAAGTTTTTATTTGCAATTTAGTAAGAATTACTATCTTAAGTTCACATAAAAATTTATACTGAAACTGTAATCTATGAAGAAAATGAAACATAAAATTAAGCTACGCCAAAGTATCTTAAGGAAACAAAACATGAAATAGAAAGCTTACATGCCTGGGTATATAATTTTGGTTATTAGGTAATGTATCCAAATCTGTAAATCATAGAAAATTCCCTCTGATAAAAATCGCTTGGAGGAGCTTGTTAAAATAAAGAGTCTAGGACTGGCGACACAGCTCAGTGGAATAACTGAGCTGAATAACTGTGCCTGACTGGCAAGCACAAGGTCCTGAGTTCAATCCCTGGCACCACCAAATTAATTAATTAATTAATTAATTAATTAAAGAATCTAGGACCTTATGTCACCCCACTGAGTTATTTGTGGCTGAGAGAACAGGATTTGTACAAATTATTATTTTAAAAATGTCAAGGTCAGATGTGGTAGCACAACCTGCAATCCCAGCACTCTGGATTTGAAGAAGGAGAATTGTTCTGAGTTTAAGATCAGCATGGGCTACGAAATGAGCTCAAGGCCGGCCTTAGCCACATAGTGAAGCTGTCTCAAAGAATAAAATTTCTAAATTATTTCCTGCATACTGAAGTTTGAGAACAATTAAATGTATAATTTTTAGGATATTCAAAGAAAACACTTACATTTACATTTTAAGAAAGTATTTATCCTAGGAAGCAATACATTTATTTCAATAATGTTGCCATTTCTCAGTCCAAATATTTTTGCAGTACTCTTTTCATACTGCCTTACAGGCCACACAAACATTCTTTGGTATCTATTCAATTGTGCAAATCTGCTCTTACAGGGTGGATTTGTGTGTTAGCAACTGTCACATACATTTAGAAGCATGTCTAGTGAATGATGCAAATGACCAGACAGAGTAACATAGTCTGGAGCCGTAAATAGGGTGTGATTTTGAAGCAAATTAAACTAGTTTTCTTGGGTGGCTTTCAAAAAACACTGACATGCCTAAGTTTACCAAAACATATGCACATTTTCACAAGCACTATATTTAATCAGAATTAAAACTGTAAGAATAGTACATTTGGCTGGTAGAAATGAGTATGTAAAATGTCCTATTTCTAACATTCCTGACAATATATTTATGCATGGCTCCTGTACCAGAAACATATACACATGAACATTAATTCAACATGACGTCTCAAATTTCATCCATGTTGATGGCTTCTTAGCAAAAATGTTTTAGGATCAAGTTTTAAGCCTGTGAAATCAAGACAGCTCGAAGCTGAATTGGAAGCAGCCCATAAGACTGTATTCTCAGATTTTGAGTAACACTTTCATTTGGCTCTTCTTGTTTGATCAGAAGTAAATTCACTGTTTTAAACATCTGTTGTTTGGGGGGGCTACTAATTGCTGTTCTGACCCTGGGTTCTGTGCTGGATTGTGGGTTTCTGGTGTCTTCTGGTGTTGCCATCCTGGTGGCTCCAACAAGTTCTGGGATGACAACTTAATTCACATCCATATCCCCTGCTTTGAGGGTAGCACTACAACAGAAGTCATCAACAATTCACCCAAGATTCATAAGATTTATGGACTAAGTGCCACTGCAACTTTCAAGGCCCTTAGCATTCTAATAAAGTTTAGAAAAATAATCTCAACAATACAAAAAAGTTCAAAAGAATATCGGAGATTCCCCCCAGGGATTTAAGAATTTTACTGAAAATCACATGTTTTCTAAGCTTTAGTTCCATCATCCTTGAAATTGATATAATAGTGAAACTGACTTCAAGGAATTTTTTGAGCTAGTTAAAATAACGTAAGTATAAAACTTAGCTATTTTTACTGTAATCATATAAAGCAACAAACATAGTACTGACATGTGTTTGAATACGACAGCTATTAATATTATTATTTTTAAAGTACTGATGAAATAAGCAGATTATTGAATCGGTAAGTTGACTGATGAGTCACATAACCAAGAAAAGACAAGATGCCAAATTCTTGGTTTATGGAAATTCCCTAATGTATTTTTATTCTAAACAAATATTATTAAAATCATAAATTACTATATTAAGCCCAAATTTCCTTTTCTTTTTTTCTGTCATAGTTTGGCTCATTCCAGGAAAACAGTCTACCAGAGAGATGTATACCAAACCCTTTCTATTTTTTTAAGTTGTTTTTTCTTTCTTTCTTTCTTTCTTTTTTTTTTCAGTACCAAGGATCGAACTTTGGACCTTGAGCATGCGAGTCAGCTGCTTATGCCACTGAGCTGTTCCCCTGGCCCCTCTATTTTTATTTTGAGAGAAGCTTTCTTTAAGTTTCCCAGTTTGGCTTTAAATTTGCCATTCTTCTGCCTCAGCTTCCCAATTAATTTAGGTTATAGGTGCACAACACCAAACTTGGCTGTGCCTAACTTTTAGATTGGAAATTTTTCATATATAAAATATAACTAAATTCTAAGCTTTGCTAAGATGTCAATCAGATGCTTTCCACAAGGAAAAAGAAATCAAGAAATTAGGCTGCAGTGCTTGTATCAACAGCGCATATACTAAAATTAGAATGATATAGAGAAGATTAGCGCGGCCCCTGCACAAGGATGACAACAAATTCATGAAGCATTCTGCATTTTTCTGTCATGCTATCGTGTTGTATATGGCTAGATTTCTAAATTTCTGTGTAAAAAATACGTAATTGCTTATTTTTTTTTACTATTCTTTTTATTTTTTCATATTCTGTAGGGATTAAAAGTTTATATCATATCAACAATTGATAGAAAATACCTGTTCCATTTCACATCTAAGGAGCTTGATGTTTAGACAGTGATGTTAAGCTCAACTGCCTATGTTGTAGGGTAATAATATCATTAAGCTTCTCTTCTGTAGGGTTAAAAATTTAAGTTTGGAGACCAAAAATTAGAGAAGAAGGGCTGAAAGGACAGCCAACATTTTGGCTATAGCTCTTCAAGATCAGTGAGGACACAAGACATAAGAGAACCTGTTCTGTAACATCCCGTAATTCCCAAATTTTCTGATCAGGGAGATTACGGGACCACAGAGGAAAGTGATCGATGATGTAGAGTGTGCCTAAGGAGAGTCACCTAGAGAGAAAATATTCTCTCAGGCTTTCACAGAGAGCAAATTGGTCAAGCAATGGCCATGACTCATCCACATGGCTGACACTGACAAAGGATCTACAGAATGCTGTACTGGGTTTCAGGGTAAATCCTGAGGGAATTTGACTGACCTTGTCAGACACAAAAGTTACATTTTTTGTTATACAGGTTTTGCTTTATCTTGTTCTTCACCATCCAGCAGAAAAGTTAAAAAATGTGGTATAAAAAGTACAGTTATATTAATACACTGAACTGTAAAAGGCTTAAGTCAACAACTTCTGATATTGCCAATTCTGCAGATAAACCACTACTTTTAAGGACTACTGGACTACATTGGATTATTTTGCTGAATTCAAGCACCTACAAATTTTGAATGGCAATGGAATACCTATCTCTGAAAACACTAAACAAGAAGAGGGATACAAATGAAGAACCATATACAGTAATATTTAAATGACAATGGAACACCCTTCTCTGACAAAACTAAACAAAAAAGGAGGATACATAGGAATGACCATTTTGTATCTGTATATTCAAAATAGGATAGATATACAGCTGCATTCTCTTAATTCAATGAATAGAGAGGTTTGTTCTAATAGTGTTTGTGGACAGAATATCATGTTTGCATCTTGTACAATGAATAACCACTAAGACAACAATATGCAATGTATTAATTATTGAAACTGTGCTAGTAGTCAGTTTTGAAACTGTCTCATTGCTATGTTTCTCAATAAAATTATTTAAAAATAATCTATACAAATTTATATGCATCGTTTCTCCCCATTTCAATGGCTTATTGTATATAATTCTTAGCAATACGTACTTCCTTACTAAACAATAAAATGTCACTAAATTTTCCCTAAAATAAATAAATAAATAAAGGATATATATATATATATATATATATATATATATATATATATATCTTAGACCACTGAGCTATCTCCCAAGAACCACTTTTCAAAAGTTCATATTTCAATGTCAAAAACTAAGACTTCTCATTTCTATTGTGTCTTTTTTTCTTTCTTCTTTGTTCTCCTCCATGCCCCTTTCCTTCTCTGCCCTTTCTTTTTCCCAATATTCTCCTTTTCCTTCTTCTTGCCCTCTTTCCCTCTTTCTCCCTTCCTTCCTTCTTCAGTTCTCTGATCTTTCTCTCCTTTTCTTTCTCCCTCCTTTCCTTTCTTCTCTTTGTTCTGTGCCTTCATGTACTTCTTGGCTCTTAACAGAGGAGGAGCTGCCAAAATATCATGAGAAAGGTGGCTCTCAGGGGTAGTTCTTGTCAAGCAGGAAGTGCCAGAGATCTTGTAAATTGTCCAATACAAATTTTATTTTGCGTACTCTAGAGGTTTGCATCTGGATAGACATCTGTATTTTCTGGGTACAGGGCCAAACTGAAACATTCAGTTTATCCATTGCTAATAAACACGTCAGCAGTTTCTTTACTCTCACATCTGTTGTGAAAAATGTTATCTCTCCTGAAGTGTATTTATTTGGTCTTTAATACCAGCTTTCATGGATTCCAAAATAAAGATATTCCTTTATTTAACAAATTTAATAGCATATGCTAGAAAGTGCCTCCCAAGAGTGATGAGATAAATTAAAACACATACTCTATCTTGTGTCCTGAAAAAGGATATCAATATCACCAATGTTGGTGGCTCTCAGGAAGACTATGCCAACTGAAACAACTTGCCTCTTAATCAAGTTCATCTCAAAAATCTATTCAAAATAATGTATGCCTCACAGGAATTCAAAAGAAAGCTTTAAAAACCTATTATCAGTTGTTTCATTATTATGGCTGACTTCAGTCAGGCTGATAGCTTTCTGGAAAAAAAAAAAAAAACAATCTCAAAGCTCTTGTATTACATTTCATATTCTCCAGTACACCTGTACAACCTCATTTTCTGATATTGGGGCTATCAGAAATTCAAACACATTATTTCTCATTACGCATTAGCAAAAACTGGAATCAAGTGTGGTAGCTCATGGCTGTAATTCCAGCATTCGGAAAGGTGAGGAAAGAAGATTGTGTGTTTAAATTAAGCTGGGTTATACACAAGTTCAAGACCAGCCTGTGTTACATAGTGAAACTCTGTCTCAAAAAAAGAAATCAAATAAAAAGCTGTATGTATTCATGTAAATAACAGTATTTCTTCTCTTTCTATTCTTCCAATTTATTTCGTATTTATATCAAAGGTACATTCCATCCTCCCTGGTGCTATCTGCTTATTATCCCTTATTAATACTGTAACCTCTAAAATATTTAATTAATGGGAAATGCTGTTTCTCTCACACAGATGAAGAAAAATATATTTGGAAATTTAGCATAATATATACTTTGAAGGAGCAACCAGGAAAATCCTGATATCAAGGGTATGGTGAATGTTATCAGGCCTATCAAAGACACATATTTTTAAAGCTCTTCTTCTAATTTTATAGATATTGCTAAAACCCCACACCATCTTCTGAAATCCAAAGCCCTTTTGGCCCAACTGGCTAATACTCAATCTCTGCTAATGTCAAGGAGGAAATGAGACACAACTCCCTAAACCTGTCCACCTGTCCCTTCAGCCCCACAACATAAACCAGAAAGCTGGGTACTGATGTATAAAGTTATTTGTAATAACAGAAATATCAGAAAGAAATATGCTAATGAATGGACAGTGGTTCAACAAAAGAGAAATCAAAGATATAACAGCATCAAACAGCAAACATTTTGTTTTCTAATTTAGTTAATAGAACACAAAACAGAAGGTATGAATAAGTAAATTAAGAATGCAAAGGTAAAACAACTAGAGAAGCATCTCAGTAAAGACAAGAGAATAAAGCAGAAACAATCTGCTGGATAATAAAATAGGGAAAACTTCTTAAAGAGAAAAACATTAGAAATGATACAGAATTTCATTAAGAAAAATAAGAGTTCCATAATGGTTGTTCTATTGTATATTGTTGTCTTCAAATTCATGGTTCAGATTAGCAGATATAAGCGTGCAAAATGGTCAAAAAGTTATAAAAAGGTTTAAAAGGAAGGAGAAAAATTAAGAACTTATTTCTCTTTTCAATAGACCACCAGAATGGATAAGTGCAATGCTGATTTCTGTTGGTTGAACACTTAAAAGGACTTTCTAAATAGAACCCAATGGCCAAGAAATAGTTTCAAGGATCAACAAATGTGATCATATCAAATTATTAATCTACTCAGCAAAGAGAACTACCAACACAGTGAAAAGACAACCTATAGAATGGGGAAAAAAGTTTGTCAGTTTTTCGTCAAACACAGGACTAACATAGAAAATATATAATTACCTTTTAAAAAATGAAAGATCCAGCCAAAAAGTTGGTGACTGAAGTCAACATACACTTCTCAAAAGAAGTATAAATGTCCAACAAATACACACAAAAAGATTCCACATTACTGACCACTAGAAAAAATCAAATTAGAAAAATGAGATTCTATCTTGTTTCAGAAAAAATGGCTATTCTCAAGAAATCAAATGCTGGTGAGGCTGTAGGGGAAAAGGAACCCATCTGCATTGTGGTGGGAATGTAAGCTAGTGCAATCACTATGGAAGTAAGTATGGACAGCCCTCAAAACCTAAAAATAGAAATTCCATTTGAACCAGCTATTCCTTTTCTGGGAATCTGGAGTGGATTGACAACTGGTGATCAAATTGCAGCACCCAGCTGAACTCAACCAGAATGTTGCTGGGTATGGCAGGCCCACTATGAATTGTTGCTGTCAGCATAAGAGGCAGAACTGGAGAAAAAGAAGAAACTGTTGGAAGCTTTTAGGGAGGTTATAGGGAGCTGTTAGGTCTCTTAGAGGTGCTTGTCTTGCTTGCTTTCCTGATGAGCTTCGGGAAACTTCAGGAACTCCAGGGCTATCTTCGTCAAAGAAGCCCAGGACCTTGATGTTGCTAAGAATGGCTGCAGTTCATTTTGGGGGTGCTTTTGTCCTCATCTGAACATTGGTTCCTGGCTCAAAAAGAAAAGATAGTGCACAGCTCAATCTCCTGAAGAAGTTTGTCCTGTTTTCATGACGGGAACTTGGCTTTATTAGGAGATTGGGACCTCACTGTTAACTTTGGGGAGAGCTCTGGTTGTTAGTTTGAGCATTCCTTCCTGGCTCTGGATCAGATCCTTCATCCTGCTAGCACAAACCTTCTTGCTTCCATCACTGACCTTTGTGCCTTCCCAGTGCCTGCATGAAGCATTATTATGAGCTCTGGGCCTTTAGTTGGACTTATGGGAGGCACTATTTTGGGCTCTAGGTCTTTGACTGGACTCGTGAAGGACATTACCATGGGACTCAGGTCTTAAGCTGGATTCTTTGGTCTTTAGTGTGTGAATAAATTTCTTGAATTATTTGTGTATGATTCTTTGTATAACTCATTATAAAATAGTTTTATAAAATACATGTCTTATATTGTATTATTCCCCTTAAAAAAAAACCCAAACTATAATAATATCTTCCTGAAAGAGTTCAAGACATTATATTGCAGTGATATAGACATGCCCATGTTTATAGCAGCACAGTGCACAATATTTAAATCTTGGAAGCAGCCTAAATGTCTGTCAAGAGATGAATGAATAAGGAAAATACGGTATTCACATACAATGGAGCACTACCCTGCCATGAAGAAAGATGAATTTGAGCCATTTGTAGGAAAATGACTGCACCTTGAGACTACATTAAGTGACATAGATCAAACAAATTTAGATACCATATGTTTTCCTTACATTTAAGAATATGTAAAAAGCAAAATAAAAGAGAACAGGAGATTATTTTCAAGGAAAGGAGACCAAGAGATGGAGGTAGGGAGACAGAGGGGCAGCCAAGGGGATGTAAAAAGAATTAAAATGTGTTATGTGCATGTATCAACTCCCCATAAGGAGTTATGTACTGCAAACATATGCCAATAGAAATAAAATATTCATTTTTACAAAGAAAGAAGGCTCTATAGGAGTAATTGCTTGTCTATAGACCTTAACAAAAGCAAAACCACACATCTTTTATTGATTGTATTAGTTATCTTTCCATTGCCAAAATAAAATATGGGATGAAATTCACCTACAAGAGAAAACATTTATTGAACTAATGTTTCTGGAGCTTCTAAGACAAGGTTGGGTAGATCCATTCGAATTTTGTTGGGAGCACTTCCTAGCAGTAGACAGAACAGGAGAGAGCAAAGTGTTCCTGTCATAAGGCAGAAAACAGAGAAAGAGGATACTGGATAGCACAGTTCCCCTTAACTTCATGATGCCCAGCAACCAAGGTCCCTCAGAGGGCCCAACTTTCCAAAATGTCCAGCACTTCTCAGAAGAACCACCCTTTGTGCAAATTTGTTAATGTAGAGACTTATGAGGGATATTAAACTAAACCACAATAGGGTAAACTCTAAAGAAAAGTAAGGGAATAATAAA
>NW_004524720.1:6864755-6867810 GCF_000260255.1 Octodon degus
TAAGGAAATTATTATTCTTTAAAACTGTGTACATGCATATATTCAAGATTTATGGGAATAAAGTTGATTGATATATACTTTTATTTGCATTTCTTTCAAAATGTAGTAAGTATAGAAAGGATGAGAGGAAAATATTGTCAAGAATTTAGGACATATTAGTGGAAAGAAAATGTAAAGATTAGGAGAACTTGCCAGTCCTGATACGTATTGGGACTTAAATAAACAAGAACATTCTGATCAGAGATCAAAGGCAGTAACAGAGTATTAAGGTTATTTAAGAATCTTGGAGAGCAATGTTGGTTGAAAGACAAAAGGTGCTGGATATGGAGATAAGACAGAAATACCCCAAAAAGGAGGTAAACTTGGCTATAGCTTGGGTAAATCTGCAAAAATGGAAGATAAACAAAACCTAATTCCAGTAAAAAAGGCATCATCAACAAGAGTTTGGGACTCTTTCCTGTGGGAAAACTGCATCAAAATTCTTCTACCTTTTGAGGATCTACCATAAACATTCCTGTTCTCAAAGGATCAAATTTTATGTTTATATGGTTCCAGGGTGTATAAAACATGTTCTCAAGATGACCTTTTATATAAAAGAAGTAAGTGGACTAAAAAGTGATACATGAGCTTTTGTATCTAGAAGTATTAAAACAATTCTGTAAGGCTTTAAAGGCTAGCAGACAGACACTTGTTAGATGACCACAGAGGAAAAAAGATTAAATCACAATCAGAACATCTACATTCAATGCTAATGTTCCAGCTATTGTACAAGTGGATTTGAAGTGTGGCTCAGATAAAGAATGGATACGTGACCTCAGGGGTCTCAGCATTTCCTCTGATTTTTTTATCAGAGGAAGATAAAGAGGTAGGGCTTTCCTGTCTTTGGTATTTTATGGTCCTAATATGACACAGTACTAACACTGAATGATTTAAACCAATGATTTAACATCAATGATTAAAAATGGTATTAACATTTACTGCCATACATTTAATGATTCCAATTCAACTGTGGTTTCCCTACTCAGAGGAACTAAAGGAGAAAAATGTCTTCAAAGACTTTTACTTCCCCCAATTTTCCATCTCCCAATGTGGATCAGAGGGCCTTCTTGTCCCCAGAAAAGCCATATACCAGAAGTCCAAAGGGCAGTCATCCTCTAGCTTAAAAACCCTGTCTGCCTCCACACCACTTTTAATTATAAGATGCTCCATATCTGAGGAATGCCTTCCTCCTGGCTGGCTGGTCCTTCATCTAGAAAATGCCTTTCAAGGTTAAAAGCAGGGAAACATCAGTCTAACTTTTTTTTTCTTTTACCACATGGATTTTTGTTTTTATAGCCTTCAGAAATGAAACAATTTTTATCTTAAAAGCAAATATTTCCACATGAGGATTTTGAAAACCAATATATTGTACACTGGCAAGTAATGTGGGAAATAGACATTCAGAACATTTGATAATGATTGAACACATAAAGCATTTTCCTTTTGTTTTTATGTGACAGCTGGATGAGTTTCAACTTCCTGCTAATGGCGCAGGCTCAGCTTCCAATCCTAGAAATATTTTTCTTTTCTTTTTTCTGCCTTCCTTTACTCTTCATGCCTCCTCCTTCCTCTTTGAGAGAACACAAATGTTTTTAATTACATAATAGCTGCAAACTTTACATCTCCCACTTTAGTTATTGCACATCATAAACAGAGGAAAACGAACTTCAGACTCCATTAAGAGAAAGGTGGGTAGGAATCTTGGGAAGGCCTTTCATATTGATGGATGAATTTTTTATTCTTGAAAAAGTGAGCAAATTTTTCCTGCCTACACGTCATGTTCTAGCTACTGACTATATCTTCAGGCAGTCTGAAGAGTGACCGTACTGAACCCACGTTGTTTTTTTAGGATTCCTTTAGCCCTGTGAAAGCTTTCCTATATGAGGTCTGATACACACCTACACACTGAGCCAGGAAAGAGAGAATATACATAAAAACCCCATATAATTTATGCTGATTCTGATTTTCTTTTTTCTATTCTGCAATGTTCTTCTACATTTTCTTTTAAAAATAAAATTATTGCCCTAATGCTGGTAAATAATTTGGAAACAGCAAGGTCAAGACAGCAATTTTCATTTATCGATGACAAGTACTTATCAAGCACCTATATTATATGAAAGACATTGTTCTAGATTCTTGGTAATCTCAATGAATTTACACGTGTCTCTGTTTCAAGGAAGAAATGAATTTTATAAAAGTAGTGGTAATAAGTGTATTATACTCTTCAAAAACTGTGTGGAATAATAGAATAAGGAAAAAGCATATGGAAATACTAACTAAGGTAGGAGTTGCGGTTTTAAATAGGGTGATCAGTTGTGGCTATGTTTAAAGAAAGAGATTTTTATCAGGGTATTTTGAATCATGGGAAAAGTGAAGTTAGTGCTGTTTCAATATGTGAGAGTAAAAAGCCAGTGCTGATCTGATTTTGCCTATTTCCTTGATAAATATTTCATTCAACTTAGTATAACAACTCTACATGAGTTGAGTACATTAAATAGAGTACAATGCAATACAATACAATAAAAAATTTTTATTGAGCCTGTGCTACATACAGGCACTGCTGGTAGAGAATCAAGAATCACTGAGAAAGAAGGAGAAAGAAGGCATGTCTGTGTGCTCTTAAACCTTTTATTCCAATAGGAAAAGCAAATATATAAAGCAGTAAAATAGTTTTAGATCATGACAGGGGTTATACAGACATAAATAGACTAACAGCAGATAGAGTGGTTGGGCTCAACTCTGACTTTACTCTTAGATCAAAATAAGAAATTTATAGTAGACACCTTGCCAGCCCCACCCAGAAAGTGTGCTAAGATGGCGATTGAGACTGAATGTGTTGGTGCATGCCTGCAATTCCAGCTTGTGAGAGGCTGAATACAGGTGAATCACTATGAGTCCGATCTATGTAGTGAGACCATGTAGACCATGTACTAAAATACAAAGAAGAAGAAGAGGAAGAAGAAGAAGAGGAAGAAGAAGAAGAAGAAGAAGAAGAAGAAGAAGAAGAAGAAGAAGA
>NW_004524720.1:6869984-6873438 GCF_000260255.1 Octodon degus
ATAGAGATGGAGGATGAGACTAGGAGCCTAGTCTTATGTGTCATTGTATGGCTCACCAAGATCTTTGACTGCTTAGTAAGACAGTGGGATCCCCTGGAGAAGGAAGTAAAGGTAGGTTTCACAGGTCTGTACATCTATCTGTCAGAACAACTGAATTGACCTGAAGAGAAAACTTTTGCAAAAGCTTTGAAAGTTTATAGAATTTAAGGAAAAAGTAAAGAAACACACCTTGGGAAAGATAATCCCAAAGCAGCCATAAGATAGAGGTGGAAGATTGGTAGTAGATTTTTTTCTTCTGCTGTAAACCACCAATTATTATGTTCCTTGAAAAAACAGGTTATTTTCAAAACATGACATGTAAAATTCATATGCATACATGTCAAATAAAATTATAGCAGCAGTGTAATAAGGAAAAAAGTCTTTATTCTGATCTCTACTTTAAAAGACTACTTTTAACTATTTTAGATGTTTTGTCTTCCAAAATTCATATTAAATGGTTATACTACTAGCCAAAAATAAACCTAAAAATATACTATCTGGATGAGGAGAAATTTGTGAAAATGAAAGTGGGGAGAATGGTTATGAGGCTATAATATTAGTACAGAAATATTTGGATCTGAATGGCTTAAGTGTATTATTTCTTTTGAATATAGTTATAAGAAGAAGAAAAGAAGAAGAAGAAGAAGATAGTACAGAAATATTTGGATCTGAATGGCTTAAGTGTATTATTTCTTTTGAATATAGTTATAATATGGCTATGATGAGACAAAATGTTTACTTATAATAAATCATAGAAATTATATCTATATATAAGCAACTATAATGCTAGAAAACTATGAATATAAGCTTTATGGTTGAAAGAAATCCCTTTTATAGGAAAAATATTTGGAATGTTATGAGTTTGTTTATTCTTCTATTTTGTTTACCAGCCAAAATGTAGATTTAGCCAAAGCTTTCATTACAACTGAGTAAACTTCATAAGAAAAACAAAAACAGAACTTTAATTCATATTTTAACATGCTTAAGAATGCATCTGTGTATGTACAAGGCACACAAATTATTTATGTGAGTGTGTGTGTGTTTGTATCACACACATATATTATCTTTATTCTTTACTTCTTTATCTGAATACATTCCTGAATTTTGGATCTTCAAACAATGTTGACCACTTAGGCTTAAGTTGGCACCACTTTTGATGGTTTAGGGAGTGTCCAATGGGTTTTATTGGTGGCATGTGGGAAGCCAAACTCCCTAGTTCCCTTTCCTTTCCTAAGTAGCCTGAAGTGGAAACTGTGTTAATTGGAGATCCTCAGTGTGCTTAAAGAATAAGTGGATCCAGGGATCCCCAGCAGCTGAAGGCCTCTCTGCCTCTCTTGGTCTCACCAGGGCAGTGGTCCAGAGGTTCTTACTCTTTGAAGGTCACGTGGTGAATGAAATTTACCACCCTATTGCTGTAGACTAACTGAAGTTCAGACCAAGAAATGAGCTTGACAGAGTTGTCAATGTGGGCAATGCCAGCCCCATCATTGCAGGTGGAAGGATGATTGTCATTACTGAAGTCACATGAGACAAACTGGTCCTCAGTATAGCTCTGGATATCTTTGTCTTTTGGGGGCCCTCTGATGCCAGATTCACCACCTTCTTAATATTATATTTTATAGCTTTCTCCAGGCAGCAGGTCCACAAACAAAATGCCAGTGATCTTCCCATTCAGCTTAGGGATGACCTTGCCTATAGCCTTGGCAGTCCCAGGGGACACAGGGATAATATTCTGGGCAGGTGTACAGCCACCAGTTCACAGTTTCTGAAAGGAATCATCCACAGTCTCTTTAGTGGTAGTGATGGCATGAACTGTGGTCATGAGTATCTGTACAAAGTTGTCATTAATGACCATATCCAGGGGAATTAAGCAGTTGGTGGTACAAGAAGCATTGCCCCGTGTCTTGCTGGAGTTGTACTTCTCTTCATTCTCATCCAACACAAATATGGGGCAGAAGGGATGACTCTTTGGGCTCCACCCCTCAAGTGAGCTCCTGTCTCCCCCATGGTAGTAAAGACACCAATGAACCCCACAGCAAGTTCAGCACCAGTGTCAGCCCATTCAATGTTGGCAGGAGTTTGGTCCTGGAAGATTGAGATGACCTTTCAGTTGATGCACTTTCCAGGCAGTTGCTTAGACCACTGAGATATCTCCCCAGCCTTTAAACTATTTTCTTTTTTTAAAAAAAATATTTTTAGTATAGGATCTACAAGGTCTCAGTACACAGATTGAACTCATAGTGATTCTCCTGTTTTCAGTCTCCCAAGCACTGGGGTTACAGGTGTGCACCACCATGCCCAGTCTCATTATTTGTCTCAGTGTGCCCTACGGGTGGGGCCAGCAAGGCAGGGCGGGGATACATTCTGGGTCCCTGTGTCTGCCTAAGCAGGCACTTTAATCTGCAGAGCTATCTGGCCAGCTCCTTAAACTATTTTCTTAATCTCCTCTGTCAGACTTCTCTTCTGAAGAATTGACCATTTAAAACCTTACAAAGTTTTCAACAAAATCAAGGAAATTGAAAATCCTATAGGAAAAACACTAGGCTTCTTCAATGAATGGGAAGAAACCTAAGGAGAGAATAACAAAGAACTGAAGCTTAAGAGAGCTATGAAGCAGGATTACCAAACTCAGTATATGAACCTTGTTTGTCTCCTGGCTTGAGCAAACCAACTATAAAAGAAGACAGAAACAGAGAGACACAGAGAGAGAAAGAAAGAGATTTGAGACATTTCTAATCATTGACAAGAGGTTTGATTATAGTAAGGACTTTTTAAAATATTTGCTGAGTGTGAAAGTGCTATTTCTCTTACAAACTGTTTTATCACTGCTAACCTTTTGCAGATGCTTACTGAAATATTTTTGTATGAGTTGCTATGATGCCTGAGATTTGCTATGCAATAACTCAATTGCAAAGAGCAGAGATATAAGTAAAACAAAAGTGGTCTAAGTTGGAGATGATTAAAGATGGATATTTAGGGCGCAAGGGAAGAGGGGATAAATATATTAAGTTGTTCACTCTTGTGAAAGTTAAATATTTCCATATTAATAGGTTAAATTTTTTTCACATATAGTATATCTAAATATGGTTTTAAAGATTTAGAAAATAATTTAAAATGTTACATTTCCAACTTTGATTTGTTTTTATAAATGTATTTCTACCTAAAGTACTTTATTCAAATGTTAAGATTGTATTATTCTTTTAACACTGAACTTACTATGTCACCAAGGGTAGCATAAAGTCTTCATAGTCTTCTTTTAGCCCCAAGTGCTAAGATTCCATGTGAACACCAACATACTTAATGGTAGTGCTCTTTATTTCATACTTTATGTCTATTTGATTGCAATGCAATTTTTTTGATATACAACTCTGTGATGGGTATATGTTATAGTGAAAATACTATTTAAATTATAACC
>NW_004524720.1:6878448-6887056 GCF_000260255.1 Octodon degus
ATATATAGTTGCATTCTCTTAATGAATAGAATGATTTTTTCTAATGGTGTTTGTAAATAGGATCACAAGTCTGCATCTTGTACTGCAATTAACCACTAAGAAGAATATATGCAGTGTATTATTTGTTTAAAGTGTACTTTTGATTTGATTTGAAACTGTCTCATTGCTATATGTTTATCAATAAAACAGAAAAAACAAATAAATAAATAAATAAATAAATAAATAAATAATAACCTATATCAGATGCTTTTTGCCCTCCACCTAGCTTCCTTACAAATAAAGTCCTTTGAAAAATCCCTGTCCAGAATTGGGAGCTTTTGTCCACATTGAATCTCTGCTCTGGGAAGTAATTTTCCTCCACAAGGATCAACCTAGAGTCTTAAAACATCTTTCTGTTGTGTTTGCATCCACATTCACAGACTCACCATCACTTTCACATCATGCAGTGAGTGAACATTCTTGACAGTGCCATGAAATTCGTAATGGACCACTTAAGCCACCCAGGTCTAGCAACAAATTCGGCATCATAGTTTTGTCCAACTTTTCCTTTCAACATCAAAAACCCACTGTTTTGATGATGAATGTCACAGTGGTAAGAGGGGCATGTTTCTGTATCTGGCCTTCAGTTCTAGTAATCAAAGTTTCTGCAAATCTGACACAGGATCTTCACTTGTTCTATTGTTTTCAATGGAATGATCCTTTGATAGCTGCCATTATTGAGTTCTTTTTCTCCAAAATCAGAGTATAGTATAACAGCACCTGTCTGACTGGTGAGGAACTACTGTCCTGTTTTTTTCTACCTTTATCAGCCTTAATAATGCATGTTTCATTTCATTTTCAGATCAATCACTCAACATAATATCAGACTGACACCATTAGCACCTGATTTTGTATGTGGAAGGCTCATGATGAACAATACAATGTGAATTTAAGCCAACTAAAAGAGGAATTGTTGCAACCAGGAGACAAAGAGAATACAAAACATGTGAGATCCTACTACCCATGGTTATATGTACAGTCTGTCATTGTTGGGAATGATGTTATGTGGTACAAGAGTATACTTGAATCTATTTTGTTTGTGTGAGATATCACTGAGATTTGCATTTACTTTTATGGAGCACTTAATACTTGCCAGACACTTTTCTAAATACTGGGAAAAAAACAATAAAAAAATCATAAGCAGCATAAAAATTTGTGTCTTCAAAGCAATTGTATTTTAGTAAAGGTGGGTGAAATTAATTAGCATAATAAATGATAAATTAGATAGTGGTGAAGAGAAAAAATGATAGAGGATAAAATTTGGAGGTAAAAAATTTTAGATTGGAAGAAGGATTGTGGTTATCTTTGGCTATTTTTTTTCTTTTTTGTTCTTTTTTTTTTTGTTTGTTTTTTTCTTTTGGCTATCTTTTCTAAAGACTTTGCTTGAGAAGTACATTTATGTTAAGCCTGAAAGGAGTGTGAAAGTGAGCTCAGTACGTTTCAGAAAAAAATTCTGAAAGAATTCACAGCAAGAAAAAAGGCCCTGAGATTGGGTAGGTCTTATAAATTTGAGGAAAGTAGGAGACTCAAGAGGTGGAACAAGTGGGAAGGAAAATATGGGATGTTTTAAAAATAATAAAGATCTACATTCCTCAGAAGCTTTTTTTAGGACTTGAATTTTGATTCTAAATGATGTGGATTTTCTGTAGGATTCTGAGTAGAAGAATAATGAGAAAATTTATTATTGTATCAGTGATGAACTGACAAGGTTGGAGATAGGGAAACAGGTAGGTAGTCACTGAGAAACTCCAGAGAGGGAAATGATAGTAGCTTGAAAAACAGAAGAGGCAGTGGAAGTCATAAGAAGATATCATATTCAATGCATATGTATGTGGAAAATGAAAGCAAAAGAATTTGCTTATAGTTCAGAGTTAGGTTTGGGGCTTGAGCATGTTGGAAAATATAGTCACACTACTGAGATAGAGAAGAATGGTGGAAGAGGAAGGTAAATACAAAACACTCATTATTTGAGACATCACAGGGGTGTCTAAGAAAAATACAAAAAAAAATACAAATATTATCTGGAGCTAAGAAAAAAAGCCTAACTATGTGCCTTAATTTGCTAGTCACTAGCATATGTAGAATTAAAAAGAAAAACCTTTGCTGTATTACACAATCTAAAGTCTGAGAGCACCTAGAAAAGAAAAAAAGATAGGAGTATCCCTTTAGGAGCTTCCATTTTTAAAGGCTGCAAAGATAAGGAGAACACAACAAAGACTAATAGAGAGAAGCCAGAAAATAAATTTTTTTTCAAACAATTTGAAAGCAGGTTGAATTTAGACCATGGCTACTAGCACTATAAGAAGGCAAAGGTAAGGGCCCTGTTTTATATTTTGTTTTATACTTACTACCTAATACATTACTCAGAGCATAAACAATATATTCATTACTTTTTAAAAATAAATAAAGATTTGAACTGAGGTGTGGCCTGGCAGGTGAAGTTCTGCCTGGTGAGCAGAGTTTGACACAGGGGGCAGTTTGGTGGCAAGGTTCTTTGAAGAGGGGCTGAGACCTGTGGCTGGGCCTAGTGAGCTGAGGCAAACTGCTAGGGCCAGCATGGCCCAGTCTGAGGCCAGACCAAATGGTAGATCCTCCTAGTGTCAGGCAGTAACTTAGGTGAATTAGTCTGCCTGCAAGCCTCCAGGTATATGAAAGGGAGGACCCAGATAGAATTAAGGGGGACTAGTTTATATACCAATTCCCAATTTATGATCTGCTTTGATATATAGTTATAATGTTTCATTATATGGTCTGAAATACAAAACCATTGGTTACCAAAGTTTGTAAATTTCTAAACTTCATTTGGTATTACTAATACTGCTGTTTGTACTACTGGAACTAGAATACCATATCTGCTTTAACCACATATTCACCCTTAGGTAATAATATCAGGAGGTGCTTGGGTAACAAGCTTCCCAAGGCCTATACCAAAGGACAGAAGACAGTGCCAAACAGAAACTAATATCCCACTATCAACAGAGAAGGAAAAATCTTAGGACACAACAATACAAATATCTCTGACACACAAAACATGCCTAAAGAACAGACTCATTACAGAAAGGCTCTGATTGTACTGATACAGATGTGCACAATCAAACTTTCACAAAAAAGTATCACAGAAATCAAAATAAGGAGTTCACTCTGAAATACAAAATGACAAAACAAAAGAGCAAAATGTAATCTCAGACCACAAGCCCACCCAGAATAAATCCAGGAGACACTAATATGGAAGCAATACATAATCACACAGCTGAAATCTCTGAACAATAGCAACTTAATGAGAAAACTGCAGGAGGGTATAGAATAAATTAGGTCAGAAATAATATAGGTTAAAAAAATGATAACTATAATGAAAGAATTGCTAATTGCTTCTAAAGAAGAC
Organism: Octodon degus; assembly: GCF_000260255.1. Classification (NCBI taxonomy): domain Eukaryota; kingdom Metazoa; phylum Chordata; class Mammalia; order Rodentia; family Octodontidae; genus Octodon; species Octodon degus. Next base: position 6,881,870 of record NW_004524720.1, read on the forward strand.
ACTTTTTTAAAAAAATAGAGAAAATAAAAATGATGAAAATCTTGAATGAGCAATGTAAGAAAGAATGAATGAAGCAGAGTCACAGAGCTAATGGGAAATTAAAAACCCTAACAACTGGCCAAATTGTTTGCATGAAAATGAAAATAAACTTTCAAACCTTGAAGACATAGTTGGAGCTAGTGATCAGAAAAGGAAAAATTTCTGAAAAACAAAAAAGATCCAGGAAATAATTCAACAGCTGTAGAGATGAAATCACATAAGACTAATAGTCATCAATGAGAAAGGAGCTAACACAAATGATATAAAAAGAATATGAGCAGATGTGATAGCAGAAAGCTTCCCAAATATGGACAAAAAATCTCACATCTTGAAAACCAAGGAACATAGAACTCCAAATAACATTAACTCAATTAAATCTATACCCAGACACATAATAATCAAGATCCCAGAATTTCACACAAGCACAATGTACTAAAAGCCTCCAGAGAAAAGAGACAGATCACATTTAAAGGAAAACCCACCAGAATAACAGCAGATTTTTTTCAACAGAAACCATCAAAGCAAGAAGAACATGGAGCAAAGTATTTCAAGTCCTACAAGAAAACAAATTCCAACCCAGACTAATATGGCTACAAAACTCTCCTTCAAGTTTAATGGAGAAGTAAAATATATCCACGACAAAAAACAACTAAAGAAATACATGAAGACCAAGCCAACCCTATACAGAATACTGAAAGATATTCTAGAAAGGGATCAAAGGGACCAGAACTCCAAAAATGACAACAGAAAGAACTCACCAAACAAGACAAACAAATACAGGAAAAGTAGGAAACCAACAACAGGATAATAACATGACAAACATAAGCCAATACATATCAATTATAACAATCAATCCAACTGGCCCAGGGAGATAGCTCAGTAGAATAAGTGCTTGCCTGGCAAGTATAGGGTCCTAAGTTCAATCCCCAGTACCACAAAAAGAAAAAAATTAGTGCAACTGGACTCAATACATCATTAAAAGAAACAGACTGGCAGAGTGGATCAAGAAACAAAATCTGACAATATGCTGTATAAGAGAAACACATTTAACCCAATATAAATTCATATGCTGAAGGTCAAAGGATGGAAAACAATACTAAATGCTCCAAGAGCACAGAAAAAACATGAGTAGCTATTCTGTTCATAAACAATCTGAATGTCAAAAAAGAAAGATTAAATGAGAAGAAGAAGGTCACTACATACTGGATTGGGGAAAAAACTTTCAGAGGAAAAGATAACAGTTATAAATATGTATGCACCAAATATGGGAGCATGCAACTATATAAGACAAATTTTAAAACACATGAAAATTTTAACAAACAATAACATGATCTTAGCAGGGAATCTTAACACCTCCTTATCTTAAAAAGATATGTCACATAGACAAAAAACTAGGAGAGATAAAACTAAATGAAACATTTGAACAAATGGACATAGTGGACATTTACAGAGTTCCAACCAACAACACTTGAATATGCATTCTTTTCAGCTGCACATAGGATGTTGTCTAAGATAGACCACATACTAGCCCATAGATCATGCTTAAGTAAATGCAAGAAAACAAATTATCCCATTCATAATATCTAATCACAATGCAATGGAACTGGAAATTAATAACAAAAGAAATTGTAAAGCCCCATAAACACACTGAGATTAAATAACACTTTCCTCAGCAACAAATGGATTAGAGATGAAAATGAAATATAAATTAAACAATACATACAAGCCAACAAAAATTCAAACATAACTTACTGGAATATGTGGGATGCAATGAAAGGAGTACTAGGAGTGAAATTTGTGGCTGTGAACACACACACAGTAGGAAAACAGAACAAGAACAAATAAATACTGCAATGCTACACCTCATGTTTCTAGAAAAGAAGAGAAAACCAAGCCCAAAGCCTGAATAAGACAGGAAATTATACAGATTAGAAGAGAAATTGATGCAATTGACACAGATAAAACAATAAAAAAATTAATGATTCAAATAGCTGGTTCTTTGATAGATTAAGTAAAATTGATAATCCCCTAGCCAACCTCATGGAAAAAAGGAAAGAACAAACTCAAACTCAAGCAAAAGAAATTAAAAGGACAAAATTATTACAGGTCCTGGGGAAATTCATATGATCATCAATAGTTATTTTGAAAATCTTTACTCTCACAGAATAGAAACCACAGAAGAGATGGACAGATTCCTACATAGGTACAAATTACCAAAACTGGAATCAAGAATATACAAAAATATGAATAATCCAATATCAGCCAAAGAAATAAAAATATAATCAAAAAATTACCAAAACAGAAAAGTCTAGGTCCTGTTTCATTCAGAGCTGAATTATACAGGAAATTCAGAGAAGATTTAATTACAATACTCCTCAAACTGTTGAATGAAATAGAAAAGGTAACAAAATTCCCAAACTCATTCCTGGAGGCAAGTATACTGATCCCAAAACTGAAGAAATACTTAGTCAAGAAAGATAATTAATGGACAATTTCTCTAATTAATATAGGTCCAAAAATTCTCAATAAAATACTAGCAACTAGAAAACAGCAAATCATCTGAAAGTTTATACACCAAGACCAGGTAAGATTCATCCCAAGGATGCAAGGATGGTTCAATATTCATAAATCCATAAACATAATATACAATAACAATAGAGCCAACAAAAAATATACGATCATTTCTAGAGAGGCAGAAAAGGCTTTTGACAATGTCCAATACCTATCCATGATAAAAGACTTACAGAAAATTTGAACAGATGGACTAAATTTTAATATGATAAAAGCCATCTATTACAAACCAATAGTGAAAATCATTCTAAATGTAGACTAAAATTTTTACTTACTCTCAACTCTGCTAGAAGACAAGGATGTCCTTTCTCACCACTCTTATTCAATATAGCTCTGGAATCATTACATAGAGCCATTGTATAAGAGAGAGAAATAAAAAGCATAAGAATAGATGAAGAAAAAGCTAAAATATCATTATTTGCAGATGACATGATACTCTATTTGGAACCCCCCCCCCAAAATCCACCAAAAAGCTCCAAAAATTAATAAACAAATTCAGTAGCATAGTAGATTACAAAATCAATATCGAAAAAACAGTAGCATTCCTCTATATGGATAACACACTGCGAGAGAAATTAAAGAAACAATACCCTTCACAATACCACCATGAAAAATGAAATATTTAGGAATTAATCTAACAAGAGAAGTAAAAGTTCTTTTTAATGAAAATTATAGTACTCAACTGTCACATCCTATAACACAGGTGTGTTTCACATTTTCTGTTCAAGGAAATTATGGGGTCACAGAGGAAAGTGATCAGTGATGTAGAGTGTGCCTAAGGAGAATCACATTGAGAAAGCATTCTCTCAGGCTTTCACAGAGAGTGAGTTGGTGAAGCAATGGCTGTGATTCATCCACATGGCTGAGACTGACAAAAGATCTACAAACTGCTCTACAGGGTTTCAGGTTAAGTCCTGAGGGGATTTGACTGACCTTGTCAGATAAAAAAGTTGCATTTTTTATTATACAGTCTTGCTTTATCTTGGTCTTAACCATCTAGCAGAAAAGTACAAAAACGTACAAAAAAGCCATATTAATGTACTGACATTGCCAGTCATGTTGACAACCCAGTACTACTACAGACTACTGCACTATATTAGATTACTTTGCTGAATTCATGTACGTACAATATATGAATGCCAATAGAATACACAACTTTGACAAAAGTAAACAAAAAGGGGGGATATAAATGAAGGACCATTTTGTAATGAAAAAAAAATATTATATATATTTGTATATAAAAAATGGCATAGATGTACTTCTAATTTCTCTTAGTTAAAGAGAAAAAAGTTTTGAATTAAAAGTGTTTTGACAAAATATCATGTCTGCATCTTGTACTAAGAATAACTGCTACAAGGAAAACAGTATGCAATGTATTTATTACTGCAACTGTCCCACTAATCTTTTTGAAACTGTCTCATTGCTACTTCTTTCTCAATAAAAGTATTTAAAAAAGAAAAACACAATACTCTGAAAAAAGAGAAGGAAGAGGATTTCAGAAAAATGAAAGATATTCCTTGCTCCTGGATAGGAAGAAACAACACTGTAAAAATGATCAGACTCCCAAAATTGCTGTACAATTAATGCAATTAATGCAATCCCTATCAAAATACCAAAAATGTACCTCACAGATCTAGAGAAAACATTTCTAAAATTTATTTAGAAACAGAAAGGACCTAGAATAGCAAAGACAACCCCGGGCAAAAAGGCAAGGCAGGAGGCATTTCAATTCCTGTCTTGAAATTATACTACAAATCTACTTTGACAAACTCAATATGGTATTAGCCAACAGCAGACCCGAGGATTAACAGAATAGATTAGAAGATGCAGACACAACTACAAACACACTCAGCCATCTTATCTTTGACAAAGGGGTCAAACATGTTCACTGGAAGAAAGATAGCTTCTTTAACAAATGATGCTGTAAAAACTTCCTTTCCACTTCCCGAAAAATAAATGAGACCCAGATCTATCATCATGCACTAAAGTCTAAATGGATTAAAGATCTAAACATTAAAATGCAAATACTAAATTACCTGAAAAAGAAAGTAGGTGGAATTCCAGAAGATGCAGGTGTAGGCATGCAGTTCAAGAACAAAAATCAAACTGCATGGGAAATACTTCAATGAATCAACAACTGGGACCTCCACTGATTGAGAAGTTTCTGCACATCAAAAGAAACCACCCACAGAACAAAAAGGCAATTCACAAGCTTGGAAAAAAATCTTAACCAATAATCCCACAGACAAAAGTAATATATCTAGAATATATAAAGAATTAAAAAATATTAGGGCCCCAAAACTTAAAGATCCAATCCAAAAAATGGGCATCTGAGATGAATATACACTTCTCAGGGGAAGAACTATAAGAGACAAACAAATCTTGAAAAAATGCTACACATCACTGGTCATTTGAGAAATGCAAATTAAAAAAACATTGTTATAGCATCTCACCCCAGGAAGAATGGCTATCACAAATAAATCAACTAATAACAAATTCTGGAAAGGCTGTGGGGAAAACAAAACACTTCTCCACTGCTGGTGGGAATATAGACTGGCACAACCACTATGGAAATGA
>NW_004524720.1:6893701-6909996 GCF_000260255.1 Octodon degus
GGGGGGGGGCGGTGGCAGTAGTGAACCAGGAGAAGGTTTGATGTGGCCAAGACAAGTGATACTCAAATTGGGTTTGTCAGTTTTCCATCTGTGGGGAAGTCATCACTGCTGAGTAACCTGGCAGGAGTGTATTCTGAGGTGACATCCTATGAGTTTACTATTCTTACAACTGTGCCTGGTGTCATCAGGTACAAAAGTGCCAAGATCCAGGTCCTAGATCTCCCAGGTATCATTGACATTGAAGCTCCCAAGGATGGGAAAGATAGAGGTTGTCAAGTCATTGCAGTGGTCTGTACATGCATTTTAATCATGATTGTTCTGGATGTCTTGAAACCCTTGGGACACAAGAAGATAATTGAAAATGAGCTGGAAGGCTTTGGCATTTGCTTGAATAGCAAACCTCCTAACATTGGTTTTAAGAAGAAAGACAAGGGAGGCATTAATCTCACAGTCACTTGCCCTCAGAGTGAGCTAGATGCTGAAACTGTGAAGAGCATTATTGCTGAATACAAAATTCATAATTCTGATGTAACTGCATAGTGATGCCACAGCTGATGATCTCATTGATGTGGTGGAAGGAAAAGTGTATATCCCTTGTATCTATGTATTAAACAAGATTGATCAGATCTCTATTGAGGAATTGAACATCATCTATAAGGTGTCACACCGTGTGCCAATCTCTGCCCATCACCGCTGGAATTTTGATGACTTATTGGAGAAGATCTGGGACTATCCAAAACTAGTGAGAAGCTATACCAAACCCAAAGAGCCATTACCAGATCACACATCTCCTGTGGTGCTGCCTTACTCTAGGACCACAGTGAAGGGTTTCTGCATGAAGACTCACAAAAATCTAATCAAAAAATTTAAATATGCTCTAATCTGGGGCCTCTCTGAAACACAGTCCTCAGAAAGTGGGTAAGGACCATACATTGGAGGACAAGGATGTCATTCAGATTGTGAAGAAGTGAAATCTTTCCCTTCCCTCATTTGTCAGGCTAACCACAGCCACTTTCCCCATGATCAAGCACCCTACTCAATTTCTTCTATTTTTGGCAGCCACTGGATCAGGATACAGGGCTGGGGAATGGAGACGTCCAAACTGGAACTTCATTTATCTTACTTGGTATCACCTTCTATGTTGAACTGCATTAAAGATCCAGTAGGCCTGTTCTCTATGTGCAGTTCATGTGTCCTTGTCAGATTTGTTTTGGGATGGGCTGAGCATTCAGTGAATCAGCTGTAAAAAGAATACTTTGTATCTTGGTTTTGAAAGCAAAACAGATAAAAATGTGACATATAACATCTTGTTTGATGCTTTGTGATGGGAGACCCTTCCAACTGTATGGGGCCTTCTGTCCTTTCAGATGATCTATTTCACATGGTACTGGAGAAAGGAAGGAATTGATATACTTAATTATTGCCTATAAATCAGGTTTCCATTCTGGGAGATGGTATAGTATAGCAGTTGAGTAAACATCACTGAACAGGCAGATTGGGGTTTGAATGGGCAGGTTGACCTCTAGTTAGCTTTAGAACTCTGAACAAATCTTTTAGTCCATATAAGCATCTGTTTCTTCATGTAACATGGGGATATCAGTGGTGATTGCTACTACTAAGGGAGTCAATTATTTGTAAAGTTTTCAGCATGGTAGCTGGCATATAAATACTTCAGGGAATGTTGGCTCCTGTTGTCATTGAGTCTATTCCTTTATCACTACCCAATTCAGTACATCATCAGTACTAGGTTGAATGTTGAACTGAACCTTGTAGCCAAAGCTTTCTGTTTGAACCTCCATGGCAGTCCTGGCTTCAAACCCCATAGCCTGGGTGAAGGTAGAAAGAACATTGCAAATGAGTCATCTAGTGTGATTAGAGCAGGTCTACACTTATACATGTGGAGGTGGGGGATTTAAGTTAGGAGGCTGGGATCAGGATTACCTAAGAGGATATTAAGTGCATATTAGGTTTTCTGGGGTTTTTGTTTGTTTGTTTGTTTTGTTTTGTTTTTGCCTAACCGGGGATTGAACTCAGGCCCTTCACTTATTCTACTGAGCTATCTCCCTAGCCCACATATTAGTTTTTAGAGGCTGGGAAGAATGGAATTTAAGAGAATAGCTGATTATGTGAAGCAAGTTTGCAGTAATGTTGGTGTGGTAGGTTGATGAGAATATGAGTAGAGGGTAGGTATGGGCACATGGTATGGAGGAAAAATCTAAATTTGGTAACTGATGGAGTAACATGCTTTCTGAAGTTAAAAGATTCAGTATAAACTATAAGGATGGTGGAATAGTCCCTGAGAAATTCAGAAAAGTGACAGGGTCTCCCTTGGGTAGTCCTGGCTGAACTGAAATCAGAGCAATACTCTTAGCCTTCCAAATCCTGGGTTTATAGGTATGTACTACCACACCCAGTGAGATCACAATTATTATAGCAGACTTTAGCCTGCTTAAAAAAAAGAATGACAATAATGAAAGATTAAGGATTCTTGAAAGCAAGTTGTATTATCCAGTAATATGTCCAATCTTACATAAGCATATCTGTTATTCTGAGCAACAGATTTGATGATGAAACCAGATAATATATCAACCATTGGTAATCAGTTACTCTTGTTTTGAAAATCTGCAATGTATGTCTAGTTGTATGTTACCCTGTTTCCATGCTTATTTCTGATTTTTGTTCTTGCTTTTGTTTTTACTCTTCAAAAGGAAAGAAAATAAATGTTTAAATGAAATCATATACTTTTTTGTAACCTCTGGTAATGTTTATTTCAACATTTCATAAGTTGCTTAGTGTGTGTGTTGTTCTCAATTTTTCCTAACATTTACAAATATAGAGCTGGGCTAATTAGCTGAGAATAAGTTAGACTTTTTAATATAGGAAAAAAGAATTGTAACAAATAACTGAAGTTTCAAAAAAGGATAAAATTGTCCCATGTTGGAGAGCATTGTTAACATTAAAAAGAGTAAAAATAAAAATAGTAATGCCCAGGACTTTTTTTTACCTCATCATTGACATGATATAGCACCATACTGATGGATTTCAACACTTAATCTAATCAAAAGGCCAAGGAGAAATATGCTGATAGATTCTTTGTAACAATATGATTTTGAGCATCTTCTTTTCAAAAAATTAGTTCAAACATCCATTTGAGCATTATTGATTGACTTCATAACAAAAAATAAAATATTGTAAAAGGTCTGATAAACAAAAAAGAGGTTAAGCTATCATTATTCACAGATAACATGATATTCTACATAGAAGACCCAATAAACTCCATCGAAAAGTTCCTAGAATTAATAAATCAATTCAGTTGTCGAGCAGTTTACAAAGTTGACCCCAAACCTCAATAGGACTCCTTTATACTGATAACAAACACACAGAGAGAAATTAGAGAAACAATACCCTTCACAATAGCATCAAAAAAAGAAATACTTAGAAATTAATCTAAAATCTTTATTCAATGAAAATTGTAACACTCTGAAAAAGGAGAATGAAGAGGATTTCAGAAAATTGAGATAGATATTCCTTGCTCCTGGACAGGAAGGACCAACAATATGAAAATAGCCATACTCCCAAAATTATTATACAGAATTAATGCAATCTCTATCAGAATGCCATCAAAATGCCTCACAGATCTAGAGAAAATGTTCCTAAAATTTATTTGGAATCAGAAAAGTCCTAGAATGGAAAAACAGTTCTGACCAAAAAAGGCAAGACAGGTGACATTTCAATCCTAGATTTGAAATTATACTACAAAGCAACTGTGATAAAAACAGCATGGTACTCAAAAAAAAAAGCCTGAAATGCTTACTTTCAGTTGAACTTAATTTTTTCTTGTGCTTTTTACCTTTTATTATTAAAATTTATTTAAAGAGAATATAATAATAATTGATAAGACATAAGAAATGGTACATATTTAGAAGAACAAGATGAGAGGTATACAAGCAAGTCTTTTGCACATTGCTCTTACATTCCCTTGACTTCTATTCATTCTCTTATTTCCTCATTGGTTATTATAAAACTATTTAAGTAGAAGAACATTAAGGTCATGTTTTTAGATGATGTCTGTATGAGTAAATAGAAGTTTTCTGACTTAGCACCCTAGTCTCCTTAAATTTGGTTCTGATCTGTCATTTTCATGCTGCCCCTCTGCACTTGACTCCAGGAAAATCTTTGGGTTGGTAGCAGAGGACTGGAAGAAAGCATAATGAACCTACCCAAGCTGATCTAAGGAAAGAGTAGATGTTCTAGGCCTAAAGAAACAACTCCAAGGCAAAGGGTATACATTTAAAATATATATGTGCATATTTATTGGTATATATGTATAGTGCATATATACTATACATACATATACTTACTGCAAGATTATAAGTATATCAAATGGAAATGGAAAGCTTTGCCTACAGAAAACACATTTGAACACTTAGTCCTCAGGAATAGTTTCCCTACAGGCCAAGAAATAGAGTGAGACTCCTTGGATAATTGTCTTAAAAATAAGGAATTTGTTGTAAAGTTGATGCCTAAGTATGTTGATCCTTTCACTGGAGTTTTTCCACAAGGGACCAGGGTCATTGTTGCAAACCAATGAGCAATGGAAATCACAGTCCAAGAACTTCCTTCTAGAACTCCACTGGGAGGTAAATTGGGAATGGAGGATATCTTGAGACCTCTTCCACTATAGAAAACATTTAGGTTGGCCAGTGTGGTTAGGACCATTCAGGGAAATACGCATAAAAGCTTAATCAATTGTGTTCAAATACAATATCAAAGGCAGGAGTGATAAACTGCTTACCTTTCTGTTTTTTAAGACAGCAGCCAATCTATCAGCTCTCTACTTTTGTACAAATGGCAGGAGTCTGCCAACGTAGAAGCCAAAAAACAATTCACCAGCAAAACTTGATGGGGACTGCTTTATTAGTGAGCAGAAGATAATCAAGTAGAGAAGAAAAACAAGGTATAAGGTAAACTGTCCATCCTCTGAAGTTTTCGGCCTCAGTGCAGTAGCCTGAAAAATGGATACCAGCTTAGCAGAGCTGTTCATTTCTTTAATTCTAGCACTGTGGGAGACTGAGGTAAGAGGATCAACAGTTCCAGCCCAACGTAAGCAATATAGAAACTTTCTGAGGTCCTGTCTCAAAACAAAAAAAATAAATAAACAAGCTCATTGAGAAGTGCTAGGTTCAACTGAGAAAGACAGAAAAACAGAGATGAAGATGGAGAGAGTAAGAGGTTATGCTAAGTTCAGGAAAGACTCAAAGACAGAGAATCAGAATTGTCAGTTATCACTAAATGTAAATTTATTTTAGTAGAGGTGAAAAATTTGGGATATAAAAAATTACTCCCTAAAATAAATGTAAGAAATATATTTAACAAGGTGATAGGGAGATGGGTAGATGATAGATAAATAGCTGATAGATTTGTGGAGAGGGGTTGAAAATAGGAAGTAGGCCAAATAATGAGGGAATGGAAAGGGTTCAGTTGTGAAATAATTCCATGTGGTAAATGTAATCATTATATGCTACACACATGCAGTAAGAACAATTAAAATGTAAAAATTTAAATTAAATAAAAATTTTAAAAATGTGTTCATAATTCAGGCTCACTGATATATTTTTGAAGAGTTTTTGTTCTTTTATCTATGCATGTTGCTTCCCTGCATATTAAGCTGTAGGCAAATATCCCAAGTGCTGGGATAGGGATCATTCACCTCCTGTACTGCTAGAGGAGACCTAAGAGATAAAGGCTTTATTCCCATGTGGGTTTACATAGGTGGTGGGAGAGAAGGTGAGCAGAAGAAAGCACATCAATCCCTTCCAGGTACAACTCAGCCATTGTACTTCTGGGACTGAGGCTCCATCAGACGGGTCATCAAGTTTCATAGAGGAGGAAAGAGGCAAAATTAGGTGTTTTGTTTGTTTCATCATATGTGGTCCTAGAAGCATAGGCAGAAACTTGACTTGAAAAGAAAAAAATTTCTATCAAGGGAAGTAGATGGCTGATCCACATCATGAAACACACCAGAAGTGATGGTACTTCTGTTATAATAATTTGCATCAAGACTGACTCCATAATGTTAGATTATGAATATTCTGTAGAAACTAGACATGCTAAAACAATGGTGGCACAGCTCTTTTTTGGGGGGAGAGGGAGCCTTCAATTTTGTCTAGTACCTCTAACAAATTTCCTTCTCTGTTACATGTTGTGGGCCACAAAAGTAGTCAGTAAGGAACCCTTCATCCTTTGCCCAAGTGTGCCCTTCAGTTATTGAGTCTGCTTTGTCAAGATGCTGATGTTGTGACGAACATAAAAAATGTTTAGAGTTGGTATGGACTGTTTTGACATGCTCAGCATCTGCTTGAGTGCTCTCAAATGTGGCCTATCTCAATATTTGTCCTTCTTATCACTGTGGAACATGAAGATAATGTTTACCTTTCCCTATGGGGCAACCTAATCAACCAGGAGAAGTACATGAAATGGTGTTTTGCAAGATCCTTGCTATCATGCAACAGAGGACAATAATCTCAAGAAGAGAATAATTAACAAATTGACCCTTATGTTTACTTCAGGACACTGTATGAGAATAAATTCAGATAAAGTCCAGGAGACTCTCCAAGTTGAGGATACAGAAGTACGAGTTCCAAGTCAGCAAGGCAGTGAATTTAACAAAATAGAGGAGCAGGGAACACAGGAAAACAACCCCAGGGACTTTCACACTGCCTCCTTCCAGTACTTGGCTGATGACTTTGAGCACTGCATGGAGGTAAAACAACTCTCAGAACTAGGGAAAACACTACCTGAAAACTGTAGTGGGAGTAGTACCTGGCAATCACATCAGGACAGTTAGAGTATATGCACTGATCACCACTAGAAAAATATATAATTCACAATGAATTAAGAGGTGTAGAAGTGTTAAATAATTAGTATTACATTAAATAATGTTCCATTCCCATCTAGCAAATTTTAAAATTGATACTCAAAAAGATCACACTATTTCTGAACTGAAACCCAAAATAAAACTCAAGAATATTTATAGGAGTACAGAAATACCCAGAAGCTCCCCAAATAAAATTCACAGTATCTGACTGCTAATCAAAAATTAGTAAGCAGGCAAACAAATAGGCAAAGGCAATGGATAATGAGGAAGGAAGCCAATCTATTGAGATGCACACAGAACTGATACAGATGTTTCAATTAACAGACAGAAATATAAAAGCAGTTTTCATAACTGCTTTTGCATTTTCCCCCATAAGTTAAAAAATTATGCAGAAATATATAGGAAAAATTTTTAAACTGATTCAAACTTCTGGATATGAAAACAAAAATGAAATGAAAAGTACATTGTATAGTATTAATAGCAGATAGGTTCTTGCAGAAGAAATATTGAGTGAATTTGAAAATAAGACAACATAGTGTCCAAAACAGAGCACATAGGATGGAAAGGATTAAAGAAGTAAGTAAAACAGCATTAGTGAGCTGTGGAGCAACTTCAGTCAATGTAAACTGATGTATCTGAAAGACAGAAGAGAAGCACAGAAGAAAATAATTAAAGAATTGGCCGTTTTTGAAAATTGTATAGAGAGTATTTGCCTGGCCCTAAGATATTGCACCCTGGCCCTAAAAAGCAAAGATGAAAATGTAAGTCCAGAGCATTAAAATAGTAAATAATAAATATAAAAGAAAAATTACCTGTACCAAAACAAATCATAATACTATGAAGATTTTTTAGCTATTAGTTCAATGTTTGATGTTTAATGAAGATTATCTATTTCTTATTGAGAAAACTTTGGTTGCTTATTTCAAGGAATTGGTCCATTTCACTTAAGTCATTGATCATCTGAATTATACCAAAGATTAATGAAAGGAATAAAGTGGCTGCAAGCAGGAGCAGAGCCCGGGGGTTCGATCCCTGGCTTGTTTTGCTGGCCCCACCCCCAGGGCACACTGAAACAGCAATTGAGACTGGGTGTGATGGCGCATGCCCATAATCCCAGCTCTTGGGAGGCTGTAAACAGGTGGATTACTATGAATCTGATGTAGTAGTAAGACCCTGAACACACTATAGACCTTTCCCTAAAATACAAAAAAAAAGAGAAAGAATACTAATCATCATCATCATCATCATCATCATCATCATCATCATCACCATCATCATCATCATAAATTCTTCCAGAAAATTGAAAAACAAAAACTATATCTAATTTATTAAGTGGTTCTAAAAGAGATCAAAAACAGAGTCACATATACTTAGACCATTGTTTTGTGGGTTTTTTTTTTTTACATATATTCCAAGTCAGTTCTATGAGAAAGAAGGATGTTCAGTGGTGCCAAATTATTATAATCCCACAACTCAGGAAGCTGAGGAATGAGGACTGTAAACTTAGTCCAGTATGCACTATGTGTCAAATTCAAGGCCACCTTGAACTACACAGTAGGAGCCTACCTGAAAAGCAAACTTTTTTAAAAAGGAGAAGAGAGAAGAGAATGGACAATATTTGATCCCAGATGTTACAATAATTGGATATATAAATGTACATATATCCTACCATGTGCATAAACTCTAAAAGAATTATAGACTTAAAGGTAACTCTAAAACAATAGAACTTCTTGAAGAAAAAATGGAAAGAAGCTTTGTGATCTTGGGTTAGCCAAAGATTTATTAGAATACCAAAAGCATGACCCATAAAACAAATCCTCAAAATTGATAAATTGTATTTCATTAGAATGAAATGTATCTTCTCTTTGAAAGACTTTATTAAGAACATTAAAAGACAAGCTACAGACTGGGAAAAATATTTGCAAATCATAAGTCTTATAAGGAATCTATATCCAGAATCTGGAAAGGACATTTTAAATGTAATAAGAAGAAAACAACCCAATTTCATAATTGAGAAAAGATTTGAGAACATTTTTTACTAAAGATATCTATCTATATGCCAAATAAGGACATGAAAATATGTCAATATCACTTTCATTAAGGAAATGCAAATCAAACCGTATCACTACACACCTACCACACACACTAATTTTAATGTGATTGATCATACCAAGAACCCATGAGAATAGAAAACTACTAAACTATAAGATAGTACAACCATTTTAGAGGAGAGTTGGGTAGTTTCTTTAAAAGTTAACACATGCCTGCTTTGGCAAGTGCAGGAATCAGGGTTCGATTCCCGGTCCCATGTGCCACACTGGCCCCACCCCCAGGGCACGCTGAGCTGGAACTGAGCCCAGACAGTGGTGTGCACCTATCATCCCACTGCTGGGGAGATTGAAAATAGGAGAATCACTATGAATTTAAGCTGCATAGTGAGACCCAGTATAAAATACATAAAAAGAAAAAGAAAATTAACATACACTTACCATATATATTATCCAGGCATTCTAATCCTCTGTAGAGATGAATGCATATATATTCATATAGAGAATTATGTGTAAATATTCATAACTGCTTTGTTTGTAATGGCCAAAACCAGAACACAACTAAATAAATGTCCCTCAGTAGATGAATTAGTCATGAAAGAGAGTAGTAATCAGAATAAAGAAAAATAAACAGTTCCCAGGGAGATAGCTCAGTGGCATGAGTACCTAGCTGACAAACAGAAGATCATGAGTTTGATCCCCAGTACAAAAAAAGGGGGGCCAGGGAAATGGCTCAGTAGAATAAGTGCTTGCCTGGCAAGAGCAAGGGCCTGAGTTCAACCCAGTTCTAAAAAAAAAAAAAAAAAAGATAAGTTCAATAATTAGTACATATCCCAAAGTAGTAATCTTGAATGAGAGAAGCCAAATAAAAAGAAGGGTGTGTGCTATATAATTTCTATTGATAGAATTCTAAATTCTATTTTATTGTGAATTCTAAAAAATACCAACTAACTTACACTAATGGAAGAAAGCTCATGCCTGCCAAGGAGAGGGGAGAGAAAGGAGCAGAGATTACAGTGGGGTGAGAGGACATGTGTGGGCCCCTGACATGCTCACTCTTTTGGTTATATTGATGGCTTTATGTTCATATATGTGGGTTAAAACTATCAAATTGTACAGGGAAATATATGCAGCTTGGTATTTATTGATTATACCTCAATAAAAGCTATTATAAAATCATCAACCACTTTTAGCTCAACTTACCTTCATTTTTTCACTGCTTAACATGAATCCTTAATTAAACTTTTGCTTTCTATTATTTTCTTCAAGAGATTATTTTCTATTTAATTATAAAGTTCACAAAAATGTCTTAGGAATGGTACCAGTGCCACTTAGCTATAGAGTGAAAGTATGTGCTTGCTTCAGCGGCACATATGCTAAAATTGGAATGATACAGAGAAGATTAGCATGGCCCCTGTGCAAGGATGACAGGCAAAGGCATGTTTTTCTCTCTCTTTCATTAAACTTTGTTTTAATAGGTCTCAAAATTCTGTGACAGATTTTTGGTCAAGTTGTTTCCATTAAAAAGTATTGATTTTAAAAACTAATAACTTGAAAACTGCCACACCACACACACACACACACACACACACACACAAAATGGTCCACAAAACATTCTCCTTTCCTTCTGAAGGTTTTATGATGCATTGTTATCATTAACCAGTCTTTCACTATTAAACTTAAATGGCCAATTGGAAGAAAAAGTTCTGAGATTGGTCTTCTGCCACTGATTAAGACTGGGGTGGCAGGTGTCAGGATAATATTCATTTAGGCTTCTGAGCTTTCTGGGCAGACTTGGTGACCTTGCCAGCTCCAGCAGCCTTCTTGTCCACAGCTTTGATGACACCCACAGCAACTGTCCGTCTCATATCACAAACAGCAAAACGACCCAGAGGTGGATAATCAGAGAAGCTCTCCACACACATGGGCTTGCCTGGAACCATGTCAACAATGGCAGCATCACCAGATTTCAGAAACTTGGGCCCGTCTTCCAGCTTCTTACCAGACAGGTGATCAATCTTTTCTTTCAGCTCAGCAAACTTGCAAGCAATGTGAGCTGTGTGACAATCCAGGACAGGGGCATAGCCAGCACTGATCTGGCCAGGATGGTTCAGGATAATCACCTGAGCAGTGAAACCAGTTGCTTCCATTGGTGGGTCACTTTGCTGTCACCAGCCATGTTGCCATGCTGGACATCTTTGATGGACACGTTCTTGACGTTGAAGCCCACATTGTCCCCAGGAAGAGCTTCACTCAAAGCTTCATGGTGCATTTCAACAGACTTGACTTCAGTTGTGACATTGACTGGAGCAAAGGTGACCACCATGCCAGGTTTGAGAACACCAGTCTCTACTCAGCCCACAGGGACAGTGCCAATACCACCAATTTTGTAGACATTCTGGAGGAGCAGGCGCAAAGGCTTGTCAGTGGGGTGAGTGGGTGGGAGAATGCAATCCAAAGCTTCAAGTATTGTGGTTCCACTGGCATTGCCATCCTTATGAGTGACCTTCCATCCTTTGAACCAAGGCATGTTAGCATTTGGCTCCAGCATGTTGTCACCATTCCAACCAAAATTGGCAGAAAAGCTATGGTGTCAGGGTTGTAGCCGATTTTCTTAATGTAGGTGCTGACTTCCTTAACAATTTTCTCATATCCCTTCTGGCTGTAGGGTGGCTCCGTGGAATCCATTTTGTTAACTCCAACAATTAGTTGTTTCACACCCAGTGTATAAGCCAGAAGGGCATGCTCATGGGTCTGCCCATTCTTGGAGATACCAGCTTCGAATTCACCAACACCAGCAGCAACAATCAGAACAGCACAGTCAGCCTGAGATGTGCCTGTAATCATATTTTTGATGAAGTCTCTTTGTCCAGGGGCATCGATGATGGTCACATAATACTTGCTGGTCTCAAATTTCCACAGGGAGATGTCAATGGTGATACCACACTCACGCTCGGCTTTCAGCTTGTCCAGCACCCAGGCATACTTGAAGGAACCCTTCCCCATCTCAGCAGCCTCCCTCTCAAATTTTTCAATGGTTCTTTTGTCGATGCCACCGCATGTGTAGATCAGATGGCCGGTAGTGGTGAACTGGCCAGAGTCCACGTGTCCGATGATGACGATATTAATGTGGGTCTTTTCCTTTCCCATGTTGGCTTCGATTTAGTGGTGGCTTTCACTACACCTGTGCTCTCGCAGCAAACCTGTTGCGAAAAAGCGCAAAGGCATGTTTGTAATCCAGCTTCTGTACATCATAAACTTTTTCTGTCAACCTAAGTAAAAGCTACAATTTGATTACAATGGACATTATGGTGAATATTTACCTACCTATGTGCATAAAAATAGCAAATTATACCACCTACATACACAGACAAGAAACTTTTCATATATTATTTTCACTCATTCATTCAAACAAAGGATGATTATTGTGTGTTCACTATGCAATAGCTGCTGTGATATCTTTGTTGTGAGCCTACAATCTATAGGCCATGCTCTGTATTTAGTCCTAAATATAAACTCTTTCATATAAGTACTCATTATTGCCAACTGGTAGATTAGTAAAAGGAAGATCAAAAAAGCTAAATACTTGTTCCATTTTACATTTCTAGTATAAAGGAACTTTGGAATGGTAACTTTTCTATATAGATGTAAAACTTAAAAATCTGTTGCTAATAATTTAAAGGTTGTCTAATTCCCAGGTTTGAGACTGAGTGAAAAATATTTGTCTATTATGCACACACACACACACACACACACACACACAAGCACATGGTATTTGACATTTTAATTCTGTTTCTTCGTTACTGTCCACCAGCACTACTTTCATTTATTTTATACTCTATAGTTTCAAGATTGTTTCTTGCTTCTAACTTTCTCCAGTGAGTTGTGGATCTCAAGAATATAAAGTAGATTAGTTAGCAAGGTCAATAATGCACTTCAAAGCATTTGAGATATATAAACTGAAAGCTGTTATTCTTCCTGTAATAGAAGAATTGGTTGAAATGTTGAATTTCTATTAAAACCTTTCATTGGCCATATGAATTAGTGCCAAAAATGTCTACACAACTGGTGGCTTATAGTATAGTGAGGGTTTCTAAAATAACATCTAAACAGCAGGAGATGCAGGTATTTTTCAGAGTCAAAGAGGACTGAAGCAAAGGGGTCATGCACCTTGCAGTAAGGTGAGACATCAGTTATGCCCCATAGGCTGTTCAAAGGGGCACAGCAGCTGTGAAGACAGGGAAGCTGGAATGAAGCCACATAACATATGCCTTCATTTCATTCATGGAGCAAACTGAGCACCAAGCAGATGGCCCCTCACTTTGATGAATGATCAGAAGGGAAATCCATGGATGCCATAGAAATAGGAGTGTACAAAATGCTTTTAGGGGGCCACATGTCAGGCATAGCACCAGATGGGATCATTACCTCCCTCTTCTTACCTTTATATCAAAATCCAGTGAAGAAATTGCAGCTCGGATGGATTGTAAGTAAAGGACAAACAGGATCAAGTGTGTGTATTAGGATGGAGTGAATGTCTTTTTCTTCCTTACCACACTTCCCAGCCAGCCACACAGCCCCTCATTCTTTCAATTCAGAGCCCTCCTGCTCAGATGTTTATAGTCTCTCCAAAGTCTATTCCTGATTCTTCTGGACAGCCTGAACTCATCAGTTCTGCCCAAATTCCACAAATCTTTCATTTTCATGGCCCAGAGGGACTATTTCTTCTTAATTCCAGACTTACTCAGTTTGTATCAGCCATTATTTTTTAAATAATAAATATAGTATATGATATTTATTCTTTTTATAGATAAATTCATTCTTAACTATTAGTAACTTGAGATCCAAGCAGATTTTTTGTATACACCAGACATTATGACTATCTTCTTTGTGCCAATTAAGGCCTCAATGTTGATATTTTGTCACAGTTGACATTAAAAAAAAAATCTTTAACCCCTGAGAGCACATTGAATTTTGAGAAGCAGAATTAGATTGCAACAAGAATCATTGAGAGGATTAAGTTCTTGAAAAGAGGTACCACTGTATAAAGTGCCTGGACTATTTGGAAGCTATCATAGTATCTATAGACTGACTACTGAGTTTGAAGTAACTGACAGTTCTTGTTTTGCCAATTACTCTTTTTTAAAATACATAGAAGACTGTTATTAGCATTTCTAGGATGGGCCAAGACCTCATTCTATAAAATAGAATGGGTTCTCAATGGCCTGAGCAGAAGTGTAGGCTCCATTTACAGGCAGACATCAGCAGAAGAGGCAGAGATAGACAAAAGGCAGAGAGTGTGGTCTTTGCCAAGGTGCTTTCTTTGGATGGTGAATATAAGGGGCTCACTTCTGATGCTGACTCAGCCAGTCAGGGCCTGCATCTCTTCTAATCAGGTGTGTGGATCTCCTGTAGTTTGGCAAACTGACCCACGTCCAAGTTCAGTTTGCTTATGTGGCCCCTGGCATGGTGGCTCCATCCCTGCTCTGGGATGGTCTATTGGACCTAATTGGGAGCTCAATCCGCACAGTAGCCTCCCACACAGTTTGTTGAGCAGGCTTTGTAATAAATTATTATTATTTTCCATAATTTTATTGAGAAATAAATAGTAATGAGACAGTTCAACTCCGATTAGTAGGACATTTTCAATAATTAATGCATTGCATATTGTTGTCTTAGTTGTATTCATTGTTCAAGATGCAGACATGATATCCTGTTCACAAGCACTATTAGAACAAATCTTTCTATTCATTGAATTGACAGAATGGAGCTGTATATCTATCCTATTTTGAATATACAGATACAAAATGGTCATTCATTTGTATTTCCTTTTTTTGTTTAGTTTTGTCATTTAAATATTATAGGTGTGTGAATTCAGAAAAATATTCCAAAATAGTCCAGTAGTCCATAAAAGTGGTGGGTTTCCCATAGGACTGGTAATGTCAGAAGTTGTTGACTTGAGCCTTTTACAGCTCAGCATATTGATACGGCTTTACTTTTTATACTTCGTTTTTATACTTTTCTGCTGGATGGTTAAGACCAAGATTTAAAAAAAGACCTATATAACAAAAAATGTATCTTTTGTATCTGATAAGGTCAGTCAAATCCCCTCCAGACTTATCCTGAAACCCTGTACCGCAGTTTGTAGATCCTTTTTCAGTGTCAGCCATATGGCAGTGTCAGTCATGGCCATTGCTTGACCAATTTGCTCTCTGTGAAAGCCTGAGAGAATGTTTTCTCTCCATGTGACTCTCCTTATTTCCTATCACTCTTGATTACATTCTTTTTTTATTCTTCGGGACTTCTTTGGTCATTAGAGACAGAGATCCACTCTAAAAACGAAATCTGTAACAAAGCTCTGAAGCATACTTGAGCAATTCACAGACCTAAAGAAAATATAAAGTTTATATTCTCAAGAGACTTTAGCCAGACATTTAAAGCCACAAGACTCCTCTGTCTCTATCTGACAATTGTGTCTACTTTTCTCCATTTAGCAGGCATATTTCTACACATGTCTGTTAGCAGCTCCCAATTGAGATCCTCCAGTCTTGAAAATCCCCAGAGAGAATATTAGTCCCAGGGAAGGATTATAGTGTTATTTATATGTCTTTGGTCAAATTACTATAACTAATGAAAAGGAATACTGTGACTGAGTAGAGCTTCAGCATTCATTTCTCAACCTTATAGCCAGAAAACAAAGTTTGTAATAGGAAGAGGAAATGAAAGATTATTCCCAGAACAATAATAGCTTTCACAGCCCACTAACAATGTGGCATGTTACTGGCAAATAGGCAAGAGATTTCCAACTGGAGGGGGAGTTGAGCAATTGTTGAAATGAAAGAAGCACTTCTACTTGACATAAGCACTTAGCAAATGTTCTTCTTTGAGCCAGGCTGGACAGTTAATTGCTGGATCCCATCACTGTTTGGAACAAAATGAAATGTCACAGGATTCTGTGAGCTAATGGAGTCTCTAGGCTGTGGTAGAAGCCAGGGAAATTAAGTCTTTGAAGGAAGCAAGAGGGGTAATTTCACTAACAGTGGTTTTTCACTTTTTTTTTCTGGTACTGGGGATTGAACTCAGGACCCTGCACTTGCCAGACAGGTGCTTATTCTACTGAGCTATCTCCCCAGCTAACAGTAGTTTTTGAATGGTTCCATAAAGAAAAACATTTTGTTTCCTTGAAAATACTGGAAGCTCTAGGTAACTGACGTATATGTCACATGAAGACCATTAAAGGAATAAGTATCTGCAAGCAAGGGTGGGGTAGGAGAACGCAAAGTTTGAATTTGGCATGGATGCATTATCAAGATTTTAACTCAATACCAAAAATTAACTTGAGATATAGCTCAATCCCCAAGACCCTCTCT
>NW_004524720.1:6910233-6911106 GCF_000260255.1 Octodon degus
ACTGCTTTGATCAAGTTGCTCAGCTATAATGGAGAGCCCCTGCTTTGTCTGCTACTTTTCTTGACTTCTTGAATAGAATTTCTAGCAAAAACCAAGTTATTCTGCAGCAAGACTATTCTGAGATAGTCCTGTGTCTTTTAGACACAAATTCAGAAAGAAAAGGGAAAGGGAAAGGAGACTCATCTGAATGGGCCTTTTAGGACTGGATTACTTTGGCTTCAGCATCTCCTCTTTGGAGTTTACCTCCAGAGGCCCTTTTCATTGTTTCCTTCATTCTCACAGTAGTACACAGTTTTCAGAAGTTTTTAGTCAGTCCTCTCAACTTTGTTAGTTTCTAAGAAACTAAGTTTCATGTCTGCCCATGACCTGCACCATTTCCCTTTGGTTTGTGAACTGTGAGACAGGCACAGTGTTAGCTACTCCACCCTCAAGCCTCTCCATTGCCCTAAATCACAGGTTGCAATGAGCCATGGGTAAGTGGAAACATTTTTCTTTATTGTTCATATTTAGGAAATGCAAGGTCTTATTAACAAAACATTCATACCTAAGAGCATCAAGTCAGAAGTAATGACTGATATTAATTGTAGAAAGATAAAAAAGTTACTAAAATACTTAAACTCTTTCTTTAAAGTATCAAATTTCCATAGAATAGCTACCAAATTATGAAGAATCTTTTGTAAGGAAGTCAAACTGAAATGAAATATTCTGAACTTCTTTCTCGTTTCTTTACAGCAAAAAAAAAAGTATTTTTCCACACTGTGAGCAAAATTTCCTTCATAGTTTCTTCTTCTTCTTCTTCTTCTTCTTCTTCTTCTTCTTCTTCTTCTTCTTCTTCTTCTTCTTCTTCTTCTTCTTCTTCTTCTTCTTCTTCTT
>NW_004524720.1:6911206-6922690 GCF_000260255.1 Octodon degus
TTCTTCTTCTTCTTCTTCTTCTTCTTCTTCTTCTTCTTCTTCTTCTTCTTCTTCTTCTTCTTCTTCTTCTTCTTCTTCTTCTTCTTCTCCTCCTCCTTCTCCTCCTCCTTCTCCTCCTTCTTCTCCTCCTTCTTCTCCTCCTCCTTCTCCTCCTCCTCCTTCTCCTTCTCCTTCTCCTTCTCCTTCTCCTTCTCCTTCTCCTTCTTCTTTTTTTGATGCTTACATAAACCATCATTGTGCAACTTGCTCCCTAAGTAAACATACTGATGTAATGGGGAACCAGATCAAAAACAAAAATCAGTGAGGCATGCCTGTAATTCCAGAACTCTGGGAGGGTGAGGCAGGAGGTTTGTTAATTTGAGCCCAGCCTGGGCGAGAGGGTCCTTAGCAATGACATCTCTCAAAATTAAAAAAAGGGCTGGGGGTATAGCTTAATTCAAAGGCCCCAGTGCCACTACAAATTAATTAATTGATTAATTAATAGCCCCAGAACTCCTATGCTGCTTTCCATTTACTATACTTTATAATTTGACTCAAAACAAGGGTAGCAGTAATTCCAACTTACAATATCACAAATAATCTTGCCTTGTTTTGGTATTTACATTCCTGTTCAACATTCCTTTTGTGTATTATGTTTGTCATTCAACATTATATGAGATTCATCCATGATACATGTCACTATCATTCAATTGTTATTTATTTATCCAATCTATTACTGATGAACATTTATTTCCAATTATGGTTCGCATGAGAAATTATACTATAAACACTCTTGTAAATGTCTTTGGTCTTTTGAGAACCTGAAGGAAAAAGTAAAATCTGAAGGCCACAAAAGATGCTAGGTGTTCTCTGGTTTGTGTCTAGGTGTCCCCCTGAAAGCCTCATGCAGTCATGGGATATCTTCTAGAGTTTGTGATTAATTCATGATCTAATGCTAGAATTAAGCTTGTGAGTGCCACACCTACCCTGGGGCGGATAGTTTGCATACAAGCTAAGAAAGGGAGAGAGGCTTGCTAGCTGGTGTAGCTGCTGCTCCTCCTCCCTTTGCTCTTTGCTGTTGTCCACCACCATGAACTGCTGCCCTCTTCCATATGCCACTCTGCCTCTCAGCCAGCTGAGTATAGACTGAAACCTTCACTAACTGTGAACTAAATAAACCTTTCCTTCCTCAATTTGGGTGTCAGGTATTTTGTCCCAGCAATGAGAGAAATGTAACAAAGACACTGGGAAAAGGGAATGAACCTGTTCAAAAGGAAAGAACTACTAAGATGAGGAGGAGGACTGGAAGCTGAGTGGGGAAAAGGGATATATCTATGTATGTAAGCAGGATATTTTGTAAAAAGTTATTGTGAATTTCTATTGGTCTGGGGAAAGAAGTAGTTGGTGCTCAATTTATTTTGCCTCCTTTTTTCTAACTTTGACCTTTTTCTCTTCTTAATTTTCTTTTTCAGAACCAGGTATTGAACTCAGGCCCTTGCATTTCTCAGGGAAACATATATTCTACCTAGCCATTTCCCCGACCCCTTTAATTTCTTATATATTTCTTTTTTCTTTCTTATTCTAATTTTTCATGCATATATCTGATAATATGAACAACTAATTTCAAGACAATACTGTGCAATACAAGTATTGTGAAATTCATATTATTTTGTTTGTAAAATTCTGTATCATTTGTAATTTTTCTGTTTTAATACTATATTGTAGTCTCTTTTAAAAATTAAAATTAAAATTAAAAGGCTGGCCAAATAGCTTAGTGGATTAAAGCTTCTGCAAGCAGGCAGAGGGCCCAGAGGTTTGATCCCCAGGCCGGCAATATCGGGGCACACTGAGACAGCAATTGAGACTGGGTGTAGTGGCGAGCACCTGTAATCCCAGTTCTTTGGAGGCTGTAAACAGGCAGATAGATCACTACAAGTCTGATCTAGTGGTGAGGGTCTGAACACCCTGTAGACCCTTCCCTAAAAAATACAAAAAAAATAAATAAAAATTAAAACATACATTTTTGGTCATCAAATGTACCTCTGTTGACATATACTAGATCATACAGAATATATGTGTGCATTTTTAATATATACTATAAAACAGTTTTGTAAATTTGCCATACCTATTTACACTCTCATCTCCACTATAACTGAGATTTGCATTTACTCAGCATGAGATTTTCACTTGCTCAACATCTTTACCAACATGCTGTGGTAGCTGTGTAGTAATCTCATATTAAAGTTTTTTTGTTGTTGCTATTTCTTTGGAAAACTTACTGATTTTGAGCAACTTTTGCTATGTTAATTGTCTATTTATCTCTCTTCTCTTTTGAGTCCTTGTTGAAGTCTTTTCCTTAGTTTAAATTAGTTTTTCTGTCTTTTTCATGGACTTATAGGTGCTTTTTATTTACTCAGAATATGACACACACACATTCTTGAACTGTCATAGGCAAAGTTTTAAGGTTAGAGTTCTCTATTATACGTGATGAAAATTCAAGGGGAATATTAGAAATCTAAAAAGAAAATTATTGTAACTCAAAGCACGATAGGAGTAAATATAGTATGTCAATCAAGATTTAAAATATCAAGATTTCAAGAACTTGTGCCCTGGTTTGTGGAGACAGAAGACTTATGCTCCTAGGTACCTTAAACCTCACACTTTCATCTTTCTCTGAAAGATCCCAAGACAAGCTGTTACACATGCAAGGGACACCAGGCTCAGGGAGCTGTCTGATAGCCTCCCTGGGAAGCCTCTCTCAGTGTCCTTCCTTGCTTGTACCATCCCACCAGCAAAGCAGTCTCCGGTAGTGGATATTTTATTGTATCTAGGTCTTCACTGTATGAGGGACAGAGAAAATTATTTCCTCTTTTCTATTCTGGGTTGTATTTTGTCACCAGGCCCCACAACAATTTTGCTTGTATCAGATCTCTACAAATCTGTAGGAAAGAGATCCTACAGCTTTGTTCGATGACACTTTCTACCAAAATGCGAAAAACAAATTCATCATGAGACCAGGTAGAAGGGAAGATAGCATGCCATTATCCTGGCCTTTGCTGCCCACTCTGATGTGTTCTTTAAGCATACCTCCTCTCTCTGCCTGTTACGCAAAAGCCTATGCACATACCAACTCATGAGAACAAATACTTTCAGAGATCACAAGTGTTCTGTCTCCACAAACCATCAAACTTTAAATCCTAGTTTGAGATCAAGAGAAAACCATGCCACACAATGAGCAGAATCTTTCAAAATACTTAAAAATATATGAGACATGTAATTATAATTGATTTTGATTAAATATTAACTATATGCCAGGCATCATTCTAAATGCTTTACATGTATTTGCTCATGCAATTCTCACAGATAATCTGATGAACTAGGTGCTATTATTAGATTCTTGCCTTACAGATGACAACTTCAGTTCTAGAAGGGTAGCTCATTCTCCCAAGGTGCACAGTTACTAAGTGACAGCACTGATATTAATGTAGAGCCCATGTTATGAATCTTGTATATATCAGTAGACTCATTGGCTGCCTATCCAGAAAGCTGGTGAAAGCATGGAATACCTGATGCACTGTTGTAGGATGAACTGTGTCCTTCTCTAAATTCATATTCTGAAGCACTGACCACCTACACCTAAAAAATATGACTGTAATTAAAGACAGTCTTTAGAGAGGCAATTGAGGTAAGATGAAGTCAGTATCATGGACCCTACTCCAGGATGACTCATGTTCTGTTAAGAGATAAAGATACAGACATATGTAGAAAGATGACCATGTGAACACATAGGGAGGAGAGGATGCATATTTGCAAATCAAGGAGAGAGATCTCAGAAGACAGTAATCTTTCTGACACCTTGCTTTGAACAGTCTGCCTCCAGAATTGTGAGATAATAAATTTCTGCCACTGTAAGCCACCCACTCCACCCCGTGTTGGTATAGGAGTTTTAGTTCACTAATACGAAGTACATTTATTTAAATTGAAACATGAAACTTTTTTATTTTCCATGAAAAAAACAAAGACTTTTGAATTAGTAACCCTAATTGGAATATCAAATTTTCCCTCATATTAGCTATACCCACAAACCACACACAGTATTATCTTGAGTTTCACTTTATTTCAGGTGAAAAAAAAAACCTTAAAGATGTTATGAAGCAACTTCTTTCTGTAGATGTAACAACATACTTACACAGAAATCAAACTTTGCAGAATTAAAAGAAGGAACAAACTCTTGCCCAGACATATTTAGAGAAGAAAGCATATTTCTGTCCTTGTCTGATAGAACAAGAAGACAAGGTTTACCCATGATGAATGTAATTATTATGTACTTCACCTTGTACTACAAGAAAAATGAAAGAAAATATAAGACAACATTTAGAAATTTGAACAACAGAATTAATAAACTCATTATGAAAGAATTATATTGGTAGCATCTTCATTTTTAATCCACTAGAAGAAATGCTTTATACAGAATTTATCTTGTGAACATCATACATCTACTGCTAAACATGAAATAAATTATTTGAACAGAAATTCTCCTAGAAGAGTCCCTTGAAGTGTCCTTAGTCAATTTATATTTAATACATCACATCTTATTAATATGATGTCTTTATAAAATACCTCTGTGTACCTATTATAATTTTTTCCACATTAAAATCTTTAGAAGATTTTAATATAATTACTCCAGCCTTATGTAGATCATCCTTATATGGTATATATCTTTGAAATGTTTTACTTTCAATCTTTTGTGTGAAGTGTATCTTTGGTACGTAGCATACTTGTGTGTGTGTGTGTGTGTGTGTGTGTGTGTGTGTGTGTGTTTATTGTAAGTCTCTGATGGCTTCAGTCCTCTAATTGGAATATTTAGTCAATTTATATTTAATGCAATTACCAATACATTTTAATTTAAACCTATTACTTTATTACTTTTTATAAATTTGTATTTGGGTTAGTTATTCATGTTTCCAGTATAGTTAGTGGTTTCTAGATTATTTTTACTAATGTATTCTCTAATTTGCTACTTTTATCTTTGGCTCTGTGTAACTAACACCCATCCTTAAACACTGATCTTTAAAACTCAAGTACTATATTTTTATTTCTACAATTTCACTTATTTTTTAAAATTCTAGGTCTCAGCCAAAACTCTTGACTATGTTCTCTATTTTCTTTAAAATGTTGTAGTTATTTAAAAGTTCATATCTGGTAACTCTAATACATTTTGCTTATATATATGTTTAATTTTTTCTTCAGTGTCTTTTCACTTTTGATCATTCAGTCTTCATTCCAGGAATGACCAGCAGTATTTTATTAAATGCTAATGTGGTATATGAAGTATTTTAGAGATACTTTGAAGTTTTTGATGATGTTATTCCTTCTCATAGAACATTAAGTTGTTTTGGATGAACTAGAAAGAGCACTTTAATATAATCAGGTAATAAATAGCAGAATTTCTTTTAATCTCTGTAAGACTAATTCTGCTCACTCATTCTCCTAGAAGAGTTCTTGGAAGAGTTCTAGTGCAAGGTCTAGTTTTTCACCAGCTCTGCAACACATTCATAGACTCCTATGACTCCCCTCAGACCCATGGGACAACTAAGAATCACTTAGGAATTTTTTTTTTCAATTTTTGTGGCAGATTTTAAGAGAAAATATCTGAATGAAAAAAGTTGCCAAAGATGTCAGGCTTTTATCATTTTCAGGATCCTGAGCTCTCAATTTTTGGCTGTCTTACTGCTCTGTATTGACACAAAAAATGATTTTTTTTAGAAATGTATCCAGCTTTTGAAGTTTTATTTACTGAGTAGACTTCTGGAAGTATGATTTCAAGGACAAACTCGTATACCTTTTAAAACTGCAGCATGTTCTCTTATTGTCTCCAGAAAGATTTTATTGTAATAACTAGGCTCAATTTCAACTGAATGTCTATAACTTTATTTTCTTAATATAAAAAGAAACAGGAAAATATTTTTATCTTGGAAAAGATTTGATCCCCACTCATCCAGCCATAAAATTTTATTAATGGAATTTTTATTTTATTCTTCATGCACAGCAAAAGATCTCTTTGGGCTTGATTCAAAATATATTACATTTCATCCATAAAAATCTTTCATTCCTAGGAAACTGTTGCAGTTTGTATCAAGAAGGGAATTCTCATTAAATTCTTCTTGTAGCCTTAAATACAATAGCCTCCATAATTGCTGGGATCGAAATATAATTTTTGAAAAAGAAAAGGCTAGCAGTAGAACAGTAACTTACAATTATTATCCCCAAATAATTTTCATATGATAGTTTCAATATATATAGTTGGCAAATGTCCATGCATCTTCTGCTGCCACCCATTTGGAAAATATCATTTGTATATTTTTCGTAAGAGTCAGTATATGGCTTTGTTCAGCTCATGGTAAGAAAAAACTCAGGTTTTGTACTCTGAAATGACAGAACCAAAGTCTGCATGGCTGTCTTTTAAAAAACTATAAGAACATGGGGTGGCCCAGGGGCGCCTGAACCAGGGAGGCAACTTCAAATTACCAGACACATCTATTATGAAGTGTTGAAAGGAGAAAGAAAAACAAGTAATAAAGTTACAAAATAAGGTTTATTTTATCAAAATTAAAACTGCTTCCTTCCCTCCACTTCAGAGTAACCTTGAAATGCACAGTCCAAGGATTACATTGCTGTGATCCCTTAGCAGTTAGTTCCACAGCGGGAGGTGCCTGCTACAGACAAAATTATAAGGTTAGGAATGTTCGCAATTCAGTGACCCGATTGGCCAACTATTCCTCAGAGGTTTTACAATCAAATATTTGTACTTCTAAATGGGAGCAAAGAAAGGAAAATGGTTCATAAAGAGAGTCCCAACACATGTATTATTGAAATAACAGATGGAAATATTATATTTTTGAAACATTCTTTCTATAAAATCCTTTTGAAGTGTGTTTTTGTAGGATAAACTAAGCCAAAAGTAGAAGAGAGAGAGAGAGAAATAAAAAGACTTTATTTTCCAACGTTAGTGTCAACAGAGTATAAAGATAGCACTTCCTAAAAAGGACCCATTGGAAAATGTGCTACAACACAATATGGTTGCAAATTCTCTACTCCACACAAACATCTCAGGGAAGATAAAAATTCAGAATCCATTTGACTGTTGCTGCTGTTTGAGTTCAGTTTCAAATCTCGGCCTTTAACATCCTGGCAGAAACTGTGTATGACCTATCACTGAATTTTTCACCTTTTCTAAAATGATTGAAACCCAAGCTAAGACTCAGGAGCTTATTATCCCCAAAGAGCTGGGGGTTGCTTCATCCTTGCTGAGATGTGCGGAAGAAGTTGACTATGGATTGACTTCACATAGGTAATATGGATGGGTCTTCTAGTCAGGGTTTCCAATAGAGACATGCGATGTAAGGCAGGAGCCCAAATGACAAATTCATGACACTGAATTTCCCTATATACGGGAGCTGGTACCCATGATAGAATTAAAAGTGTAGAACTATTTTGTTGTCTTTCCAGGAAAAATGTTCCTGTCCTAAACAATCATTGGCCCATCCAATTTCTCCACCTATTGGCTCTCAGAGTATAGTCCCATTATCTTGCTAGTCAGCTATGACTATTTCAAAGGCATTATAATGTGAGTTATTGCATGGCAACTGGCAGTTATGCCAGCCAAGCAGAGAGTTCACAGGAGCAAAGTTATTTTGACTTTGTATCCAGACATGATACCTATCTGTGACCAACTGAATACAATTTTTGGTTGACTCAAATTTTTTTTATTTTTTGTATTTTAGGGAAGGACCTACAGGGTGTTGAGGGTCTCACAACTAGATCACACTCATAGTGATCTGCCTGTTTATGTCCTCCCAAGTGCTGGGATTACAGGTGCGCGCCACCACACCTAGTCTCAATTGCTCTCTCAGTGCACTCCCATGGTGGGGCCAGCGTAGCAGGCTGCGGGAGCGAGCCCCAGGTCCCTGTGCCTGCTTTCAGGTGCTTTAATCTGCTGAGCTATTTGAACCAATAGTGTTTGGACAGGATATCATGTCTGCATCTTGTACTATGAATAACTACTACGAAGACAACAATATGCAATATATTAATTATTGTAACTGTCCTACTAACCTGTTTTGAAACTGTCCTACAAACCTGTTTTGAAACAAATTGCTATTTGTTTCTCAATAAAATTAATAAAAAATATTAAAGGGACCAAAAGGAAGGTTAGGCGAAGAGAAGGGCTAATGTGCAAGAAATGAAAGAACTGCCATTTGTCTTTCCTGTCAAGGACCAGGCTACTGATAAATATGCTACTGCAGGTAAGTTTGGGGGTTGCATTTAGACCTTGAGCACTAAACAATAGCAAAGCGCAAAAATCCGATAGTCTCTGGACTCTGAAAAGTTAAGAGTAAGCAATCAGATGGCAGTCTTTGCAGGAAGAGAGGAGAGAGAGAGAGAGAGAGAGAGAGAGAGAGAGAGAGAGAGAGAGAGAGAGAGGCTCTTCTCTCATACACACCAGTGAAGTTACTGCAGAGTAAGGCAAGAAGATGCTTTAATTTTTTCTTTCTTTTTTTTTTTTTTTCTTTCCTTTTGGTGAAAGCGAGCGGGTAATTGGGAATGGAACTCAAGACCTCGTACTTGCCCGACAGGCGCTGCACCGCTGAACCATATCACCAGCCCTTGAAAATAATTCAGTAATGGTTCAGTCTGCTCAGGGAATTGACTCAGAAAGGCTCGGCAGCTCAGGGTTCAGGCCAGCAGCAGCAGGACTCTTGGGGAAGCCCTTTCCTGTACCTGTTTTGATCACAGGGCTCTGGCTTGGCAAAGTTTTCACCAGTCTTGCGGTTTTCTGGTCATGCGTCAGTACATTCTGGCTGAAACACTTCACTTCAATCTGTCCAATCACCTCACCAATGCTTCCCAGAGCCGCCGTTCATTCTCTTCAGCTTTGAACTAGATTCCAAGGACACGATGGCTGAGGCATGAACTTTGAGTGGGAGGATTGCCGCTGGGATGCAAGCTCCTCCCCTCCTCGTGATGGCAATCCTAACGGGGAAATAGGAAAACCTCTTCTTCAATACAGTCTGCAGTAGGATCGCATAGGCTACTGGTTAAAAAACAGATTCTGGGAGGACTGCAGGTTCTACCCTAGTTGAAGACAAAGTATCTTTTTTAAGACTCTCCCTGACAATTCGACGCACAGTCAGTGTCTAGTACAATCCACCTAGTCTCATAAATTAGGAAACTCAGACCCAGAAAAACTCACTTTGGCAAGGTAACGCCAGTGCCCTAACTCACCTATTGCTCTCCTCACCCTACTGCATGTGCTCTAGACTTCTGCGTCTGGTTCTGTAGTTGGACGTGTATGGTCTTGCGTCAGTACATTCTGGCTGAAACACTTCACTTCAGTCTGCCCAATCACCTCACCAACGCTTCCCAGAGCCGTCGTTCAATCTTTTCAGCTTTGAGCTAGATTCCTATATGCTTTGGTCTCACAGAGCACTCTGCAAAGGACCTGCTCTGCCTACGGAAGATCACTTTCCAATCTTCTTTCAAAGCAGGTGGTATCAGAAAATGGTAAGGGTTCACAACAGCTATCAGAGAAGGAACTGTCCTTGTTCTTAATGAGGATATTTATTTAATATGAGCAGAGACACTGGCAGTTTAAATAGCTCACACATGAAAACACAAAACAGCAAAGAAGGCATTTTATGGCATTTTAGTGAGTGAAAATTATGTAGAATCATGTAATTTCCAGGGCTTTTCATAGACTAGATTTTCTGTGGGGTGGTGACTTGAAAGTAAGAAAAAGTAGGAAAAGCTGAGCAGGAGACTGGAAGATTTCCCAATGAAAATAGCTGACTTTACCTTAGAAACTGGATGGAAATAAAAAACTCTAAATTTTATAGTGGGTCAGAACAGTCATAAGCTGAAAGCAGAACCAGGAATGAAATATGCTTCATCATTCGTATGCTTGTAGACCAGAGTTCAGGCTTTGCCAGAAGTCACAGTCTGCCTAAAAGCAGTCATAATACCAAATGCTAAGTTCTTAATGTATACACAGAGAGTAGAGTTTTTAAAGGCTGCAAGAATGAAAGTGTGGCTGGCAGCACAGCTTCTGGAGTCAGACACATCAAAATAAAATCTGAAATCTGCTCCTTACTAGCTGTGTGGCCTTGCGGAAATTATTTAACTTCTTTGAGTCTTAATTTCCTCATCAATAAAATGCAACCTTACAGGGCTCTTAAAAATATTAAAGCATGAAGGAGGGAAGAAGAATTGAAGAGATGCTGGGGCTACTGAGGAAAATAAAAAGCAAAGGGAAAGTTCAAGTGAACCAAGAAAAACTGTATTTGGTTTAAGAGGAACAAAAGAAAAACTAAGAAAGAGAGAATATGAATTAAAATATTTGTAAGATAATCAGCCTAAGACCTCAATTTGAGCTTTATTAGGAAATTTCCCAATTTCTGTACCTATAGAATGCTGAACTAAAACAAGAATTATGTAGATCGTGAAAATTGGCATATATATATATATATATATATATATATATATATATATATTGGCTAAACCCTTTAAATTATGTAATTTCTTGTTTTGTTTGCTGCTATGTTTAGTATTGTGAAATTAATATGTGGGTTGGTGGGATTTAATAGGTTCTCCACAGTAGGTATTGCATAATTTGTAGGTTCAGAGGTGAGAGAGTCCACGGTGTCCATCTGAGCACTGAAGAGCCAGCACCAAGGCTCCTGTAGCTCTCAGTCCAGGAAAGTAGGAGCCACAGAACAAGCAAGATCAAGGACAAGGGGCTGCTTTGAGAATGGAGGCCTGGAAGCCTGCTAGGGAGTCACTGGTACAAGTCCATATTGAAAGGCTGATGTCCTTGGGCAATGGCAATAGCAAAAGATGCATCTGATCAAGCAGAATACAGCTCTGCCTGCATGGGTTGATGTTTTCTTTCTTCCCTTTTATTTGATGTGGAATGCAAGACTAGTAGTGGTACTGCCTACTTACTTTAGGGCATGACTTCCCCCTGAATTTGCCAACTCACATGCCAGTAATCTCTGGTTACTCTCATAAGTTTTAATATAAGTAACAAAGTTCCCAATAAATAGAAGGTATTACTGGTATTATCTCAAGTTAAATGACATGGCTGGGAGTGTGGATCAGTGGTAGAATACTTTGCCAAGAACATAATAGGTCTTGGGTTTGATCCCTAGACTGTTATTTCTTTAAAGATGTTAAAAAAGCCATCATTTTTTTCTTAAATAGTTCCAAAACATCACTATTATATAATGGAAACTTGTTAGATTAAGCAACAATATATTAATGCTGAATTTTAAAGTTATTGAATAAAAGGAAAGTATCACCAGCTTGGGCCACAAAGTGAGCTCAAAGCCAGTGTGAGCTGTAGCCAAACAAGAAGAGGAAGAAGAAGTAGAAGGAGAAGGAGGAGAAGGAGAAAGAGAAGGAGGAGGAAAAGGAGAGAGAGGAAAAGGAGAAGGGGGAGGAAGAGAA
>NW_004524720.1:6922790-6929846 GCF_000260255.1 Octodon degus
AGAAAGAAGAAGAAGAAGAAGAAGAAGAAGAAGAAGAAGAAGAAGAAGAAGAAGAAGAAGAAGAAGAAGAAGAAGAAGAACAACAACAACAACAACAACAACAACAACAACAACAACAACGAGAAGGAGGGATGGAGAGGGAGGGATGGAGGGAGAAGAGGTAGGAGGGAAGGAGGGAGGGAGGAAGAAAGGAAGGAAGGAAGGAAGGAAGGAAGGAAGGAAGGAAGGAAAGAAGGAAGGAGAGAATAAAGAAAGAAAGAGAGGATAAAGGAGGGAAGGAGAAAAGGATTGGTGAGCAAGCAGGGGGAGGAAGGAGGAAGGGAAAGAATCTTAGCTTGCATTCCACTGCTGTAACAAAATGTCAGAGGAGTAAATTCTCAACAATGTAAGTTAACTTTCCTCACAGTTCTGGAGGGTAGACAGCCCAACATCAAGGGCCCACCTCTGGTGAGGGCCTTGTTGCTGTGTCATAACTTGCCAAAGGCATCATGTAATGAGAGCATTCATGAGAGTCATAAGCAAGAGAGAGAAAGAGGAGGGGGAGGAGAAAGAGGAGGAGAGAGGGAGGGGAGAGAGAGAGAGAGAGAGAGAGAGAGAGAGAGAGAGAACAGAAGAGGCCTATTATACAAGCACACTGTCTCTTGATAATTTCCTGCATCTGTGACATTGACATTAATGCCCTCCTGAAGGTCTATCCCTTAAGCTAATCATCTCTTAAGAGTCCCACTTTTCAACACTGTTGTACTGGAGATGAAGTTTCCAACACATGAACTTTGTGGGTATGTCAGTGTTACTGTTTTTGGTTGCTATAACATAAAGCCTAAAACTATCTATTCATAAAGAAACACATTTTTCTGGGGATATAGCTCAGCAGCACAAGCACCTGCCTGGCAAGTGCAAGGTCCCAAGTTTGATCCCTGGTACCACACCAAAAAAAAAAAAAAAAAAAAAAAGACAGTTTATTTGGGATTTTTAATATGTATGGAAATGGGGAATCCTAAAGCACAGTGTTAGCATCTGCTTCATTTCTGACAAAGCCTTTGTCCTGTGAAATGATGTGGTTGAAAATTAGAATGTCAAGTGAGTATGTGTGGAAAAGACAAAACACGAGGGGTGACTTCACCTCCTTATAGCTGCTCTCAGGACTATAAACCAAATTTTCATGATCCTGTCACCTCTTAAAGACCAAAATGACAATCAAATTTCAAAATGAGTTTCAAGGTAGAAAAATCACATTCAAATCATAACAACATTTGTACCATAGTGAAAGGGAGGAAGAAAGGAAGGGAGGAAAAAAGAGGGAGAGAGGCCAAAGAAGAGAACAAAAGATCATGCCCATAAAATCTGTAGTAGTTTCTAACTTTTATTCTTTTAACATATCATTATCATGTTAAGTCAGCCATTATAAAATGAATGGAACTGTCCCAGAGACCAACAGCAGCTCCCCTATCAGAGCTCACTGGTAATTGGTAGTTGTGTGATTTACTAGGTGGGAGCTCAAGTTTAGGGCTGCAGATTAAATTGGTTCTGCCTTTCACTCATTCTGTGACGGTCAACAAACTGCTTATCCTGACTGAGCCCCAATTATCTTAGTTTTTCTGCATAAGGGACATAAGAATATAAGAATCTTTATCACTTAAGATTTTTATAAAGTTTGACTTTGATAATAAATCCCAGAACCTAGTACTCAGTAAGTCTTACACATGGTACATGTCTTCTGTTTTCATCAGAATCACCAATAATATAATTGACATGTCAAAAAATCTCAGTTTAATGATATGGAACTAATAAATATATTCATTGCTGAAGCCCTGGGAGGAACATCTAAAACTTCTATTGCCTTGTGACAGTAGAGTTGCAAACCCTTAGCTTTCTACTGCCTCACCTTCACAAATGTCTGCAAATTTTACTCTCCTATGCAATCAACCTCGTAGTTATACACAATAAGTTTTTTTTTCTTTTGTCTTTCTTCATTTTTCTAATGGATCAACTAAAGCAAAGAAAATAAAAATAAAAAAGTTGACCCAAGACCATAAGATGAACTGTAATTGTCACAATTTCTGAAATTCTAATCCTGAGTTTAACCAAACAAACTAGGGTTTCCATGGGTTTTAAGAGTGAGTCAATCTTGAAGATATTTGGAACAATTTTGAAACAATCCAAGTATACATTATATTCTTATTTTGTACAAAAGAATAGAATGAAACAATGGATTTGAGAACACAAAGCAGTTAAGGAAAGGAAATAATGAATCCTTAAGAGTCAGATTTTAAAATAAAATACATTTGATTCATGAGCTATAAGATTATTTTACTCAACAAGAGCCAAAGAATGAGGTTGGTTTTTGAGAAGATAATAAAAATAGTCTTTGTGGTTACTAAGATGGTTGCTTAGAGACCTAAAAAAAATCTTTAAATAAAATGAAACATTTTGAGAAGAGAGAGAGTAGATGAGAAAGAACATAGACTAAAGAGACCAAGCTAAGCTTACACATTTTTCAAGTTTAAATTTTGTATTAATACATATTTAAAGCATCTGCCCATCATATAATTCCTCACATAGGGTTTTCTAATTTAGCCCTATAGAATGGTTTAAGGATGCAAGGCTGGTATTTTTAAAATTAAAAATAATATTGGTATACTAAATATTATTGAAATATATTAGGAAACATGAAATGTTTCATTCTACCACTCAAAAATATTCTGCAAAAATGTAGCCTTAAAACCCCTTTTCCTATATAAATACATATTTATTAACTCCTAGGTACTATATATTATAGAGTATTTGAAAACTTACCAAACAAGAATTCTATACTTGCAAAATATTTTTGGAGGACAAACCATAAAAAACATACAATTATGGAAAGATAAATCAAGATAAAGTTTAATAAATTACTGAATGATTTCTACAAAAGGTTGCTGAAGAAATTCATTTGTGTTGATGAAAGCTGCAATAGTCACAGAAAACAAGATAAAAGGAATTTGTATTTAAAACCAGACTTAAAGGATTTAAATTATCAAAATGGAATTGCAACTTTTTAATATCATATTGAAGAATTACAACTTTAACCTATAGATATTGGGAAGTGTCTAGGAATTTTTGAGTAAGAATGAATCTTTAGAAGATTCATGTGAGGACTGGCCAAATAGCTCAGTGAATTAAAGCACCTGCAAGCAGGCACAGGGATCCAGGGTTCAATTCCCCAGGCCTTCAGTGCCACGCTGCCTCTGGGGCATACTGAGATGGTAATTGAGAGGGGATGGGGTGTGGTGGCTCAGGTCTACAATCCCAGCTCTTGAGAGGCTGTAAACAGGCAGATCACTATGAGCCTGACCTAGTAGTGAGACCCTGAACACGCTATAAATCCTTCCCTAAATACAAATTAAAAAAAAAAAAAAAGAAGATTCATGTGACATAGGTGGTTTGGGAAAGGAAAAAAAGGAGGGAGACACATTAGGGAGAGATCTGGATATTGCATATCCTCAAAGTATGGTGGCAATAAGGGGAATGCCAATTATACAAAATATAAAAAAGAAATTTTGAGAGATTTCTTGGGGAAAAATCTACAAAATATGACAGTGAATTCAATGAAAAAAGTCAAAATCTGACCAAAATTCAGGCAAAAATGACTATGGTTTTAAATTTTACTTTGTAAAAGCATGATGTAGGATATCAAAGAAGTTCACTGCAAGGAACAATTCAAGAGGAGAAAATAACAATCATAAATATATATGTACCAAATACCAGCACGTTAGTATACACAAAAAATAAATACTAATATAATTATACTAATATAATGGACCCTCAATATTCTATTTCATAAATAGATAAACTAGACAAGAAAATATGGAAGCTAACCTAAACCTTTGAACAAATTGAACTAGTAGATATCTACAGTGTTTCACCCCATAACAACAGAATATACACTTCTCAGCTACACATAGACCACCTATTGGAAGTATGATAGCCTTCTTTTTTAAATGGTACTAAGAAAACTAGCATTCTATGTCCAAGAAATTAAACCTAGAACCTTATGTCTTACCAAGCACTAAGTTAACATCTGCTAAATATTAAAGCAGAAACATTTCACCTGTGGGAAGATAAAATATGTAAACTCCTGGAAACATAGGTATAGGCAAAGGCTTTATGAAAACCCCATTTGCACAGGAAATGCTACAAAGCATGAACAACTGGGATCTTAGCATGTTAAAGAGCTTTGGCATAGCAAAAGAAGCCACCAACAGAGAAGGGAAAAGGAAGTAAAGAGAATACAAGTAGAAAAGAGAATAGGAAGGAAATGAGACTTTCATAAATGGGGATGGGAAGAATGGTTGAGGGAAAGGTAGTGGAATGAACAATAACAAAAAAAACCCTCAAAAATATATTGTGTACAGGTAAAAATTTCCTATGATGAATGTGATTATCATTATACGAAAATGTATCAATAAAATTAATATAAAAAATTGAAAGTGTTTCTGAATTTTTTTTTTTTTTCGGAACCAGGGATTGAACTCAGGCCCTCGCACTTGCCAGGGAAGTGCTTATTCCACTGAGCCATCTCCCTGGCCCATGTTTCTGAATTTGAAAACAGAAAAAAATAACCGTGAGCCAATGGACATAAGCAAATTCTAGAAGCTGGAGAGGACAAAGCAACAGATTCTTCCCTAGAACCTCTAAGACATGCAGTGTAGCTCAGCAAGGCCCTTGCTGAATTCTGATGTACAGAATTTTACAGTATTAGATTTGTGGGATTTTTTTTAAGCCACAAAGTTAGTTGTAACTTATGGAAGCATATGAAACTCACACAATAATATTATCCGTATTTTCTACATAAAGCAGGCTCACTGTGCACAATTTAGAAAGCTATCAATTTTTTTTAATAATATGGAGATCAAACATTATTCTAGCATAACAAAATAACTGACACCTGACTTGCTGTCCTGTCACAGACAACTAGAAGACAACTAGAAGACTGGGAAGATGGGCACTAGTGGCTCACATTTGTTGTCTCAGCACTCTGAGGGGCTGAGGCAGAAAGAAGAAAAAGTTCTAGCCCAGGCAGGGCAATTTAGTAAGATCTTGCCTCAAAAGAATAAATAAATAAATAATAAAACAAGTGCTGGAGAGGTAGTTTACTACAAATATTCTGGGTTCAATCCCCAGTATCACATACACACAAGAAAGAATTCTTTTCAGACATAGGACTATGTGTTCTACAAAGAGAAAAATGAGAAAAGCTATGTAATTCACAGCTTTCTTCCTGAAAATACTTTGAAATGACATTTGAAAGTTTAGTTATCCAGAGAGGAGAACCACTTTTCAATACTCACAGGCTGCTGTGGAGACTCAAGACATACTGTACCTTACATAAATAATTAAACTAGCTCCAGGGAAGCACTAAGAAAGCTTTAAGATAAATCTGAAAGAATTGAGCAAATTTTAGTAAATCTATTTGACAATCAAATAAATTTCAGCACTCTTTAAAAGAAAACAGGCTATTGCAGCTTTCCTCACAACAGGCCACATTACTCTCTCCTGGGTATTCTTTCTTTTTTTTTTGCGGAACCAGGGATTGAACTCAGATACTTGGGCTTGCCAGGCAAGCACTTATTCTACTGAGCCATCTCCCTGGCCCCTCCAGGGTATTCTTTTATCTTGATTTTTCTTCTTTTACTTGGCCCAAGGCCACTCTTCAGAATCAGTTTCTCTCTCACTCTTCATTTTATTTTTTCAAATAAATTTTGCCACAAAAATAAAAATAAATAAAAGAAGAAAACAAATGACAGACTGATCAATGTAATAATCATAATGTTCACCAACTGACCAAAAGCATTAAATAAGATGAACATGTTGGGATGCACCTATAATCCTAGAACCCAAGAGGCTGATGCAGGAGAGTCTAAAGTTTGAGTCAAGGCTGGACAACTTAACAAGTTGGTGAGATCTGTCTCAAATAATAAAAGGGTGAAGGTCTTAAGTTTAAGCCTTAGAAACACACACACACACACACACACACACACACACACACACGGGGGGGTGGATACAGAGAGACAGAATCAGAGACAGATACAGAGAGATTTCAGAAAAAGAAAAAAATGTATAAATATTTCAAATCTAAAAGTGTTGATACATCATGAGATTAATACAAGTTACCTTCAGCCTTAACAATCACAAGAAGTGCTCACAGTGGTGGCCTTTGGCTTGCAGATATTTATTAGTACAGTACACTTCTTAGGTAAGGCATACAGAGCAGCTTGGCCATTGAGATTGTTGCACATTCATTTTCAGTTTCTTCTCTAAGTCTGGCAGTGTAGTGAAGTTTCTGTGATATACAACATTCTCTAGGGTGCCCCACATGACGTTAATACCATCTATTAGAAAAATAGTACTATTTTTCTTTTCCTGAAGTGTGTATACATTTTGGTGAGATAGATAGATAGATAGATAGATAGATAGATAGATAGATAGATAGATAGATAGATAGATAAATAGATAGATAGATAGATAGATAGATAGATAGATAGATAGACAGACAGACAGACAGACAGACAGACAGACAGACAGACAGAGATAAAGGCCCAATTAAAAAATTTTAAAGATGGGCAACTAAAATGTATAGACACTTCTCAGAAGAAGAAATATAAATGGGCAATAAATGCATGATAAATGTTCAACATCTTTGACCATTACAGAAATGCAACTTAAAACAACCCTGAGATTTCATCTTACTCCAGAAAGAACAGCTATTTGATTTCTTCATCAAGAAATAATAAATACTGGTGAGGCCGCAGAGTAAAAGGAACACTTGAATATTTGTAAAATTAAACTAGCAAAACACATGGAAGTCAGTACAGAGTATTCAAGAAACTGAAACTAGAAATTCCATTCAATCCAGCTTGTCCCTTATATTGCAGAGAAACATATTACACATCTATGTTTGTAACAATATAACTCACAGTAGCTAAATTTTGGAAGTGTACTATATGTCACTTAAACTTAAATTGTCTACTACTCTGCAATAAAGAAGGATAAACTTAAATCATTTGTAGGAAAATA